>NC_136017.1:1559455-1868077 GCF_048128805.1 Centroberyx gerrardi
AAACCAGTCAGAATAAGGCAGATCACTGCACTGCTGTCAAGAAAATGACTCTTGATTCTACTAAATTCTTCAAACAAGTTGATTTGTATTGGAAACAAGTGAAATTATCAAACCCCACTGGCAGTTGTTTTCACTTATTTTAAGTAAATTAGGATTTTTAGGACTCAGACTAAATGACTTGTTAAGATGGAGATTTTTGCAGTGCAGACGCCACTGATTCACAAAGCTTTGGGAATGTTTGGCCAAAGTGGGCGTTACACTATTGTACGTATGTACGTATGTAGAAAGATTGATATATAAATTACACATTCAACAGAAAGTAAGCCTGTCATATTGCGGCTGTGTGTTTCCTTTCCAGCAACCGTTCATCGAGGTGAAGATCCTCGACAGCCCCAAGAGATCCCGGCGCGACTCGGGCCTCAACTGCGACGAGGAGTCGGTGGAGACGCGCTGCTGCCGCTACCCGCTCACCGTCGACTTCGAGGAGTTCGGCTGGGACTGGATCATCGCGCCCAAACGCTACCGGGCCAACTACTGCTCGGGGGAGTGCGAGTACATGCACCTCCAGAAGTACCCGCACACCCACCTGGTGAACAAGGCCAACCCCCGCGGCACGGCGGGGCCCTGCTGCACGCCCACCAAGATGTCGCCCATCAACATGCTCTACTTCAACCGCAAGGAGCAGATCATCTACGGCAAGATCCCCTCCATGGTGGTCGACCACTGCGGCTGCTCCTGAGGTTTTAGGAAACCCAGGGATCCCGCAGGACTTTGGGGTCGAACGTTTCCATCCAACACCCAACCGAAATGTACGCTAACTTCTGAAGTGTCGTAAAAAATTTAACCGAGAATTAGGGGCGTTAGTTTCCATCGGCTGGGTTGAAGCGAATAAATAAATAGGCTTCCTCAATGTAAAAAAAATACAGCCACGAGAAAAATGGAAAGAGCCTTTCAAGAATGGATTAGTATTGGTCAGGTTGTTATTGTTCTTTATAGTCGTACTTCATGCTTTCATCCGAACGCAAAAACAAAGATATGAACTTGGCAATATTCCGACAATTATACATGTTAGAAACAACAAGTATGATATTTCTGGAGGTCGTGGTAGACTGAATTGTTGTGCAATGAAATTGAACCAAGCCTACATCATTATTTATTCAACAAATGCGTTTCAATCGCTATTTATTGCATAACTTCTTTGTCAACAAAAACACTTTCCACCTAAAACGAGCATAAAAACATTTTTGCGATATTTCGCGGAGATTTAACCGAATACTGCTGTATTCAATTTTTTCTAATTTGATACAACATAATTTGCAAAAAATACTAGCGATACACTGGAAATATATTCATCTTAACAAGTCATTTAGTCTAGTATTGGGTCTTACGATCTTTTTTTTTTTTTTTTTTTTTAAACAAGTGGAAAAAATCATCCAATGGGGTGAGATAATTCCACTGGTTTCCAATACAAATCAACTTGTTTCAGGAATTTTCTTGAATCAGGTGACATTAGCTCGATAGTAGTGTAGCGATCCAACTTAAAACAAGTGAAACTGTACTGAAAGTGCAGGTGCAGTGCAAGTGGAATTATCTCACCGCACTGGCAGATTTTTCACTTATTTTAAGGAAAGCAAGCTTTTAAGACTGAATACTAGACTAAATGACTTGCTAAGATGTATATTTTTCCAGTATACATAGATTTTTCTTCAACATAATATGAATGTGCAATGAGTAAGCAGAGTGCCAAAGTCAACTCTCACCAAAACACTCCTGCATCCTGTCCTTTCTCACAGGACAGGATGCTGAAGACCCGTCCTGATGTGACCCTCAACCAGAACAAACCCTGCAGGGCGTCTTACATGTGTGCCCTTATTTTGAAAAACATGAACCGAATGACTCTAAACTGACAATTACCCCTTCCTTGGCCCGCTGCTTATTTGCAAACTCCTCGCTGCGACCAGTTTTCAAGACTATTATAGTGATGAAGGGAAAGAAAAATATTCCCTCATTGCAAGGGCACAAACTGGGAGGGGGGGGTGGGGATTGTGGGGATTGAGTGCAGATGTTTTGTCCTTGTTGTGGTTTTATTCGCCTGTCAGAAAAGACCGTTCTGGGTTATTCTGTACCAAACTGTTAAGATGCTTCCAACAGTGCACCGGTAGAAGTTAGTGAGAATGAGTTTGTGCAGTCTGAATGTCCTCAGCCTTCTGAGAAAGTTGAGGCGCTGTTGTACTGATACTGTACTGATGATCAGATCAGACCAGGTCAGATCATTAGAGATCCGGAGGCCCAGAAACTTGAAGTTGTCCACAGCCTCCACAGCCGCCCCGCTGATTGTGATGATGGGAGTGTGCGTTTCGCTGTTTTTCCTAAAGTCAGTAATAAGTTCCTTCGTTTTACTGACATTAAAGGCCTTGTTGTTACAGACATAGGCGACAGACGTAAAGTTTTATTTTAAAGGCACAAACTGGGAGCGCAGAAGGGGGTGTCATCTTTATTTGAAGCCGAGTGCAGATGTCCTGACTGTTGTTGTGGCTCACAGGGGTTTCTGACCCAAATGTCCTCATTCTCCTGTTGGAACAGAGAGTCCTGGGATGACACAGTTTCAGGTTTGTGCTCTTGGACTGAACTTAAGTTAACTTTTTTAGTCTCAACACTGCAAAAAATGTCCATCTTGACAAGTTATTTGGTCTCATATTCAGTCTTGTAACCTTGTTTTCCTACAAAAAAAAGAGAAAAATCTGCCAACAGTTCTCTAGATTCTCTAGAAACAAGTCACAGTATCTTGAAATAAGGCAGATTGCACCACAAGTATTGAGAAACAACCAGATTTTATTATTATTTTAAGGCTCAATATTTGACTAAATGACTTGCTAAGATGGATTTTTTTTTTAAGTGTGCCAAACTGTAATCTAAGCATAAATGCTTTTCAAGAAAATTCTTGAAAGGAGTTGATTGCATTGAAAGCAAGTGAAATTATGGGTAGATTTTTTTTTCACTTTAAGAAAAACAAGATTTTAGGACTTTGTACTAGACTGAATGACTCTTAGGTTGTGTATTTTTTGTCGTCTTTGGTCTTTGGTGAAGCCCAGAAGTGTTCAGAGCTGCATCAGACTGACAGCTGGGTGATGAGTGACAGTCAGTTAGATTGAAGAGGAATTTTATTAGCTTTTTGTTATTTATCTTTAGATAAGTTGAAGGTGACTTGATTGTTAGAGTTTAACCTGTGTTCACTTACAGGGTAAGGATATGCTCACAACCACAAGTGTCCAAAACACCAGGACCCATTACTGTATCCATGAAACTAACTGACCAGGTGAATCCAGGTGAAGCTCTGATCCCTTATTGATTTTACGTGTTAAAGCCCCTGGCACGGTAATTCTGTGATTTTCTTGTAAATATGTAATTTGTGGTCTTGTGTGCGTATAAAAACTGTATGCAACATATGAAAATTCAATTATACTCCTTTGTTTCAAAAAATCGATTTAGCCGTTTTGCTTTTTTCTGACACCTGATGTAAAGTGGGCGGAGTTTTCCAAGGAGGTTGCCGACGTCGGCAATCTCCAACCAATCAGAATTAAGAGAAAGCTGGCGTCATATACCGCTCCACTTCAGTCATGAAGCAGAGATGGAGATGAAGGGGTTGATGAGTTTTTTCCTGTGGTCTTTCAAATAAAACTTTTAGAGAACTGGGAAACGTTGAACTGCTGGAATCAACTTATCCTCCAATTTGAACTATTGGTCATGAGACTAAATTTCTAGAAGGGAAACAGGGAAGCACAAAAAAAAAAAGCTTGAGTGTCCACACGTCAGCTGAGTTTCCCCAGTCGCTCAGCTCTGTAGGAGATGAATCGAGTGACACTGATTTATGGATCGTGTTCCTCACAGTGAGCGTAAGAAGACATGTAGATCCTGTGCTGGTTACTGACATCACTTTAGGCCGTCATTAGCTAAGAGGCTTATTCCTCCTGCTCCAACGCAGCTGTAAGCATCGCTAGAAACAGAGAGAGCAAGAGGTCAAAGGGTAAAATGAGCGTTACATCATTCTTGCAGATGTGCAACACAAAGTTTGACAACTTGCAAGCTATCTAATTAGCGTTTGCTGGCTAACCTGAAGTAACAAAGCGGATAACGTTGTTGAAAGTAAATATTGATGAGAAAGTTAGCAATGACTCTGCTTCTGTTGAAGAAGAGGATGAGGAGCTTCACCTAGATAATGTCCACTTCTAGGACGATTTTCACATTGACGTAATGTGACTAAAGTTAAGACGTTCAACTTGTAGGAGACGTACGCATGCTGCTACCAAACCATCAAAAATAACTGAAAAAAAGGTGCAGCTGCGTTCAAAAAAGTGTCCTATGTGACCACGGTTTTGATTTCATGGTATGATTTCTGGGTAATGAAGTCCCTCCTCGAAGTCCGCCTAAATTCTGTTATCTGTTGCTGCCACTTGGGGGCGCCAAAGTGTAACGCTGCCTAGTGCAGCTTTAAGCCTTAAAGTCACAATTAAAGGAAAAATGACTTTTCCTACCTGTTAGCTAATTTTCATGCCATAATATACACTGATTTAATAATAAATGACAAATCATTTACAAAATCATTATTTTGTTGTATTTTTATATCAAAATCCCATGACTTTTCCTTCCTGGAAAACTCTTCAGTGGTGACATCATGCTGCACCAGGAGGCATAAATAGAAACTCTGATCAATAAAACCAATCAAACTGCCTTTCTCTCCCTAACTGATCTCCCATTGGTTTACACTTTTAATTGATCCCTCCCTGCGTTATGTCCCACCCCAACATCCTGTTTCAACCGGAAATGCATCACATTAAGGAAGTGAAATGCTCTCAAACTGCTGTTTCATTGTGACAGACACTCAAGCATGACTTGTCTAAAAGGAGGTGAAACTGAATGTGATTCTGTAGCTTAATGGGTAAAGTCTGGCACTGATGCCACCTGTGTGTCCGCTCACAGGTTGCTTCGGATAAATGCATCCGCCAAACGGCATATGTTGGTCCTGGTGTGTCGTTCACTTGTTGTTTATATACTATACAAAATGTACCATAAATATCTGCCAAATTTTGACGAATACTCTTTGAAGTGTTGAATTGTGTGAAGACAGACCATCGTCCATCAACAGCTGCACATGACTCAGCAGTTAAGGAGCTATTACTAATATCTATGCGTTTTAACAGGCCTATTATACTTGCTTCATTATATTTTTGATTGCTAGATTATTCTGAGTTGCTGATCATAATATTCACAATTTATCAGCATACCCTTATGTAAAAGAACTATAACCATAGAATTTTAGAGGGAAACTATATGTAATGTCCTAAAGGAATATTCAAGTGATACCATTGATAAAAACTACATTAAGGTATGATAAGGTCACTCACTTATGAATACCACAGACACCTTATTGGAATATTATAGTGATTTTTCATAAGGGAATGCATCTGCCCTGTCACTGTGTCCAAATAGTTTTGATGTAATGCAAGTTTGTACAATGTGTCTGACAATGTTGAAAAATAAAGTTTTGTTTTTTTTGCCATTCACATGGTTCACCCCTTTTAAAAAAAAAAATATATATATATATTATTATTGTTTATTAAGATGTTTTTCTATACCTACTTTTAGTCTAAATGTACATAAAGAGCACAATGTACGCAGTGACTCTTGTATAAGAATTAAGTTTTGGTTTCAGAGTTATGGGTGTCTGAGATAGCCTACCTACTTTCTCTTTCTCTGAAAACACGTGGTCACTGCTTGCTGTTCTGCTCATTTCTCTCCCTCCCTGGATAAACCAAGATTATTTTGGGTTTCATAATTTAGCGATTATTTGAACACGTAGTTTGACACAATCAAAGTCTATGGAAAGATAAAGAGCATGTATCTTTTTTTGTTATTATGCTCAGACTGACACATTTTACTTAAAACCCACTGTGTATTGTTGTTATTGCAGGGAGGCTGGTCAACTGTCAGAACAGCATTTGATTCCGTGGTTGTAATTGGCTATCACAAGCAAAGGGGCGGGTACGTGTGACGAATCCTAAGCGTTGATTGGATAATGCTGCTTCCGCACATTTAGGAGACTACAGTAGCAGACTACAGTTCGTTCGTTGCAAATTGCAGAAGAAACGTTTGGGAAAACAAAACTTTATTTCTGTCAGAGATTGACTTCATATCCTCAAACCAAACGGTAAGTTTAATTACTTGTTCTTCTACACAGTGACAACTTATAGGTGGATTGTTGCCCTGTTATCTGCCGTATTTCTTATGGAGAGAAAGTCACGCAAAACCCTATTACAAAATCTGGCAATTTCATTTAGCGTTGCTTATCGGCATACGAACACACCTCGTAGACAATTACTTAAGACCTTTTCTGAATCGTTACCTTCCACTGGTATGTTCGGCATAAACAGAGTCCACCAAGCAGCGCTTATTTCAATAAAACTTCCAACTTATTAAAAAATGGTTCACTGTTAGTTAACGTTACCGCCCACCACACTGCATGTTGGTGAAAGGAAACAGGATACAGGCGTACCAGTACTAAATGTTGACATTTTATATAAATAAGTCCTGCTTGGTGTATTATATATGCCGAATTTACCAGTGGAAGCTAGTGATTCAAGTTTTGTTTTACCATGCATACAGTTTTGCCGCTAAACAAAGACGAAATAAAAAAAAACAGATTTTCGAGTGGAGATTGTCTTGAGAGAACAAAACGTCAATCTGGACCAGGTGGATTGCATTGACGACCTATTGCTCGGTTGTACAGCCAGAGGATTATGTTTCCAAAGGGAAAATCAGTTGTGAAATTGTGAAATTCCTTATGTATAACAAGTATATTTGAAAATTCAGGTTTGATTTGAAAGAACAGTAAAATCCCTCTCCCTAAGATAGAAAAGACCAGACTCCCCCTATGATCCCAAAGCAAATCAGCTCCAAAGCAGCCCCATTTACAGTGAATGGGAGTCCCACTTGCTGAATACAGTGAAAGGAGATCTAGGGTTGGAGTTCACAAACATTTTCATGTCAGTGACCCCTAAACAGATCCACATTCATCTACAGATCCCCATTTGGTGAGATTTTGTCCTGAGAAGATTGATGTTGTTGCATATGACTGGAAACAGATTTGCACACTGTAGGTAGAGAGATACTAATGGGGAAACTGAAACTGTGATGACTAATGATCCTGATAGCCTACAATCGCTCCTTCTGCTAATGTCTAATGAATAAAACAGCGATGAAGTGAAACTGTTCCTCAATTTACTTGAAGACTTCATGGAAGCTCCTTAGTCTATGAGATTAGATTAAACTTTATTGATCACTGAGTGGAGACTGGGACATTACAGAAAAGCAAAATAGAATGTAGCCTAAATTAGAATAGACCAAATAGGGAGTAATAAACATAGGCTAATTCAACCGGCAATTACAAAACTAGAATGCATTAAGTAGACATATATGGTCCATATATATATATGTATATATATATATATATATATATATATATATATATATATGGATAAAAAGTAGTAAAAAATATGAATTACAGCATGCATGAAAAAATAACATAACGAGAGATTTGTCTGTTAAAAAAAGGGGTTTATTGTTTTCACTGGAGCAACACTGAATATACAGTATTTAGTTTTAGTTTTTTTTTATTTCGTTTTATCCAAGTCCTTGCACCAGAGGTGGGGACTCGTGTCACATGATTTGGATTCGAGTCACAATTTAAATAGCTTGAGACTTGACTTGATGCATGAAGAGAAGACTTGAGACTTGACTTGACTTGGGTTCTGGTGACTTGGGACTTGACTCTGACTTGTACTTTGATGACTTGAAAAGGTTTCTAAAGTCTTGACTTGAGATCTTGTGTTTGTGTAAATGACTTAGATTGAAAGTGATGAGATTTGTTCCAACAGACGACTGAATTTAAAGTTTTTATCCTATTAAAACCATATTGCATTGAAAAGTCTTAGTTTTCTTTAAGATATTAAATTGATACTGGACTCCTGATTTGTTCTGACTTGACTTGAGACTTGACATTAATGACATTTGGTCATTATTGTCATTAATCTACATTTAGACTTGGAACTTGACTTGAGAATTGTGTCTCATGACTTGAGACTGACTTGGGACAGTTTCTCTTGTTCAGCAGAAGATGGCGCAGTGGTGCCAGCTGCAGCTGCTGGACTCCAAGTACCTGGAGCAGGTGGACCAGCTGTATGACGACTCCTTCCCCATGGACATCCGGCAGTACCTCAGCAAGTGGATCGAGAGCATCGACTGGTAAGAGGCAGAACGCCGACCGCCGCGTCTCCCCAGTCACTCAGATCTGTTGGAAATGAATGTACTTGGTGACTTTGTGAACGCAGAGTTAGGAATGAACTGTTGCGCTCTCTCCACGCCTACATTGACAGTAGTGGTAGGTCACATTTTTGCCTCTTTAAGTTGGGTTGTCAACATCACAAAGTCCAAAATAATGTGACTAGATGTGAGTGTGCAGATTTACTGAGTTTGAGTCTGATGAAAGGTTTTGATTCATGGACCAAAGATTACCTGCAGCTCTAAAACTCCTTGTTCACAAATCCACACACAGAAATTAACTGCAGACTCTGAGATTTGGAAATTGCAGAAGTTCATATTGCAAATTTTTTTTTATTATTATTAATTGTTCAGCTCTAGTGGGAATCAAACCCTTGCAGTGTTGATGTCTTTGCTTTATCCACTGAGTTATACAGGATGATGATGATTATTATCAGTAGCTGTACAGGTAGGAGTTGTAGTTAACTTGTAGTATTATTAGTAGTACTGTATTCCCGGTCTCTGCCTCCTCAGGGACACGGTAGCGGTGCAGGACTCACTGGCCACCGTTCGGTTCCACGACCTTCTGGCTCAGCTGGACGACCAACACAGCCGCTTCACCCTGGAAAACAACTTCCTGCTTCAGCACAACATCCGCAAGATCAAGAGGAACCTGCAGGTTAGAGCCTGACGCTCCCAGACCCAGCTGGACCTGACAAGACTCGGGGCCGGCTGATGCTTTCATGTAGTTACAGATTTTGCCCCGCATAACATAACAAACCGCCCACACCACACCAATCTGTCTGGGTGTTGTGGCTTTCAACCTTTAACTTCCAAATATTGGCTATTTGTAATGTTGTTAATCTAGGAGCTGAATCTTTTTTTACTGTTGCACCTAATGTAAGTCACTCTGGATAAGAGCATCAGCTAAATGACTATATAATGTAAAATGTAATGCGAAAACAACAGAACGTAACATAATACAATGTAATGCAAGGGTTAGGGTTAGGAACGCAACACAGCACAACACACAATGTAACGCAGCGCAACACAATGCAATGCAATACAGTGTTACACAACACAACGTAATGCAATACAATGCAACACAATGTAACGCAACACAATGTAACAACACAACCTAATGTAATGCATTACAATGCAACACAATACAATGCAACACAACATAACAGTGGAACGCAACATAGTACAACTTATGTAATGCAATGCAGGGAAACACTGCAGTGTAATGCAACACAGTATAACGCAATGAAACGCAACATAACTCAACACAATACAGTGTTACACAACATAACGTAATGCAGTACAATGCAACGCAATTCCAAATTCTTCCACACAACACGACATCACAGCGTAACGCATTGCAACACAACTAAATGCGACACCGTGTAATGCGGTGCAGTGAAACGACAGGAAAACAGCAGAATGAAACGCAGCTCGACTCCCGAGGCCCGGACCGGGCAGCGGGACCTCACGGGGGTTTTCCCCCAACTGATCCGGTTCCTTCCGTCTCCCCAGGATCGGTTCCAGGAGGATCCCGTCCACATGGCCATGATCATCTCCAGGAACCTGAAGGAGGAGCAGAAGATCCTCGCCGGTGCAAAAAGCGCAGAGGTAAAACCAGCGGTTCAGTGCAGGACAGCGCTGTAGTCGCCGCCATAGCAGTGAAATTAAGAATGAGTCCTGCACCTTTGCTCCGTCTATTATCTGGCTGCTGTGACCGATGCGACCCCTTTACTCGTTTGCTTGTAATGTTGGTGATCTAGGAATTGCAGCTTATTCTAGTGCCGACTTTATTATAACTGTAACTATAATACTGTCAGCTAAATGCTTAAAATGTAAAATCTACTTGTAAATCAAACTAGAGTTGACTATAAAATTCTCCCAAAACTTGGAGGTGATGCCAATAAAGGTGCAATGTAGTAGCTTATGTTAGACTATAGTCATTGCAATTGATTAACATGTAGGCTAATTATAAATATTTTCACTGTAATAGTCTTTATATTGATGTTTTTCAGCCGGACGGGGAGGGCACGGTGTCAGCCATGGTCGTGGAGAAGCTGAAGCTCGACAACAAAGTCAAGGAGATGAAGGACAGAGTTCAGGTGAGATAACCGCCATCTTGTCACTGTCGATATCTGATTCCAAGAGCTTCAATTTAAGCATCATATGATACCGATACTTTTACTGAACAGTGCAGGCTCAAGTTATTCGGCTCTTTGGAGAAACTATAACAAAATGATTGAGGTATGATCCATGTTTCTCCTTTAGAGAGATCCATCCATTCTTCTATATGTGAAAAGAGGGAAAATAATTCCTGATTTCTGACCTGGCGCATCTGATCTGACTTTTAGTATTTGAGGATTTTTTTTATACAGTACAACATTTTAACCCGGTATCCTGTGCCAGTATCAGTGCATCCCCACTACTACTAATAATGCTACTACTACTATTAACACTACTAGTACTACTACTGCTACTACTTTGATTCTGACTGCTACAAGTACTGCTACTTCTATTACAACTACTAATACCACTGCTACAAGTAATACTCAAGTAAGGCTCATAAGGCTTTTGCATTTTGCACTGGACTGTTTTATAAATGATAAATAATCTTATTTTAGGGATTCTGTTGCTTATATGTTTTGTATGTGTTTGGTTTTTATCTACAGTGTTTGTTCCATGTTGTTTTTACGTTTGTGTTTACCTGACTGCATAACCAATTTCCCTTTGGGACAATAAAGATACTGAACTTGAACTTGAGCTACTACTGCCACTGCTTCTCCTACTCCTGCTGCCACCAGTACGACTAAAATGCCACAAATGGATCCACTTTCTCCTCAAATCTCCTTTCCAGGCGGCGGATCAGAACATTAAGAGTCTAGAAGATCTGCAGGATGAGTACGACTTCAAAATCAACACACTGAAGAACAGAGGTGAGGAGTTCAGTCGGGAGGGTTTCATTAGTATCAGCTACTACAGATACCATTAATACTATTACTGCTGCAGCTACTGTTACTACTAGTACTACTACTACTAATGCTTCTATGACAACTACTACTATAATTAGCATTTCTACTATCACTACAACTAGTACGATAACTACTACTACTACTAATAATAATCAGCATCAAGACAATCATGACTGCTGTTTCTAAACATGCAAGATGCTGTAATGTTATCTGAGAAATATGTCTTCTGAACGAGGTGTTGAAGTTGTATTTTTCATTATATTCTATACATATATATATATATCTTCCAGGTGTTGTGGGATAATAAAGTGCTGATGAAGAAATTATGCAGAAAAAAACTTGACATGATTTTGCCATACCTCATTCAGGCCTAGCAGATACAATACAGACACAATTGTGATTTTTTATTTTTTTTTTTTAATCCAAGGGTGTGTTCCTTTTTGAGCATTTATATAAAAAAAAAAAATATCTCACTGTAGAAAATGAAATGAACGGCATGACGCCAAAGGAGCTGGAGAAAGAGAGGATGACGATTGGGATGATGTGCTTCGAGCTGAAATCCAAACGGCAGGTGAGCAGAGCGAGACGCGTTTGAAAGTTCAAATTTCAAAGTTCACAAGCCAAAAAACGTGGAGAACCGCTTGTGTAGTTGGCAGCCAATGTTCATCAAACTGTACTAGAGAAATCTTTCAAATCCAACAAAGTAATTCAGATTGGTGAAAAAGTAAGGTCTTATGAAATGTGAGCTGTGTACGTATTGCAAGTTGACTGTGTTCCCGGGTGGTTTGGTGTTCCTCAGGACGTCGTGACCCAGCTGGCCGAGGTTTTGAACGTGACACACGCCTTGCTGACAGACCTGATCTCCGAGGAGCTGCCGGAGTGGAAGCAGCGGCAGCAGATCGCCTGTATCGGCGGGCCGCCCAACGCCTGCGTGGACCAGCTACAGAACTGGTGAGACGTCCCCTCCCCCTCCAGAACCAACGTCTGGTTCCTACGCAGTTTCTCTCTGGAAACATTTGGACTTAGTTTGATCATCTCAAACCAACATTCTCGTACGAGAGTCCTACCTAGGTCCGGAAAGTTGGGAAACATACGGGAAGGGAAGAAGAGATTTTCTTGAGTTTTTTTTTTTTATATGAAATAGTCCTCGAGTGCATTTTCCATTATAAGCTTCAAATTTGGCCAGCTCAAACCAACATCCTCCTTTATTTATATAGGATTCCTTCACAGATCTGCACTGTCTCGACCATCCTCCATTACACAGGGTTGCTAAGTCTGGAAACATTTGGAAAATTAGTTTGATCATCTCAAACCAACATCCTCCTACACGGGTCCCACCTAGGTCTGGAAAGCTGGGAAACATACGGGAAGGGAAGAAGAGCACCTGAGATTTTCTGTTTTTGTGTTGTTGTTTTTTTAATATGAAATAGATCAGTCCTCGAGTGCATTTTCCATTGTAAGCTTCAAATTTTCCCAGCTCAAACCAACATCCTCCTTTATTTATACAGCATTCCTTCACAGATCTGCAACATCTGGAAATATATGAAAAGGGAATTTGATTGTGTCGACCATCCTCCATTACACAGGGTTGCTAAGTCTGGAAACATTTGGAAAATTAGTTTGATCATCTCAAACCAACATCCTCCTACACGGGTCCTACCTAGGTCTGGAAAGCTGGGAAACGTATGGAAAGGGAATTTGGCCAGCTCAAACCAACATCCTCCTTTTTATACAGGGTTCCTACTCAGGTCTGGAAAATATTTGGAAAATTAGTTTGATCATCTGGAAACCAACACCCTCATACAGAGTTCCTACCTATAAGAATGGGAAGTCTAGAAATGTATGGAAAGGGAATTTATATCCGCTCAAACAGACAGAGTTCCTATTCAAGTCTGGAAAGTCTGGAACTGTTTGGAGATAAATTTGATAATTTCCAGGTCTTGAAAAGTTTCAGGATGGCACCAAAAAGTCTGTAAAAGTGTTAAAATGTCGATGTTTAGTCTAAATTCATATGACTAATAATGAATGAGTACAAATGTCATGTAGCTCACTGTATGTGGTTGTGCACCAACCTAAAGATCAGATTCCTCCTCCTTTTTCTTCTCCTCTTCCTCTTCTATCCTCCACATCATCACTCCTCTTTCTCCTTTTTCTTGTCCTCCTCTTCACCTTTCTTCCTCTTCATCCCTTCTCTTCCTCGTCCTCTTCCTTTTCATCCTGTCTGTCCCCCTCTTCGTCCTACTCTTCCTCCCCCCAACTCCTTCTCCTTTCCATCCTCCCGCTTTTCTGCTTTTCTGCGTCCTCCATTTTTTCCTTTTCCTCCCCCTCCTCCTCTTCCTCCTTCACCTCCTCCTCCTTGTCCACTTTCTCCTCTTCTTCCTCCTCCTTTTCTTCATCCTCCTCCACTTTCTCCTCCTCCTCCTCCTCTTCCTCTCCTTTGTCCTCTCCCTTTTCATCCTGTCCATCCCCCTCCTCCTCTTCCTCCACCTCCTCCACTTTCTCCTCCTCCTTGCCCTCTTCTTCCTCCTCCTCTTCCTCCTCATCCACTTTCTCCTCCTCCTCCCCCTCCGCCTCGTCCTCTCCTTTGTCGTCTTCCTTTTCATCTTGTCCATCCCCCTCGTTCGCCTCTTCCTTCTCCTCCTCCTCATCCGCTTTCTCCTCCTCCTCTTCCTCCTCCTCTTTGCCCTCCTCTTCCTCCTCATCCACTTTCTCCTCCTCCTTGCCCTCCTCTTCCTCCTCATCCACTTTCTCCTCCTCCTCCCCCTCCGCCTCCTCCTCTCCTTTGTCGTCTTCCTTTTCATCCTGTCCATCCCCCTCGTTCGCCTCTTCCTTCTCCTCCTTCCCCTCCTCCTCTCCTCTTCCTCCTCCTCCCCCTCCTCCTCCTCATCCACTTTCTCCTCCTCCTCTTCCACTTTCTCCTCCTCCTTGCCCTCCTCTTCCTCCTCATCCACTTTCTCCTCCTCCTCCCCCTCCGCCTCCTCTCCTTTGTCGTCTTCCTTTTCATCCTGTCCATCCTCCTCCTCCTCCTCTTCCTCCTCCACTTTCTCCTCCTCCTTGCCCTCCTCTTCTTCCTCCTCCTCTTCCTCCTCATCCACTTTCTCCTCCTCCTCCACTTTCTCCTCCTCCTCCCCCTCCTCCTCTCCTTTGTCGTCTTCCTTTTCATCCTGTCCCCCCTCCTCCTCCTCCTCCTCCTCCTCCTCCTCCTCCTCCTCCTCCTCCAGGTTCACGGCGGTAGCGGAGAGCCTGCAGCAGGTCCGTCAGCACCTGAAGAAGCTGCAGGAGCTGGAGCAGAAGTTCACGTACGACAGCGACCCCATCACCCAGAAGAAAGGCTTCCTGGAGGCCCGAGCGCTGGAGCTGCTCAAGAACCTGCTCACCAAGTAAGAATATTCCTGTCTTATTCATGTGTTATTAATAATTAGTAGTAATTATGAATGTGTTAAAGACCCAATGAAATGAAAAATAACTTCCTTTTTTTTTACCTTTTTGCCGATGTTGCTGGACTTAATGTTCACCAATATAGCCCAAAAAAAGGACAAAAAAGTTAGATTTCAAGAATTTTTATATCAAAATGAACAGAGCGTCTCTTTGCGGTAAACAGCACATTTCTGTCATAAACAAAAATATAAACCAATCAAATTTTTATAATGTTGGAATTATCATATTATTATTATTAATGCGTTACTAATAATATTACTTATTATTAATGTGAATTTGTTGTAGGCTTGTTGAAGTGTGAATGTCATGAGTGTATTACAATTGCATTGCTAATGTATTATGAATAAGTTCTGAGTGTATTATGAGCGTATAAAGTGTATCACAAAATTATTATGAATCTGAATGAAATTAATGAATATTTTTTGCTGTGTGCTTAGTAGACCGGAAAACAAAATATATCAAGCAGTAACTGACTGTGTGTGTGTGTGTGTGTGTGTGTGTGTGTGTGTGTGTGTGTGTGTGTGTGTAGCTCTCTGGTTGTGGAGAGGCAGCCCTGCATGCCCACCCACCCACAGAGGCCCCTGGTGCTGAAAACAGGCGTCCAGTTCACCGTTAAACTCCGGTGAGTAAAAACACAACTGAACACCGTTTTTTAAGTGCGAAATGTGCCGGAGATAAAGACTGAATGAATTCGATGCAGAACTTCTCAGTATATGAAGAGTTTAGTTCCAAAATTAGCAAAAAAGTGACACCTATTCTGAAATCGGCGGCACTTTTTAAAGGTTGGCAGGGGAATTCAGTCGTCACACCTACAGATTTCTTTGGTCTGAACCAGAGTGGAAAATTTGACTTTGCTGTATTTTTCTATTTGGTTCTTTTGTATTTTGGTATTAGGTTCAAGCTGACCAATCACAAGCCAACCAGGGCTTGTAAACAAAAGTCACGTGACTCACAAATAGCTTTTTTTTTATTGGCGATATATTGATTCCAGTTCCTGTAACTTTATCTAAGCATGATGGACTTGTCTGTCTCTTCTTCTGTGGTGTTCATACCAGTTAAGATAAAAAAATATCTGAATATGAGCATCAGTCCAGACTTGAATTTTGTTCTGCTAGGCTTTCCAAACATGAGGAACCGTGTCCGTCTCCTTCTACCCATAATCCCCTTGTGTTTTGGGGTGGTTTCCTGTAGTTGGTTGGATTCTGTTGTTAGAGGACTGAGACTCTCGGTGCCGTTATTTGGTGCCACCAGAGGTCAAAGGTCATCGTTCTCACCTGGACAAACCAACCAACTAAAGGAGGAGAATAAACCATTCAGAGCATGACTGGGGGGAACGCAGCTTAAATTATTACAAAACAGACTGGACCTTTTAGATTTTAGAAATATTGACTGAACCTGAACTTCAGGTAAAACAAAAAAAACCCAAATGTATATGTCACATTTTGGAAATTAAGTCTTCAGTCTATGGTATTTCCTGATAGTAATCATGAATTCCAAATTGGTATTTGTGTTTTCTTTTTGTCCAGGTTCCTGGTGAAGCTGCAGGAGTTTAACTACCAACTCAAAGTCAAGGCCTTGTTTGATAAGTAAGCTGATCTGGGGTCAGAGGTTTATTTTTCTAGTTAATACCTTGAAGTGTTCAGACACATTTATAACTGATCTCACCTGCTTTACTTCCTCAGGGATGTTACAGAGAAGAAAGGGTACGTGTCAAATTCATTTATTAATATTTTAATGTGTGTACAGTTTAGTAAATCTACAAATGAGTAATTTGTATCATGTAAAACTGTATCTCTCTTGGATTTATATTGATTTATATCCTATATGCTACTACTAGTATTACTATTACTACCACTACTGCTGCTGCTACTTCCACTATCATTATTATTATTATTATTATTAACATGGGCGCCTAACTTTGTTTAAAATATGGGGGGGCAAAATATGAACAGGGGATTTCCTGCAATTTTACATTTTTATACATTTGGTTTGTATACTGTGATTCTCAATGCTACATTAAAGAACCCAATTCATTTAAAGAGATGCTATAAACACAGGAGAGCTGTCTGCCATGAATTCATTTCTTTTTTTGTAAAATAATAGAATTCATGGGCTTTTTTTTTTTTTGTTCTGTAATGTCATCCTTTTGCTTTGGCATCCTACCTGCTGTGCTGACACTGCTAACAGTTTCATCTTCAATAATCTGTTGAAAACGCCTCACTTTAGCTTTGCTTGATAGCTTGCCAAATGTTAAACAGTTTCAGAGAGAAAGACAGAGACTAACGGCACACTGAACAAAATGGCCACGTTAGCCAATCTAAGCATAATGTTACTCTCTCAAAAAAAAACAACAGTTAGCTAGCTAGCTAAATGCAGGTCACATAACGTTTTGCCTCTCTCTCTCTGGTGGTTAAACAGTTAAGGTCTTCAGGGAAACACACCTGCACCGTTTTTTTCCTTTTCTTTGCCCATAAATTGTGCAGTTAGCCGCCGTTTCATGGTTCAAACAATTACACGATCCCTATAACACCTATTTTTTAGCGCGGGTTGGAATATACCACTTGGGCTGGAAAGGGGGTGCAGCAATCCGAATGCAACTATCTAAAGTGCAGATAGAGCAGATATTTAGTTTTTAAATTACATAGATTCGATTAAATATTATATAGAGAAAATATTAGATTAAATATTATATTTTTACAAAATTTTGCCTTTTAAAAGTGGAGGGTCAAAAAGACAATTTTGCCCTTCCTAATTTCCAAGTGGAGCGGCATCTGCCTAACTTGCCTAATGGTGTAGGTGCCAGTGATTATTAATAATATACCTAAAACATGTAAAACACACATCAAGACATTAAATCATGACATTACTGCCCACTGGTGATGCTTTTACTCTCTAGAAAGAAGAAGTTTTTCCTCTGAAGAGATACACTGGATTGAAATTTTGGCATGTCAGCTACTGTTGATTAAATTATTATTAAAGACTCATTGATTGATCAATATCCTCTCTAATCTCAGGTTTCGAAAGTTCAATATTTTGGGAACCAACACCAAAGTTATGAACATGGAAGAATCAAACGGCAGCCTGGCAGCGGAGTTCCGCCATTTGGTAAGAGCAGCATTTTGAAAGCGTTTTGCCTTTAAATGTTGTATCATTTTATCATATCATTTGACCATCAATAAAGGCCTGTGGAAAAATCACTTCTGACATGAAAATTGTAAAATATTTAAATGTAGGAAAAGTCATGAGATTTGAAATTATGGTACTAAGTTTGTAAACTTGAAAACTAGAATTTGCAGGAGTAATTTGTAAAAATGCAAAAATGTTGCTGTGAGTCCCAAACGAATAGCATTTGTAAAGGTTGCTTTACATTACACTGCAGCAACACAGTCATGAACATTTGGTATGATGTTATGAACTTTTGGACTTCATTGTAATAAGGATGGGAACTGTGGGAAGTGTGGGAACCCAGGTGAAAACAAGAAAGATCTCTAACCAACTCCTTCGGTTACCACAGTAGGCTGTTAGGTTATAGCTGTTCTTGTCTAATGAGTCAAAAATCACAGAGGTTCTTTAATTAGATCTCGTTCTCCACAGCAACTGAAGGAGCAGAAAGTTGCCGGCAACCGAACAAACGAGGTAAGAAACTGGAGTTTGGTTAAATTACATTGGACTGGATTTTATTTTATTTTATAATGGACAAAAATAACTTTACATGTGAGAAATACCAATTATCCTAAAGTGTAAAGCTGACTACAGTACTGTTTAACTTCATGAAAAATGCATTATTATTACTATTAGCACAAGAATTGCTATTGTTATTGCTATTACTAATATTATTGTTTTTAATAATAAACATTATGAACACATTAGTTGTATAGTACTTGTGATTTTCTATAGAATGTCTAGCCAACAAAATTTTATGCTCAGTTTTTAGCATTTTTATGATTTTTACTTCTTTCCTACAGTTTCAGGTGTTATTTTACAGTATGTTTATGTTCGCTAGTTTCTGAGTATCTCGGATAAAATGTTTGATTATTATAGTTTCTTACAGTGTTCTGGTGTAGAAACTGTTATCTTGCAGTACGTCTAACTTCATGAGAACTGCTACATAATTTTATTATTTTCTATTGCACAGATTTTAATGTTCTGTTAGAAGTTGTGGTTGTCACTTTAAGAAAACACTATACAACTTTATTACTAGTCGTTTTTTACACCATGTGTAACTTACAAGTGCTGTACAATTTCAACATTTTTATGATTATTAGCAGATTTTGTACACATTTTAGTGTTCTGCTAAATGAGTTGGGGGTAATTTTACAGAGTATTTCCTACAGAGAGCTGTTATGCTGTAGGAGTTCGGTGTTGTTCAGCGGGATGTGTAACTTACAGAGTGTTGTTTTACAGTGTGTGTGTTAGTTGAGTGTTAAATGTGTCTGTTCAGGGTCCTCTGATCGTCACCGAGGAGCTTCACTCCATCTGCTTCGAATCGGAGCTGCAGCTCAGTCAGTCCGGTCTGGACGTCAGACTGGAGGTGAGAGGAGGTTTACTCAAGTGTTTTATGGGTTGTTTTGTGTGGATTCTGTGTAAAAGCAAAGATCATATATATCGTGGAAGATGAATCACTGAAACAAAGCAACAGTAAACATGTAAAAAAAAAAAAAAAAAATGAGGCTCCATAGGGTTTAAAAGTGAAAGTTTAGTGCGTCTTCTGGGGTAAATGACAAAAATAAAACATTATCTTGTACACATGGACTTCTCTGGTGCATATTGTTGATATTTACAGCTGTTTATATTGTTTAAATCTGTAATAATGTTTTTACTGCTTGGTCTAAAACTAGAGCGCTAAAGCAGAGACGCAGCATTGAAATGACGTCTAGAGCTCAGAGGGTTTAAACTCTGTACCTATTCTGTTCTAATGAGTATTTCCATGTGAGTCAGTGGCCGGTTGTTGTTAATGTTGTTGTTGTTGTTGTTGTTGTTGTTGTAGACCATGTCTCTGCCTGTAGTAGTCATCTCTAACGTCAGCCAGCTGCCCAGCGGCTGGGCCTCCATCCTCTGGTACAACATGCTGACCACCGAGCCCAAGGTGAGGACACACACACACACACACACACACACACACACACACTCGTCCAGATATTGAGTGTGTTTACTTGCACACCAATGTCTTCTCTTCTCTTCTTCTCTCCTCTTTTCTCCTCTTCTTCACTCATCTTCTCTCCTCATTTCTCTTCTTATGTCCCTTCTTTTCTCTTCTATTCTCCTCTCTTTTATCTTCTATTTTTCTTCTGTCATCTTTTCTCTTCTTTTCTCATTTCTCTTTTCTTCTCTCTTCTTTTCTTTTCAAGTCAATCTTTCAATTAACCAGCTTTACTGGCGTGAATGTCAAAAACAATATTACCAAAGCAATTAAATATATGAAACAATCAATGTAAATCAAAGAAGTTAATCACCATTTAAATAGATCCTTAAATAAATCCTAAATCCTTGTATCAGTGTATGTTTTTGTGTGCTTGGTTGAAGCTACTTCTTCTATTCTCTTCTTTTGTCTTTTCTTCTTCTCTTCTCTCCTCTGCTCTGCTGTTAACTTCTACTTCCTGTGTGTCTCCTGTCAGAACCTGAAGTTCTTCCTGTCCCCCCCGGCGGCGACCTGGTCTCAGCTGTCTGAGGTCCTCAGCTGGCAGTTCTCCTCCGTCACCAAGCGAGGCCTGAACCAGGAGCAGCTCAACATGCTGGCCGACAAACTGCTGGGTCAGAACCAGAACACAGAACCAAAACAGAACCAAAAACACCAGAACTACAACCAGAACACTAAACACAACCAGAACCAGAACTACACCCAGAACACTAAACAGAACCAAAACCACAACCACAAACAGAATTATAACCAGAACACAAAATAGAACCAACACCACAACCAGAACCAGAACTACACCCAGAACACTAAACACAACCAAAACCAGAACCAGAACTACACCCAGAACACTAAACACAACCAAAACCAGAACCAGAACTACACCCAGAACACTAAACACAACCAAAACCAGAACCAGAACTACACCCAGAACACTAAACACAACCAAAACCAGAACCAGAACCACACCCAGAACACTAAACACAACCAAAACCAGAACCAGAACTACACACAGAACACTAAACACAACCAAAACCAGAACCAGAACTACACCCAGAACACTAAACACAACCAAAACCACAACCAGAATTACAACCAGAACACAAAATAGAACCAACACCACAACCAGAACTACAACCAGAACACTAAACAAAACCAGAACCAAAACCACAATCAGAAACCAGAACTAAAACCAGAACACGAAGCAGAACCGCAACCTCATCCAGAACAATTACCAGTACCAGAACCACAACTATATCCAGAATGAGTGCTAGTACCAGAACCAGCACTACAACCACCATCAGAGCCACCGCGAGAACAAAACCACAATCAGTACCAGAACCACAACAACCACAACCAAAACCAAAACCAGAATTACAACCAGAACCACTGCAACCACAATCAGAACCACAACCAGAACCTGAACTAGAACCCAAATCACAGCCAGAACCACAGCTGCAAGCAGAACTACAACCAGAACTAGAACCACAACCGCATCCACGAGTTACCAAAATACATTCGTGCTCATTTATTGTACTTGGAGATTATAGCAAATGCCTCCACATCACAGATATGCATCATCTTCCACTGTGAAGGATGAAGGATGACCAAAGAGTGAAATATAAAATATAAATGTGTATCTTTACAGGCGCCAAAGCCCAGAGGAACCCAGAGGGCCAAATCCCTTGGACCAAGTTCTGCAAGGTGGGCAACAGTCGCAGTTCAACACAGTTTGGTTTGGTTTGGTTTGGTTTGGTTTACTCGGACATATTAAAACTACAATCCGCAATTTCTGCTCGATTTTTGCTCTTGTGCTTCCTCTGCAGGACAAAAATATCTGGCCCAGTTTGTTTTTTAGCAAAAGTGAACCTTGCTGGCTAGCTGATGCTAACTAGCAAGACTGTAGCTAACGTTAGCTCTTCATCACTGGAAAACCTTCTCCAGCTCTCCATTGGACAAATGCAGAGCTGATACTGATCCAGTATCAACGCTCAGCACAAGTTTCTTTTTGGTTTCTTTCTTGTAGGTGGAGGATCAGTAGATGTAGAGTCTGACATCATAACTGTTAACATTTTCCTCCTCAATTGCGGATTGTAGCTTTGTAGCAGCGAGAAAAGGAAAAAAAAAACAGAAGTGAGATAAAGAAACTTCTATGGGCTTGTAAAAAACATTTCACCTCAAAAGAACTTGAGAATTTTTACATAGTATAACTACTTTTGTGTCACTGAGTTTATGTATGGGGTAATCTAACTTACCCCGCCGTTTTTTGCACTAGTGTTATTTAATTTATTTTTATTTCCCTTATGTATTCTTATTTTCCTTACTTGTCAGGTATACATTTTGGTATACATTTTCCTTTGCTGAGTTTTGTAATTTAGATTGTGTTATCCATTCTTAGGGTTAGCAATTAATTTTATGAAAAACTACTTTTTCCTCTTCTCTCTTCTTTCTGTGCTTTATTATTTCTATGCTAAATACCTAAGATGTAAATATTATGTAAAAATGTGAACATGAACTTATCTTTTGTCTGGGAGCAGAACATCAACGAGAAGAGCTTCCCGTTCTGGTTGTGGATCGAAGGCATCCTGGACCTGATTAAAAGACACCTCCTTCCCCTCTGGAACGACGGGTTAGTCCTCTGGCTGCTGCTAACATGAACGACCTCGAGATGCTGCTGCTATTTTTTTGAATTTACTTGCATCTTGAATCCGAACCCGAACCATTCAAAATCTGGACTATCGTGTGGCAAGAATCATCTGGTCGAAAACGGGTTCTGATGCGATGGTTTCCTCTGCGATTATATTTAAAACGGACCAATGAAATGAATGAAATATAGACACTCAAAAATTTTATTTTGTTGTTAAAATCAATATTGAACGTCAGAACATCACCCTACTGCAGCAGCAGTTCACTTTCATGTGTCCTCCAGCGCACCAAAACCAAATTTAAAAATAAGATGATAAATGATATGTGGAACAAACAAACAAACAAACCGTCTTGGGTGGTGCAGCATTGTGACCCTGTATATTAGGATGCATGTTTGATCCATGTATCGCTCTTATTTTTGAAATTTGGTCTAAAGGCCACATGGATATGGAGAACAGCGCAGTAGGGTGAATGGTGAACTTGGACATGGAGTTTTCCATTTCTGAGATGTTCAAAGTGGATTTTAACCACAAAATCAGAATCCGAGTCTCTGTCTCTCTGTCTCTGCAGCTCCATCATGGGTTTCATCAGTAAGGAGAGGGAGAAGGCGTTGCTGAGTGACAAGTGTCCTGGGACTTTCCTGCTGAGGTTCAGCGAGAGCAGCAGAGAGGGAGCCATCACCTTCACCTGGATAGAGCACGATGTGCATGGTGAGCAATGGGAAGAAGAATAAGACTGTGTGAAATAGCATTTCCTCGACCATGTTTTGTGTGGATTAAAAAAAGCGTAAAGCCGTGATCAGATAGGAGCTTTTTTCTCCTGCTCAAACACAAAGTTCAGCTTTGAGCATCACAAGTAACAGAGAACTATCTAATCAGTATAAATAATAAAGTAACAAAGAGGATAACGTTGAAAATAAAAGGAAGTTAGCGATGGCTCTGCCTGCTGTTGAAGCAAGGGTCTGTTTTCGCATTGACACTATGTGTGGCAGGGCTTAAGTTGAGGCATGTTCAACTTGATGGAAGCATTTTTATAATGTTAATATTTGGTTTTCTCCATGTTATCTCAATGGAAAAATCATAACTGATCAAGTAGGGGTTCAAAGAGGGGTTCTTCACCAGAGAAAATATCCCTAGAGGCTTCCTTGAACAACCCTACGTTAGAGGTTCCTGGAAGGAGTTTTTGAAGGAGTTCCTCAGGGAACCTTCTGGGGGTCCCCTATGTTTGCAGTCTGGACAGGAGATACTCACCACTATACTGACGAGGAAGCTTTTACTCTTCAGAGTCCGATCGTGTGTCTCTCTCCTCCTAGATAAGCCAGTCTTCCACTCGGTGGAGCCGTACACGAAGAGGGAGCTGACCGCCGTCTCGCTGCCGGACA
This sequence comes from Centroberyx gerrardi, assembly GCF_048128805.1. NCBI lineage: Eukaryota > Metazoa > Chordata > Actinopteri > Beryciformes > Berycidae > Centroberyx > Centroberyx gerrardi. The sequence goes on from NC_136017.1 coordinate 1,583,358, forward strand.
TCATCCGCACCTACAAGGTGATGGCCGCCGAGAACATCCCCGAGAACCCCCTCCGCTTCCTGTACCCCGACATCCCCAAGGACAAGGCCTTCGGGAAGTACTACCCCAAACCCTCAGAGAGTAAGTCCTGCAAGGCCCCGGGCAGCAGATTACAAAATGTATAACGAACGTACTTATACATATGAAGAGTTTATTCCAAAAACCTATATAGATATCTATTTTGAAAAAAAAACCCATTATCTTTAGTTCATCATTCATTATCTCTAAAACATATCCAGGATCCAGTTCTCAAGGACTTAAGTTCCCTACTATCCTTCAAAAAGTACCTTAAATTGTTTTAATTTTGTGCAGTGAACTAACTCTTCATTCACGTACATATATACATATATATACTTTTGTTTAGGCATATTGCCTTTTATATTGTTATATTGTTATATATTGTTGTTTTATTGTCTGTAATGCAATTTGTAAGTTTGTTTATAAAATTGTAATAGAGTGTATTATTAATTGGGTAACACTTTACAATAAGGGTCACTAAGTTAAGGGTTAGTTCATGCTTAATAAGGGTTAGTTAATGCTTAATAAGCATTAACTAACCCTTAATTAACAGTTAACTAATGTGTAATTTACTAATGGTGTTCATGTTAACTAATGTATTAATTTATACATGATTCAATAGTTTATAAAGATGACTATTAAATAATGTATAAATGAATACCTTAGTTAACATGAACACATCAGTAAACGATTACCAGACACATTAGTTAACTGTTAATTAAGGGTTAGTTAATGCTTATTAAGCATTAACTAACCCTTAACTTAGTGACCCTTATTGTAAAGTGTTACCATTAATTGTCATGACTTTGAGGTGAATTTGAATCTGTGTAATGGACTCTTCAGCTCCAGAGCCCATGGATGTGGAGGACACACAGAGAAGCGGCTACATGAAGACGGAGCTCATATCCGTCTCAGAGGTGTAAGTAGAGAAAACCTCAATCACAAAAAACATTCAGGATAAATTATGCAGTGTGTTGAATAAATCAAGTGCATGCTCTTATTTACATTTACAGTAATGGGAATTATTTAATAGTAATCATGGAAATAAAGGAAAATGAAATTGAATATATAATTTCTAGTTTTATATCGCTAAATGCACATCAAACACTTTAAAGCAGTTTCATCCTAGATTCACCATGAAGGGTTTTCAAAATCAGAGGGATGTCAAAAGTGGTAAATTATGCAAAAATAATTAATTTAAATAGAATGTGAAAAGCCAGAAACTACTGTATGCAAACAGAATATTTTAATAGCAAAAATTTGTAAACCGTTTGCAAAATTAAGTTTTTAACTATACAAACATAATTATTTTAATTGCACAAATGCACACACAGTTGTACACTATATTATTATATTAATAAAAATAAATTGCAAAAAGTAGTAAACTATACAAAAACAAATTTCACAAATATTGTTTGTCTGTTCTTCTATACCGACTGTTTGTCCAGCCATCCGTCCAGACTGCAGGACAACATGATGCCCATGTCGCCCGACGACTACAAAGTTTTGGAGAAGTACGTCAGTCCCAGAGACATCGACGCTGTGGTGAGTACTGCTTTAAATACTGCAGTCTGCTGCTTTAAATACTGCAGTCTGCTGCTTTAAATACTGCAGACTGCTGCTTTAAATACTGCAGTCTGCTGCTTTAAATACTGCAGTCTGCTGCTTTCAGTACTGCTCTCTGTACTTATCAGTACTGCTCTCTGTACTGTTATCCGTACTGTTATCAGTACTGCTCTCGGTACTTATCAGTACTGCGCTCTGTACTGCCTTTCCAACCATTTTCTCGCTCTGTCTGTTTTGTTCTTGCTTTCCTTCTTCAGGCCAACAATCTCCTCGGATTTGGAGACTTTGACGTTAAGGTAGAGTTAACTGTTGCTGTACTATACTATGCATTACTATAGTATACTATATTACATATGGCTATACTATACTATACCACACTATACTATACTATAGTACAGTACTATTTTATACTATACTATAGTGTACTATGCTTTACTATACTATATTACTATACTATGCTATATTATACTATACTATGCTATGCTATGCATTACTTTACATTACTATACTGCCATGCTGTACTATACCATACGATGTGTTATACATACAATATGCTATACTGTACTAACATTCTGTACCATACTGTACCATACAAACTTGACTGTTCTGCACTACACTGTACTGTTCTATCGTATACTATTATAACATACTATACTGTCTATGCCCATTTTTCAGTGAAAAAACATTATCATTATTACATTATCGATGGATAATACAAACACATTATACAAAGGGCATTTCACAGGCTGTTGAAAGAGGATGGAGCAAGTTTGATTCAGTACTTTCATGTTATTAAAATGCCTCTCATGAGTTTCTTGAAAGTCTTGAAAAGATAAATCCTCAAGCCCACATGAGGATTTTTATTGTTGTTCTTTTGACTTTTCTTTTCTTCCCAGATGAGCGCAGAATTTGAGGACCGAGGTTTGGAGCAAAACTGAGGATTTTGCTGCAGAGCGGATGGTGAAGAAATCTGTTTAAATCTGTTTCACACAGTCCAGCACCTTCATTTACAAGTGTACTTTTAAAGGGCCTTTGTTTCTTTATTGGTTGAAGATGTACAGTATGTCAAGTAGGGAATATCACTCTATAGCTGAGGATTATTCTTCAATACAGCAAATCGCACAGTGTATGGAATGATTGGGGGTCTATAATATGTTTAGTCACATGTATCATGATGGAAAGGTTTTTTTCCAAGTCTTTTTGTGCAAGTCCCAAAGTTGTCAAAACTTCAAATTTATGATCTAGTCTTTCCAGGCTGCATAAAAATTCTATTTTTATTTGTGTATTTGTGTGTACTTTTTATAAAAAATGTGAAATTAATGAACGCACCTTACAGATAAATCCTACTGTGTGACAGTTAAATTCTAAAATGTGGAAGCTGATCACGCTGTACTGTTGTCATGGCCGAGCTTTGCATGCTTACTTCAACATCAGGATGGGAGACGACCACTAAGTCCGCAGGTAACCGGTTACCTTGAGTTGTAAAAGTTATTTTTCTGCCTCGTTCAGAAACCCGAGGAACATCCAGCAGTGGAAAAGACAATGTAAATATCAAATTCGTGCATTTTCTTAATCTTTATTAGAGCCAACAATGATTTATCTCCAGGTTCAGGAGTGTGCTCTCTCTTTCTGCCTGCATTTACACTAGACACTGACTGATCTAGAGCTCAAATAGTTCAGGGGAGATTCAAACCTGGAACTTTGTGCATCACAAATATCGTTTTATCTCATTGAATCGCTGAACATAAACTCTGTTAGTATTTGTTGCTTTTTACATCTGTGCAGTAGATTTAAAACCAGATCTCTGAAGGTTTGCTGTGGCAGGTAGCAATTATTTAAGAAGCTGTGATGTTTGTGTTTTCACATTTAATGTAAAAGTGGAACGGCTAAAACCACAATAAATACTCAGCTGCTCTCAGAGTTCATGTCGTATTTCTTACCGAGTCTCATTTTTGTGCCACTTAATATTTGAATATAACATTTTGGATTGTTGGTGATTTCTGGCAACATCTACGATGTGACATCACGTCAAGTCCAAGTCAAGTCCATGTCATTAATGTCAAGTCTCAAGTCTAAATGTAGAACAGCAAGTCAAGTCAGAACAAATCAAGAGTCCAGTATCAACTTAATATCTTAAAGAAAACTAAATATCTAGGACTTTTCAATGCAATATGGTTTTAATAGGATAAAAACTTGGTAAGAGCATCATGAGTTTGATTTCTATAATCAGTTTCAACTTCAATAAATTCAATCATTCCATACAAATTCAGAAAACAGAATTTAAATTCAGTCGTCTGCTGGAACAAATCTCATCACTTTCAATCTAAGTCATTTACACAAACACAAGATCTCAAGTCAAGACTTTAGAAACCTTTTCAAGTCATCAAAGTACAAGTCAGAGTCAAGTCCCAAGTCACCAGAACCCAAGTCAAGTTTCAAGTCTTCTCTTCATGCATCAAGTCAAGTCTCAAGCTATTAAAACTGGGACCCACCAGCTCACAGTCTCTGATGGCAGCACAGCAGTTTTCAGGTTGTGAGTTTGAGCCTCAGTCACTTTTGAAAGGCGACAGCCAGAGGAGTTGTTGCAGCCCTACATACTGTATACAGACCTGCAAACTCATAAGAGGTGAAAAAGGTGACATGTTTGAAAACCAAACCCCTGTAGGGGGGTCTGGTTCTGTTTAGAAATGCTTAAAAGTTCTGTTTTGGCCACTGTCTTATACAAATTAATCATAACTTTCTTTTTATTTTATATTATGTTATATAGCCAAACAGTGACAGCCAGTGACACAAAGTAGGCGGTTAGTGTGATTCAGCGAACAGAAGTTCAAATTCAAGTGTTGATCTAACAAAGCAACCTCAAGCCAGTCATTCTTTAGTGTTTTGCTTTATAGTAGAAAAACTGTGGACTGTTCGTTATTTACTTACTTTACAGACTCGACTGTAAAGCATCTTGACTGTAAAGCAGGGTATGACAGCAAAGCCAGATCACAAACCACTGTGTGTGTTGTGCTACTTGTGCTGTGCTAGAACCGCGGTCCATTAAAAAGCGTGCGAACATTTGTGGCACTTTGACAATATGTTTTACTCGTGTAACAGAATGGCTCAAGGATTTCAGAAAGTTTATCATGTTGGCAACATTTCGGTCAGGAAACCTTACCTACATGAAGTGAAAGATTTTACCCGAACGGTTTTTAATGGAATGCCTTGGACAGTCCCAACGGAGCTGCTGCTGTGCTAGACCTAGGGATCGGTCATGATTTTCGAATTTTCGAATAGTCATTAAATTATAAAAAAATCGAATAGTTTATGCGACTATCGTCTTGTCTTAAAAAGTATATTTTCCCTTGTTTATACCGGCGCCTCTATCGGGGATAATCGGACTAGTGTTACAGGTCTAGCCTGTCTCTTTAAGAGCATGGCATTGTGGGGGATTGTGGGAAGTGAAGTGTTGTGTAGCGGTTCAAACGTGGGTTTAGAGAAATTGTGTTAAACTGTATGTGTTACGGCAATAAAACAACATCTACAAGGAAAAGGTTTCAAGCTTCGTTACTGCATGAAGAAAAGCTGATATTCTGTCTACTATTCACTGGGCCATCTCGACTACGGTCGGGAAGTAGCTGGCTTAGCTAGCTAGCTCTATGCTAACGACCGCCTATATAGCTTGCTAGTAGTAAATAGCTATATGGCGCGCGATCTTCGAATAATGGTCGAATAGTTCCCAGTGAATATCGAATAGTATTTTTGCTTGAAATGCCCATCCCTAGCTAGACCCAAACGGGACTAGCAAAACCGAGAGACTGTATTACTGTCACTCTGGCAAGCTTGCACGTTATGCTACCGAACAGCGACGTTTATAATTTTTATTACTGACCTGTAAGAAAATGCCTGCCGCAAAACCCGGTCATAAGTGGTTGCTGCCAGCCTGTCCCCGGTTGCAGACGGCCTGTAAACTATTATCTGTATCCACCGATTCCGTTAGGTTGCTTTAAAACGGAAAAGCCTAAACCTAATCCATTATGTACAAAGCTATATTTGGCATTACAGCCCCAAACACAACCCGATTTCGGCATAATCGCTAATGTTTTGTTTAGTTGACTCGTATTTACCGCTGCTTAAAACGAACGATTTCCGCTGCCGACAGGTGCGAGTTATCCACCCGGATATAAACAATGAAGTAACGTTAGGAAGAATTTATCACGACACACTTCAACTTTGATTTGGCAAGGTAACGTTACTTTAGCAACTAGTTACCTACCGTTAAGTTAGTTAAACAGCATATTACGTTAGCAGCAAACGAGGCTTACCTCAAAACCAGTGTCCATTATAGTTGTAGTACTGCAAGATCGTGGCGGAAAAGACGACAGAGCAGTTATCTTGGTTCTGATTGGCCAAATGAGGCCAGACCGCAACTGCTGGTATGAGAAGACTCGAGACGTGTCTCACCAAAGATGCTGAACAACTTTCTGAACCGTCTCTGGTCTCACTCCAGTCTATGGGAAACTGTGCTAGCCACTTGCTGCCAGACCTCATACCTCAGACCCCCCCCCCCCCCCCCCCCCCCCCCCAAAAAAAAAAACAACCAAAAAACTTCGGATCTACACGATTCACGTGGATGACATATTTTGAATTCGCCAAAAAGCGACTAGTTTGCAGGTATGTGTATAGTAATCCATCATAGTGTCACACTTCACAACACCGACTCCACATAAGATCCTCTGCAAGCCCCAAACCCCCAAAATAAAGACAGCCGATAGATTTTTATCACTTTTATTGAACGTTTCATCTGTGAATAAATATTTCGATTGCCTGCGACACCCAGCTACTGACGGACATGAGAGCTGAAGCGGTATAAAGACACATGAAGAAGAAACAGAACGACACCAAACACAGTACATTCAAAACACTTCAGTCCCAGGCTGAGCCGGACCGACACTAACGGATATCACTGAATATCAATTACAACAGCTGAGTGATTGATCGGCAGGCTGGGGTCAATTCATTTGATCAAAGTAAAGTGAAATCCCTATTGCTAGCTGTATCTCACAATCATTCAATTGCTATTGCTAATTATGTCTTCATATATTGCAGTTTTTTTGGGTTTAGTCGTTTTTTGCTCCTGGAAAATGTCAAAATTTCATAACTGAAATTATTGTAAATGAATTGATCCCAACCCAGGGAGCTGAAGTCACCTACTGCTCAATATTTCAACATTTGGGCTACGTTCACACTGCAAGCCTTAGTGCTCAATTCGGATTTATTGCTCAGATCCGATTTTTTTGTTTGGCTGTTAACATTATTTTTTAAATGTGGCCAATATCAGATTCCAGTGTGAACTGATCACGGTCCTGAACTGACCCACATGCACAAAAGAACAATAACAAAGACGTGACACGCAGCACGCTGTCGCACGGAAGTAAACATGAAGTCGGCGTTTACGGTTTCATTTATAAGTCGATGTTCTTCTGTGGCCCCATTCGGCCGTTTGTTTCGATATGCTTTCAAACACAGACCGGTTACGATACGACTCCTCGAGTTTTGCTTGTACAGAATTACAGAAATACTTATGAGGTCGAACACCTCGCTGTCCCTCCACTGACGACCTCCATCGCAGCTGTCTTCCATGTTTGTATTCACCGAGCGACTCCCGCCAGCGCAGAATTGTGACGAATGTCGATCTAGAGAGATGTAAAAGTCGCATGAATTCCGATATGACTGTTCAGACTGAGGTTGCATTGCAAAAAATCAGACCTGTATCTGATTTAGGACCACATATGAAAGTGGCCCAAATCAGAATTGAAAAGATCAGATTCCATGTGATTTGTGCTGTTCACACTGTTGTGAAAAAAACAGATCTGAGTCACATATGAGCAAAAAAATCTGATTTGGGCCACTTCTGCCTGCAGTCTGAACGTAGCCTTGGATTCTGGATTGCAGTATCACATGAATGTTGATTGCCTGGTTCAGGTGTTTTAAACTTGCAGCACAAACGCTGCAGAGAAACTGATGCACAACAACATCCAGACTTCTCCAACACGCTAAAAACACACAATCCACCTTTTGACAAAAAATAAAAACACCTAGTTGAAGTGCACAGCTTTTCAAGTATGAAAGATTCTTCTGCACATAACAGTTAAAAAACAATCAGTTTGTGCATCAACCGTCTCGGCATCAAAAAGAGCTCCAACAGTTTAGATTTTAGTGTCAGGCTTTCAAATCGCTCTGGATAAATAAATCTCTCTTCACCTTAACGGAGTGGAAACAGACTGCGGTTCAATGAAAACAATCTGTGAAATGTTCCAACTCCAAGTCCAAACCATCAGAAAACACACAAAGTTCATGAGACTCATCGCTGCACATTATTTCCTAAATGTCAAATTCGCAAGATTTTGAAAAATGACTCTTTTCACATTGAGAGCAATGTTTTTTGTTTTAAATAAAAAGGCCACTGGACTCAGAATAATCGAAGAAAGAAATATATTTTAGTATTTGAGATGAGACTTTCACTGTCTGATAGCACAAACAGACCAGAATACATGTGAGATTTCTGGCTTTTAAAACTCACTTTCTCTTATCTTTTACATTGCTAAAATGTGACTTTATTGTGTCAATTACAGGCCTTAGCTCAAGGGGTATACTGTACATAAAAAAATAAAAAAATAAAAAGTTTTTCAAGCAAAAACATGAAAATGAACTCATGTTTGTTTTGTGTTGTAAATGTCAGTTTGTTGACTTGTTAAACTTTACAGTAATCCAGCGGTTCAGTCTGGCAGCAGTTGGTCGTGGATCGGGGGAAACTGCTGTTAGCGCTGGCAGTGTCTGTTTGATATGTAGAGACTGAAGCTTTGGCTGTCATGCTCACCTTAGTTCCTTACTTTAAAATAAATAAATAAATAAATAAAAACCAGATTCAACAGTAGAACACAAATTGCCGTTTTGGGAGAGAAAAAAGGTGCAAAAAAATGTCTAGCTATTACATAGCAAAAAAAAAAAGCACAAAAGACTTTGAATTCGTATGAAGCGTTCAAGGCTAAAGCATTAACAATTTAAACAAGGTAAACAAAAGCAAAGAACAATATTTCATCAGGCATTTAAAATTTAAATACCAGCTTCTTCCAGTAGAGTCGAGTAGCTCGTTTAAATTTAAAATAAATTAGTTAAAGTATAGCTTGTACGGGTGTGCGAGGGTTTCCTTCAGTGAGAACAAGTCGACTACAACTGAACTACAATTATACACCTGTACTTATTTACATCGAGTCCTACTCTTATCCTTTGTGACGTTAATATCCTCTCAGGAATATACACACTACATCAATGTACAGTTTATCTTAAATAGATAAATAAATATCAAGGTTTACACACATACACACACACACACACACTGCAGTGTTTTGTGCAGTTGGGGGAAGATACATTCCACCACATGGTGATGATGGCGACGAGGAAGAGGAGCTGCACACAGTGAGGAAGGTACGACCAGGCTGCTAGCGTAGGTCAACTCACCAGCCACAGCCAAATTTACCCAGCATTCAGCTGGCGGCTGGCTGTCACTTCCCACCCTGGTTAGACATAAAAAAAAAAAAAACGCCAACAAAACATAAAGCAGACGACAACAAAATACGGTCGGGGCGATCGAAATAAAAATAGCTTCTTCTTTTCCTTCAAAATACATAAAATAATATCATACAAAAACCGACGACACCTAATAATGACGTGACGAAGAACACGCACCGTCTGTTACTGACTGTTTGGAGGGGAGGATGGCTGCCGTGTTTTAAGGGGAGTGTTAAGGGGTTTCTTTCACTGTATACCATCCAGGTGGTTTTAAGGGATTTCTTTCACTGTATGCCATCCAGGTTGTTTTAAGGGATTTCTTTCACTGTATACCATCTAGGTGGTTTTAAGGGATTTCTTTCAGAGCATACCATCCAGGTTGTTTTAAGGGATTTCATTCACTGTATACCATCCAGGTGGTTTTAAGGGATTTCTTTCACTGTATACAACCAGGTGGTTTTAAGGGATTTCTTTCACTGTATACCATCTAGGTGGTTTTAAGGGATTTCTTTCAGAGCATACCATCCAGGTTGTTTTAAGGGATTTCATTCACTGTATACCATCCAGGTTAAGGGGTTTCTTTCACTGTATGCCATCCAGGTTGTTTTAAGGGATTTCTTTCACTGTGTACCATCCAGGTGGTTTTAAGGGATTTCATTCACTGTATACCATCCAGGTTGTTTTAAGGGATTTCTTTCACTGTATACCATCCAGGTTGTTTTAAGGGGTTTCTTTCACTGTGTACCATCCAGGTGGTTTTAAGGGATTTCTTTCACTGTGTACCATCCAGGTGGTTTTAAGGGATTTCATTCACTGTATACCATCCAGGTGGTTTTAATGGGTTTCTTTCACTGTATACAACCAGGTGGTTTTAAGGGGTTTCTTTCACTGTATACAACCAGGTGGTTTTAAGGGGTTTCTTTCACTGTATACAACCAGGTGGTTTTAAGGGGTTTCTTTCACTGTATACCATCCAGGTTGTTTTAAGGGGTTTCTTTCACTGTATACCATCCAGGTGGTTTTAATGGGTTTCTTTCACTGTATACAACCAGGTGGTTTTAAGGGGTTTCTTTCACTGTATACCATCCAGGTTGTGTTAAGGGGTTTCTTTCACTGTATACCATCCAGGTTGTTTTAAGGGGTTTCTTTCACTGTATACCATCCAGGTGGTTTTGAGGGATTCCTTCAGAGCAGACCGTCCAGGTTCTTCTCTGCGGTCTCCTTGTCGGAGCTGCTCTCCTGAGGACTGTACTGGTTGTGGTAATCTCGGAGGATTGTCACCACGTCATGGTGGCCGAAGTGGACCGCCTCGTCCATCGGCGTGTTCCCCCACCTGGAGGGAACGAGACAGTTTAGACGGGCTTTGGTTGCTGGGAGATTTTCTGCCACGACTGCACAGTTAAGTAGAACTCATGGCTGGACAAAGACTGTCTGGAGATGGATTGAGGAAGATCACTGACTGGTGCATGTGGTGGATCGTACCTGTCTCTGGGAACCGGGTTGACTTTACAGCCCTCCAGCAGGAAGCGCACCACCTCTGCATGTCCTGAAACACACACAGGGTCCGTCAACCAAATGTCGCTGGTTATGGTAATAATACCGAGGTAGCACTGTTAATCTGAGAATGATATGCTGGTGTTGAAAAATGATACACGACAGCACCTTCAAACGTAGATATTGTGTAGTATCTTTATCTATATCCTCTTCTTTTCTGCTGCAATAACAGAAACCGAAGGACGGATCTTATCTTATCCTAAGTGCTTTACCTTCAGCGGCCGCCACATGCAGAGCCGTCCGCGAGTCGTAGTCCCTCTGCTCCATGTCCATAGAGGACAACGCAAACCTGGACCAACAAACCACAAGCAGCCATTCAACATTTCCATTTTAGGCATATTGTTGACACTTATATAGAGCAACTTACAATGAGGGCAACAGTAGAATAAGCTTCCTAAAATCAACCTGTGACACAGAGGCAAGTGGCTCAGAGCCACAGTTTCCTGACAACAGATATAATAAATCCTCCTGATGCTAAACGAACAAAAACTGAATCTCTGTCAACTGTGTTTTGGGATCCAAGCTGAACATGACTTGAGCAGGAGAACAAAGACTCCTATCTGATCACGGCCTAAAACAACAGGAAAACTGAACAAGGTAATTGTTCTTTTACGTTCAGAATAACAAGAAGGAGAGAGAGATGCTGAGAGAAGGCGGGGTTTCTCTACCTCCGCAGGGCCGACACGTCTCCGGTGTACGCAGCAAACAGCAGATTGATCACCGACTTCACCTACGACACAACAAGACAAAGTTTGACGAATTTAGCAAGAAACAAAGAACAGAAAGAGAGGAAGAGAAGAGAGCCGACAGGAGTCATGAGTCTGGGGAATGTTTGTCATTCTTTGTAGTTCAGAAGTTGCCAACAGCATAACAGATAAATCCATAAATTAACTTAAGATTAGATTAGAATTTCCCCAAATGCTGGATGCAGTTTACAGCTTGATATTTAGTAAATCAGCAACAGTAATGCTGCAACTCTTAGTAGTTTAGCTTGCAAAAACAAAATAGAAAAATAAAAACAAGGTGCCAAAAGAAGCTCATTACACACCAAGTAGTGCAACATAACAAAATGGCAGTTCTCCTACAATTGTCAGGAATGAATGATGAAATGAAATGAGGAAACGTTCAGCAACACTTAGTCTGTCATTTTCCACCAGATGGCGCTGTAGATTAAAACCCTGCAGACTGTGACAGACAGCGGGAGGAAGCTGATGCAGGCTGCCTGCAGATTTCAGCAAGTCATATTCAAGACTTTTAAAAATTACTTTAATGTCAAACTGCTAGAAGGTGGACTGAAATTTTAGATTACAAATAAACCACAAAACTAAATGGAAGAAGAAAAACCGAAGTGAACACGGGTCTATATGTGGATAGAGGTGTTGGAGTTGATTTCTTGCAAGGAAAACTACAGAAGACAATTAAAAATGTCTTTAATGTTCATTAACACAATTTTAAGACTTCTGAAAATATAATGAAGATTTAAAAGACCTTTATAAAGGCCTTGAATTTAACTGAAGAAGAATTTTAAGGACCTGCAGACATCCTGTGATGTAGAAGATTGGGGGGGGGGGGGGGGGGGGGGGGTCAACTCAGTAGGCAATATTATAATGAACCTGATATACTGCTAACATTTCATACATGTTGATGACCAGGGGGCGGGCCAATTGGTAGACGTAGATTGGGTGGGACAGTGATTCTGTCAGGTCAGTCATCAGACAAACAAAATCATGCTAATCAGAAATGTGCATCAAGTGGATGCGGAGAAGAATAAATATTAGGAGGAGGAGGATGGAGGAGGAGCTGATGAAGGAGGAGGAGGTTTTCATCTTTACTCACCCTCTGGTCTCCTCCCTCCCTGCGAGGATCCAGCTTCTTGGCGAAGTGCCTCAGGTTGTCATAGTTGTGGAAGTTACACAGAGAAACCAGGTCCTGGAACGAAGAGGAGAGAATAAATCAAATCAAACGTTGTCGGCTGTGTTGAAAATGAAGAGGATTTCTGCTTCCTGTTTATCAACCGTTTCGTACTGTAAATATATGAAACCATCACATTTTATTATTGTGTGTTATCGGCTTAATACATTTTTTTTTTTTTTATATTTGCTGATGTGTCACGGCAGCCAAATGCTAAACTCTCAGCTAGTTAATGCTAGCAACTTTTTACATGTAACCGGTCCACACCACCTTAAGATTAACATAATTTTACAGCCCTATTCATTTTCCCATTAGTCTGGCAAGGCAATAATAACCATAATTTGCGTCACATTTTGTCTACTGGGGCTCAAACATTAAAAAATCCTTCTTACTGCAACCTTGAAGCTACCAAAGCCTTCATCAGGGTTTGTGTCGTGTATTTTTATAATTTAGTCCTTTTTTTGAAGTTACAAAATGCTTTGAACAAAACAAACATTTTCAGAAACAATCAGCTGTAATGACAGGAAGCCTCCACAGTTAAAAGTTAATTCTGTCGGTACCGTGCAGAACTGGATGCCTCGCACGCTGTTTCCCAGCTTGTCGAGAGGCGGAGACCAACACATGATGCCCATGACGTTGGGGACGACCAGCAGGATACCGCCGGCGACGCCAGATTTAGCCGGCAGCCCGACCTGAAACAGCACGGGGAAAAAAAAACAGATTGACAAAACAAAACAGCAGGTTGACCGTGACAAATCAAACCGATGGGTTCAAACCGTTCAAAATGATTATAAGTCGAGACCAACTGAATTCTGAAGGATGTAAATGTCTAATCACACAATCAAACAGTATACAGTCGATCAATGCTGCCTGGTATCTCTAAAAATATCACCAAAATCTATCATGAATCAATAAAAACAGGCTTATTTTTCCACTGATGACATTGTTTGAGATTATAAACCGGGTTTTGGAAGGTTTTCATCAACTTAAGAGTCACAATGTTTCCTCAAACCATGGAGGACTGAATCCTTCATTTCCAGAAAAAAACATTAAAAAAATTACGAGTTACAAGACTTTCACCTGATAACAGTCTTATGGGCACTGAACACTTTATCAGACTGAACTGTTACTGTTGAGATACTGAATGAGATACTGAAGGAGAAACTAACGTGGAAGGCGAACTGTCCGGAGAAGTCGTACATGCCGCAGGAATGCATCAGGCTCAGGGTGTTTCGCACCGACTCGGGGCTCAGCACACGCTCTCCTGTGATTGGACAGAAGCCGCCGTTGGCCAGGGTCGCCGCCATGACGCTGGCGCTTTCGCAGGTCACCTCGATGGAGCACAGCTGACGGGGACAGACAAACAGAAATGTGAAATGTGAATGAAAGGCATTTGGACTTGTTTGAAGCTTAAAGACGCCATGATTGTAGTTTCCTGTAGATTTTGGCTCCTGACAGCTTTTTCACTCTTAACACACATGAACTGTGATGAAATATCTGACTTAATGTTTTAAAGCAAACCAAACATTGTAAGGTCGACCACAAACCAAAAATCCAGCCAGTAGTCGTGTCCTGTCATGGCATTTAAAGAGGTGTGATAACAAAATGACTTATGCGATAAAGGATGAGGACACTAAACCCACAGCATCTCACCTGAGTAGTGAAGTCAAATAAAGGCAGTTTAGGGCTTAAATCATAAACACATTTTTGCTAATAAAGTCCATAACGTTTCCTATGAATTCCTATGAAGATAAAGTATGTTATTGTTAATTAAGTTAATACTTGTCAAGTTATATGAACACATTGCTTTGAGATGCTACTTGGCACCTATGTAATCAGGAAAACTGTCTTTTGGGTCAAAATTCCTTAAAAAGCAACTTGATCAACCAGCAGCCAAGTTCGACATTAAACACTTGACTAGTTGCATAAAGCAAAAATCAGCACATTTCTATGACATTTCTGAAACCTTTTAAATATGCATCATTTCCCATGACTTTTCCAAGGCTGGATAAAACATTATTTTAATTCCATGAGTTTAGCAGCGTTTTCTAAGTTCCATTTACCTGGAAGTAGAAGTCTAGGATGGAGGTCATGTCGGTCCCCTCTGGAAAACACTGGAAGGACAACAACAACGTCAACAACACTGTCCACGTCTGTATAAACACAACAGAACTGCATTCCCTTCTAAAGACTTTGGACCGGAAAGGGAGAAGGATTGGGTGTAAGGCTGCGTTCACACCCAGACTGTTCTGAACCGTTTATCTGAACTCTGCAGCATTTCTTATCCTTTCCTTCAGTTGGTTCATTTGTCCAGGTGAGAACGATGACCTTTGACCTCTGGTGGCACCAAATAACGGCACCGAGAGTCTCAGTCCTCTAACAAGAGAACTGCGGTGCGGTGCGTTAATCCAACCAACTACAGGAAACCAACCCGAAACGCACAGAATTATGGGTAGAAAGAGACGGACGCGGTTCTGGACTGATGCTCATATTCAGATATTTCTTCATGTGTTCTTAACTGGTATGAACACCACAGAAGAAGACACAGACAAGTCCATCATGTTAGATAAAGTTACAGGAACTGGAGTCAGATTTGGTTTGATTCTCTAACCTGCAGGATGAAAGTTACCAAAATAAACAAGCTACTTGTGAGTCATGTGACTTTTCCAAGCCCTGGTTGGCTTGTGATTGGTCAGTTTGAACCTAAATGATCCAAATACAAAGATGCATCAAAGTCAACTTTTCCACTCTGTTTCAGACCAAAGAAATCAAACTGTCGCAGTCTCAGAAGCTTCTGGTCTTCAGTCTGAATAAACCCCCTGCTCCGCTCTCTGTCCTAGCTGACCTTACCTTCTTCTCCTTCAGGTAGTAGCCGATGGCAAAGTTTCTGTCTCCAGACTCGCGCTCCGACTGGAATCTGGGGCAGATATGGGAGGGAAGGGGGGGGGATGTAACAACACTGGAGGTTTGCTCTTTATGCACCATGACTCAGCTGATGTTACATAAAACCAAAATACAGTCCCAGATCTGACCGGTGCAACAAATCGCTGGTGTGTGACCTGGACTTCAACTCACTGAGGGTTTCATCTATTTTATAAGAGAGTCGACAATCCTCCTTCCTTCCTCAAGGATTTTATTATACATTTATATAAATATGTAATATTTATAGTTATTTAAATTCAATAAAACATGCGAGTGTGTTTGACCTCAACTTGAACTCACTGATTTTTTATTTATATTTTTACAGACAATGACTTATCAAGTATTTTATATTATATATTTTTTTAACATATTTTATTGTAAATATTATAATGTATTATTATCATAATTAAACAAAGCATGCCTGTGTGTGTCCTCAACTTCAACTTGTTGTTCTTGCTGTTTATTTAAGAGCAGACAATGCACCTTCCTAAATAATTTTATTATAATATACAGCAGATTTACTTTATTATAAATATTCAAAGCATGGATTTATGAACTCAAATTTGAGTTTTTTATGAGTAGATAATCCACCTTCCTCAAGGATCTTGTTATATATTTATTATATATATGAATTATTCATCATTATTATATATCAATAAAACATGCATGTGTGACCTCGACTTAAACCTTCCACTTCTCCTCCAAGATGGCAGCGCGACAGTAATTATGATCTCTCTGATTTCAACTATTACATTATTTAACTGAGACGATGTAATGTAATCCCAGAATACGATTAAATCTATATATTATAACAAAATCTTTTATATAGATCTGAAGTGATTAAACTGACTATTTCCTGCTTTTACTGGCATTAGATTTGTATTAGTGTGTTGGGTTTGTCTATCACACCAGTATCATCAGTAAACATCATACTCAGTGAAGTGTAATTCTACTTGCTCAGTACAATAATAATGTAATGTAATATAATGTAATAATCAGTAAAGTGCGGTTCTACTCACGTGGCGTTGCTGAAGCCAACATACTCGTTTCCTGCCAGTTTGTTCATGAAGTTCATGACCTGCAGCAAGAAGATCCACCAGGAAATCACATAAATGATCCCAAAATTAGATCACCATTTAAAAAAGTGACACCTACTCTTAGAAAATGATTGATAGCACAAAATTATACCAAATTATGGCTTTTTTTAAAGGACAGTATTGTAGGCAACTTAAGTCCCTTGTTGACAAAATGGTAACACTTTGACTGAATCCTATATTTTTAGAGACACTGAATGATGAAGTAGTTTTTGTTTTGAAAATGAACTTGTTGATTGTTGATGTGATATCTAGCATAAATAAAAGTTTGTAAAACATTGTTGGTGTGATCGAGGATTTTGCAGATGTTAGCCGTGCAACAATACTCACATAGTCAAATTTTTCGGCGTTGCTTGCCCCTTGCTGAAACACAAACAAAAATGACAGGTATGAAAAACACAACAGTCAAAAATCACCTCATTAACTCAAATATATACAGTTTAATACTACCACTATCACTAAAAGTTACCCATGTCATGAAATTAGCACTATATGATTCCTTTAAGCTAGGCAAACAGTGCAAGGCATCTACATTAATGCTACCTAACGCGTTTAAAGTGAAATTAACAACATTGACAAACAGCTATCATTGCTAACTATCAGTTATGCGTCCAATCAAAAGGCCATTGCAGTCATGACATCAAATGAATTAGAATTAGAGGTGGCAGACTAGTTGGAGATGGAAGAGGTGAAATAAAACAGTTAATCCACTCTGGGTTTTCTTGCTTTGAAAAGAAAAGAAAAATCTACCATGAAAAGTTGAAAGAAAGACGGACCTATTTTGTTGATATTTCAATGGGTTCATAAGTCTTTACCACCCATCGCTTGTTTTATCAAGTTAAACTGACTACAGAGTGGAAACCCACTACAGTAGGATGTTAGAGACCCAGTGATACAGCTGTAACTCTACAGTCTACAGTCATGTTTATATGAGCAAACTATGTGTCTATAAATAGGGAGGAATAGGGAGTTTATGTGGAGTGTGCTTGCTGCAGTACTTGTTTAATGATCATGAGCTTAACTAACTCAGTATGGTGGGAAAACACTGAATTTACTGTGGCAGGGTGGGAAATTACCACCAGCCAAATGCAGGTAAGTTTTAGCTGTGGCTGGTAAGTTAGTTTTCTCTACCATCCACTTCTCAGGTACCCATCCATCACCTGGAGTCCTATTCTAAATATCTAGTTGGCTGCTAAAATAGTGGAAGTGGCTGGTAAATGTTACCGTGCTTTCACACTGCGATTAACACCATCAGCAAGTCACCAGGAGACTGAGTGACCTGGGAAACTCGGCCGATGTGTGGACAATCGTCAAACTTGTTGTTCCAGAAACAACACAGCTGGACGTTTCACGGTCAACAGCTGTCAACGGCCAATCAGATTTCCGTGCGTCCTGGAGAAGCCATTCAAAGCTTTCCAGTTCTCTACAACTTTAATTTGAAAGACAACGGCAGTGGTTCCCATCTCCAGTCCTCGCGACTCCAAGTACTGCTGGTTTTCATTCCAGCCGTCTAATAGGGACTGATTTAGACCCGGGACGCCAGGTGATGCAATTAACTACCTGGCAGAAAACCAGCAGTATTCAGAGTCCTGAGGAGCGGAGTCGGGATCCACTGGACTACAGGAATAAACATCTCAAACACGATGCCCGGAGAACGGTTGGTCCATCATTTGGGTCGATGGTAAGCTCTGACATCATTTTATTGAGTTTTTTCTGTTTTTTTCGATGAATGCTACTTAAGGAGAGCTTGCTAGCCATGTTAGCTCATCAAAACGATGTACTGTTATGACAGACAATGCCAGCACTGAAAAATACATGATTTGCCGGTTCAAAACTCTGTAGCTGCAGACCTCTATATAGATGCAATCGGAGCCTCTGGCCCCGCCCACAGTCGGTCAGAATAGAGCGACCCGTCAACCAAGTCGCTCGCAGTGTGAATGCATGGTTAGGGTTTTACCAGCCACTGGCAGTTTTCTGTCCTGACTAGACGAGAGCAGAGACTACAGCTGTGAGGGACCTAAATTACTCAAATGGATTTATCTGTACTGGCTGGCAAAGAGAAACAAAATCAATCTTAACTCTGGGGATATAAAACAGAAATAAATTCAAATAACAAAATTAAAACAACAGAAAACACAAACAAGTCTTTCTCTAGGGAAGAATGGAATGTGAATTAAAACCAGCGTTTGGGTTTGAGCCAGTTGCTCTGCTGTACTGTTTATAATCCAGACGTATAAACAGTTTGGAGAATGCATGTGAAAAGTACAGTAGCAACAACGACACTTAAACATTTATACACGGCCATGTGAAGGCTAAAGCTTGGCACAAATCCAGACCAAATGGGGGAAAAAAAATAATTAAAAAGGAAAAAATTACCAACGTCATTGACCTGTTGCAGTGGTCATAATTTCCCAAAGATCCTAATGCTGTAAAATATGCAACAACATATAAAACCACACAACGAGCCTTGAAAAGTTACATTGCAAATGTCTGTACTGTAATCTAGGTCTAGATTTAGCAAAAGGAGAAGGGACGGGGGGACACAGCATGCATTGATTCCCCACTGTCACCTGGTTTTATCATTCATATCAATGGACAGGCTACAATGTGGTACCATCCAATCAAAAGACAGCAAAGCCAACCTTCAGTTGCAGCAATCTCAACAGTGATTGGTTGGGTTTCAAAAGAAGTGGAGACTAGGATTGGTTGACAGGAATGCTGCTTTCACATCATATGGGAATGACCGTTGGAATGATCGGATAGCTCAAAGCAACGACTGGGAAGTTTTCACGAATGTAAACTCGTTCGTAGCCGTCAAGACTGGTTTGTAGTTTTCTGTACACTTTGGTTGCTCCGGATAAGCTTTTTTACACTGAATACACATGAACTTAGTGTGTCATGTTTTACAGCAAACCAAACATCGCAATGTCAACCACAACCCAACAATCCAGCCAGTAGTTGTGTCCTGCCATGACATATAGAGTTGTGATCATAGAATGACTTATGTGACAAAAATAGTTCATTTTCAGTTTGTTTTATCTGAAATTAATCCACGATTAATCCATTGGACTATAGGTATTTCCTTGTTCCTACTGTCAGAATTGAGGAAGTCGGACAAATCGAGGTCCATCGTCAAACCTCGAGTTCCCAAGTAGAATTTATGACCTGAAAGCTCAACAGTATTTTTAAGTCAGAAGTTCGATCTACCATCATTCCCATACGATGTGAATGCGGCAAAAGACACTTGATGATTATCCTGGTCATTCATAGGTTTACTACTGGTGTCAGGGAAAACACACAGAGCAGCTACTTCTTAATCCAATTGAAAATGTATATGCTAAACCCATTAAAAAACTACACATGCAATATTTTGTTCTTTCCTGCACGTTTTAGTTTTTGCCAGCCAGCCAGTCTGGTGTTTCTCTTAATATACCAATCAGCCGTTTAGTGACATAACAACAAGTATTCATAAAATGGGCTAACTGTTTTTATTCTTATTCTAAATTCTCGCTGCAAATGGGATTTTCAGGATATTCATCCAGCATCTCTCCATCCTGTCAAGCCCAAATCCAAAACACCAGATAGGAGAACTCAGTGCTGACTGCTGAGGCAACTTGGCTTGGCTGTGATGGGGGGATTGTGGGAAGCCAAGCCTCATCTATCTGGATATATACAATATGATAAGTCATACAAGACAGTTGGAAATTATAAACCCCTTTCAGAGTTTCTACACATTTTTGAAAATCAAATTCCATGACTATTCAATTCCTTGATTTTTTCATTGATTTTCAGCACCTATTTTCAAATACGACAATTTTTTTCTGAAGTTACAATTGGTTATTTTTAAGTCAGGCTAAGTAACTGTGACCACTTACTGTAAAAACTTGTTAATACATATATCTATATATATATATGTAAAAGCCACGGCATACTGTGAGATAGATCCAACCAGTCATTTTAAAAGAGAAGCACTTTGTATTTATGTATAAGGGATGATTTGTGGTCAAATACATACAGTGAGTTAACCAGTTTTATTAAAATAGGTTGTGCAAGCCCAAAATTATTAATGCTATAGGCACCTAGGGCTTCATTTATAAAAAGGTTCTTATACAAAATGTGCTTGTGACCAAACCCAAAGTTCTAATTCATGAACCACTGATCTTAACACCAAAACCAGTGGTTGACATCGATTCTGTTCTGTGACATATCAAAAGCCCAAACTAAGTTCTATCATTCTACAAAGTATCAACTCTATGGATCTAATTTGTATTTGTTTTTTGGTGGTATCTTCATGGGAATCAGGGCTAAAGTCAAGAACATTTCTGTAACTGAATTCCCATATCTGGGACTTTTGTTCGACCAAAATAAAGCAGATGGAAATTTCTACTGAATTTTAAGGTTAACATCAGATCATCATGTGGCCTTTGAAGAAGCAGGTTAATGTTATAAAAGTACCAACATTGGAAATATGATTAGGATATGTGTTAGGTCCATCCATCAGTGACCTCATCACCCCACTCAAATCTCTGGCTTTCTCTGAAAACATCCCATCTGTCAAAGTGCCGTCTGGTTTTGCCCACTGGTCCCTGTCCCAGTTATCAGTTGGTACTCCTATTTTGTAAACCAACAATTTGCTTGCAAGGCTGTTTTGAAATTTTCAAAAATGTTTCTGAGGTCATTAGAGGGGGACCTTCATGTAGTGACATCAGTTATTGTAATAAAATGGTTGCATGGTACGGGGTCTGCGTTTTTCATAAAGATTGGATTGGTGTTACATGTAGTTTCATTGGTGTATTTGGGTCATATACTGTAGCCAAGCAGTCAGCTATATCCCAGAGTAAAGTCATCTGTGCTGTGAAGACTATCTATGGGAAAAGGACTAAGCTAGTGGTGTGCAAGTTGAAAGTATAACACTAGTTTGGTCAGTTCATCTACTCTACTAGCCACATTGACAGGAAATAAATCCTCACTGGCAAGTCCCATTATCTTCTCAAAATCTAGTTTGCTTGTAAACTAGAGAAAGTGGCAAGTGAATTTTGGGATTTTGCAGCCACTGTGGGTAGAGGTGCACCGATCGATCGGCCACCAATAATAATCCATTGACTTCTGAGAAGAAAGTTAGTAGCATAAGACTGGAGGTAGATAAGGCTAGGAGGTAAATTTGGAGTTTCTTTTCCATTCTAAAGATCTACTGATAAAATAGTGAAGGTGGCTGGTGAATTTGAGATGTACTAGCTAATTTTTTAGTTTTCTTCCCGGAAACATACTTGGAGGTTTGGGTTAGTCTCCTGTCTTTTTCTACATCAGGGTGATTGTTGAGTCTGTGGTAGAGGATGTTAGACCAGAAGATAGCATGTTTGGGGGATTTGAGGATGATGCATGTTGTTGGTGGGTTATGTAGTGGTAGTCAACACTACTACAAGTCTTATGCAGAGAACATACATGTCGCCCTCTTGGTTTAAGTCCTCAGCAGTGGACCTATAAAATGCACCAGAGGCAAATTATTCCAAGTCCTGAAATGCCTCATTCTGTGTTCGCACCGCTAACAACCACATTGTCCTGTTGCAGCAATAGGCAGAACTTATAGCAATTCTAACCATACGTTCACACGGCGAGCAACGTCAAGAAGTCATCGGAAGTCCATTCATTTCCCATAGAGCTGAGCGACCAGGGGAACTCAGCCGATGTGTGGACACTCAACAAGCTTGTCGGCCGAATGTCTTGCAGTCATTGGCCGTCAACAGCCATCAGATTTCTGTTCCTCATTGTTTCCCCACCGATATAATATAGTTTCATGAACAATAGTTCCGCCTGGCAACTTCACGATGGACGAGAACTAGATTCCTGCCATTCAAAGCTTCCCAGTTCTATTCAACTTTTATTTGAAAGGACACAGGAATAAACGTCTCAAAACCGATGCTTGAAGAACGGTTGCATCCATCGTTGGGGTCGATGGTAATCTCTGAAGTCGTTTTATTGAGTTTTTTCTGGAGAGCTTGCTAGCTATGTTAACTCATCAAAATGACGTACTGTTATGAAAGACAATACCAGCAATGAAAAATACATGATTTGCCGGTTCAAAAGTTTGTAGCTGCAGACGACTACATTAGATGAATCGAAGCTTCTCGGACCGCCCATAATCGGTCAGAATTGAGCGACCCTTCACCCAAGTTGCTCGCAGTGTGAATGCATGGTAGTATATGGTTGGCTGTCAATGGGTGATGCCACCAAAAGTTCAGCTGCAGCCAACTTCTGTGCACTGAGAAATGAACACTGGACGTTGCTCATAGAAAATGAACAGACTTCCAGAGACTGTTTCTAGAGTTGCTGGCGGTGTGAACGCAATGTCAGAGAGGCAAGCGGTTTCCAGAAATTCTCTAAAATCACCAAAATTATCCACCCACTCCCTTTTCCTCTAACATCCTGGCCAGGTCTCTACGTAGGCGCTCACCCTTAATTAATAGCATAAAGCATAGTTACATCACATCCTGTGGATTGGTCAATAACTTATGGAGGTTCCCTAACGTATTCATGTCAAGGTTTTGGCTGAGGGACGCAGATATGAGAAGAGTTTTGTTGTTGGATATGATTTGGTACAACACTGGTTATACTGACTATACTGTAGTTGGGGAGAATGAAACCTCTGGTAGGAACAGTCATTCTTATGATGTTATTTCACTAAATAAATATAATAGTGAAATTAATCTATTCTTCATTTTACTGGGGATTTTTGTGATTCCCTCAAGGACTCCTGGCGATCCTCACTCACCACTTAAGGAATGACTGATCTAGTTCATTGATTGCCTGAATTTTAAATAAAATTCAAGTATCTGATCAGCAGATGGTGCTCTTGTGTGTCTAACAGAGAGACTAAACCAGTTCCCTGGCGGTTTCAAGGTCAGGGGAAGGCATTTAAACAAGGGATACAAACACAGAGATGCTGTGTTTTTTTTTTTTCCAGGTAGCAGAGAAATTACCCATGATCAAAGCTGTTCATTAGCTGTGGCTGTGCTGGCCAGACTGAGTGACGCTGGTCTCCATCTCCCACCCACCACCTACGGCTCTGTGTGCAGGATATCTTAGTGATGCTGCTTTCAACCCAACCAAATCCCCTTTCAGCGTGATTATCTATAATCTTAATCTCCCCATATACAGTAATCTGGCGGAAACAAGTTCTCCACAGGATAATAATTTTACTTCATACAAATTTTCATTGGATACACTGACACCTACACTGACATGCTAGAATAGGTACAAATGAAGAGTTTTGTTCCAAAATGAAATATTCACTGTTTGAATAAAGTGACACATACTGATTGATAGCACACAAAAACAACAACAACAGATTATGCCACTTTTGAAACAAGAGTAGGTTATGTAAGTCCTTGGTTGACAAAATAATAAAACCCTTTACAGTCTGGATTCTCTAGATTTTAGAGTTATGAAATGATGAAATTCAGGTACATTTTGGAAATGAACTCTTCATACGCCTACTCTCACTAAACGGGTAAAAAAACAGCCATATGGGCCTGATTCATTCTTTGCTTTTGGTGTTTCACATTTCCAAAAGAATTCACTCAATCATCGATCATCAAGTATATAATGTAGCTTACCTTAATGAGGGAGGTACAGACGATAGCGCCGGCATTAACCATGGGGTTGTGGGGTTTGTCTGTGGGGGGGAAACGAATGGGAAACGTCAACAAAGCAAAACGACTGAACACTGAATTTATATCTCTACATTAATATGAATGGCCTGCTTTCTGTCGTACGTCTTGCACTTGATGTCTCTGCATTAATGTCACCAAGACAAATCCCTGTAATATTTTTATTCTGCACTGCGTATGCAACTTGGTCTTTATTCTCTTTTTTTTAATTTTAATTCTTTATTTATTCTCTCTTCTTATATACTTTATTTTCTCTTTTTGTTTGTTTTATTCATCTCATCCTGTATTTCTTATCTAATGTCTTATATACCTTGTTTAAAGCACTTTGAATTGCCTTTGTGTATGAAATGTGCTACATAAATAAACTTGCCTTTCCTTACCTGGTCTTACATTTATTGTACTTGGAGAATAAAGACAATCTGATTCTCCTCACAATCACATTTGAGGCAAAATGAAAAAGAAACTTACATTAAGCTATGCTACAGTGAACTTTACAAAACTAAAAATTAGCCAAGTTTAGCCTAGAAATTATACAAGTACAGCCTATTTTTGAGAGTCTAACTATTAAATACAAAGTAATAAAGTCAAATAGGAAAAAGGATATTCAGCAATGTTTCCATCTCATCTAGTCTTCATCATGCCTGAGGTCAAAACATTGCTAAATAATCCACTGAGGGAACATCAATATAATGAGGTAGGTAACTACCCCCAACACACACACACACACACACACACACACACCAAAACACACAACCAAGGCCTGTATGTCTGCAGTGTTACGCCACTTCCCCCCCGTGCTTTAATCTTCTTACACAACACGCAAGAACAATGTTTAAAAATAAAAACAAAACAGCTGTAATATTTCCGCCACCAGCTAGTTCTCTCTGGTTAGGTAACACAGCTGAGGGAGAGGAGCGGGGAAACCTGGAAACCGCCCAAAGACAACGTTCCTGCACCAATTTTAAGATGCTGATCCGTGTTTAACGATATCCGCTGATAGTGGCTGGGCAGTATGACTGTCAGCTACAACATATCACTCTCCAGCTGAATACAACAGTTCGACCGGAGGCTTTTTTTTTTTTTTTAAAGCTGTGACCTGGATTGAAGCTGACGACCAATAATCAACGAGGCAAAAGATTCAGAGTAGTCAGTGTTTCCCATTGAATTTTATTCTTGTCAGGGTGGAAAAGCCTCTGAAAACTCTCCACTCAAACCCAGACTGATGAAATTGTTTTAGGGTTAGCAGCTCTATAAGGCAGGGTGACACCCCTACCACACACACACACACACACACACACACACACACACACACACACACACACAGGCAGGACAGGACAAGTAGGTGGTTTTCAGTCATTTCTTGGGGCAAATTACCCAGGAAAAACACAAAAACACCCTAAACACTATAGCAGTAGTTCTCAACGTGGGGTCCGGGGACCACCAGGGGTCCTTGAGGGAGTGCCAGGGGGTCCCCAGCAAATTGATAACCTTCACCATTATTTCATTTACAAGAAGTTAACACAATTAGAGAATGTAGAAGAATGACTGTTTTGATCATATTTTCTCTGTTATCTCTCTACCTACAGTACAGACAGTCATGGAGTTCTGTCTGTGTCTAATAGAGCTGCAACGATTAATCGATTAATCGATTAGTTGTCAACTATTAAATTAATCGCCAACTATTTTGATAATCGATTAATCGGTTTGAGTAATTTTTTAAGAAAAAGAAGTCAAAATTCTCTGATTCCAGCTTCTTAAATGTGAATATTTTCTGGTTTCATGACAGTAAACTGAATATCTTTGGGTTGTGGACAAAACAAAACATTTGAGGACGTCATCTTGGGCTTTGGGAAACACTGATCGACATTTTTCACCATTTTCTGACATTTTATAGACCAAACAACTAATCGATTAATCGAGAAAATAATCGACAGATTAATCGACAATGAAAATAATCGTTAGTTGCAGCCCTAGTGTCTAACAATAAAAATATTCTCAGATTTGGGTTCCAGGGACAAAATCTCATCAAATGGGGGTCTGTGGCTCTAATGTGGACTAGATTAGGGGTCCTTGATATGAAAAAGGTTGAGTATCACTGCACTATAGGATAGTTATTTGCTCAAAGACAAAGTCTCATTGTCTCTGTTCTTTCAGCTGCTGCCTCACCAGTTCCCCCAGACCCGCCACACGCCAGCAGCTTGTTATTTTCCCATGTTATTATGTCTAGTAATACAGATTTTACAGTGTCTACGGACACTCTTGTTTTATTCTGCGTTGGCGCTGCACCTCTCATTAACATTTTATCACAGTTCCATAGCAACCGGGCGTCGAGGATGGATCCTCTTACATCGAACAGAGGGTATGACAGCCTGGGGAGAGAGCTGGACCACAAGCACAGCCGGCTGAGTCACGATGTTAACACGTCAAGATATGGAATGGAGGACAGGCCTATAGGAGGAGGAGGTCGGCCTGTATGATCTATTTTTAGCGTCCGATCCCTGAGGACTTGTTATAAACAGAGACCAGCTTTGAGGGAGCGAGAGAATCCACTGGCCTGCCATGCTTGGTGGGAAAATACCACCAGGCTGATGTAAAGTCTGGCTGTGGCTGGTGAGCTTTAAATCTCTACCTTCCTTAGCATTTCTCATCTCATCTTATGTCGTCTTTTATCTCCTAGCAGACGCAGAAATGGATTCCCGCCTCACCGTCCTCGTTCAGGAAGAGCTTGTTGAACCGCAGGCCGCTGGGCTCTTTGCCGATGAAGCGGTGGACGTACTCGGTGCCGTGGTCGTGAACGGCGATGGCGTATTTCAACGGCTTGACGCACGACTGCAGGCAGAAGGGAACCTTGGTGTCGCCGACGGTGTGTCTGAGAGAGAGAGGGAGAGAGAGAGAGAGAGAGACACTCACTCACACAAGTTTGTATTACTATAATTATGAGGACCTTCTTTCACTCCCTAACTCTTTACCTTAACCTAAACCTAATTCTCATAGTAATCTTAACCCTAAACGAAAGCCCTTATCCTACACTAACGCCTTAAAGGAGCTGGTCCTCATTCTGGAGTTTTTTTCCTCACCTTTCTATCCTTGTGAGTCTGTTTGGTCATAATAAATATCAAAATACACAAACACACACACAAGCTGTGGTGTCGTGTCTTTAAATTTGTTGTCTTTTGAGTATGTTGTTTTCTTCTGCTTCAACTGTTTCTGTGTTCATGTCCTTTTGTTGCTCTGTAAAGCGCCTCCTGACAAGCCGGTTTGTTCAAAGTGCTGTTAAAGTGAATTTGTTTGGAGAGCAAACTCTCTCCCACAGTTCAGCATCTGCAGTTTAGGAGCCGACTGCCCTGTTCTCCCTCTGACGGCTGCTCATGAATACAAAGTACAGCTGATTTCTGTCAGATAGGCCTAATGAAAACAAAAAAAACCAAAAAAACATCTAGGTGTAATTTCGGTGTTTTTCCTTTTTTCTTACTTGATCATAAAGTTTCCATGGTCATTTATGTTTGGAGGGAGTTTTATGAGCCTGAGGGCATTTGAAACTTGTTGAAACCTCCATCAAAAATACATGGACGTCAATGAGAAAACAAGCATTATTTTCTTCTTTCCATAAAATGTGTTTTTTGCCCGACAACAGTGATTTTCCATTCCATATGCAGGTATTTGTGTGTGAACAAGCCTTCTAATCTTGCCTCCCTGCTATTATTATTTTTCTATTATTACTACTAGGCTACATTTTTGTTCTACCCTTCCCCCCCCCCCCCCCCCCCAATTCCCATCAAGAGGCAATTTTCCTCTTGCCAGGCCATAAATAATTAATCAGCCATTTACTCTATATTCTCTATATGTCTCCGTACAATATAAACAAAACAGGCATTTTTTTTCCAAGTGTGTGTAAACCAAGCCGGCATCCAGCAGGAGTGGATTGTGAAATCGAGCCTGGTTTGGCTCCAGCGTGTTGTACCTCTGTCCGTCGACGGTGCACAGGGACACGGCCCACAGGTCTGGGCTGAACCGGGCCAGCTGGGGGATGTAGTCCGCCACCTGCACCACAACACAGCACAGCACAACACACACTGACCAAGCTAGTCCACCTAATAGCAATTCATCATTTTCATATTTAAGTGAAGTTCATAGTTTGCTTACATGGCAAAAGTTACACAAGGGATCAGACCAAATTGAGGAGGTAAAGGTTACAGAAGCAGCTTGTGACCAGTTTGAATCCACAGACTAGTTTGGAAAAGTGATCTCTGACACCAAGTGTAAGGATTCTGGTTAAAGAGTTATTCAATAAAAATATCAACATCTTGATGTATAATATAATTTAATAATTTAAGTGTATTAGTGTTGATGATTTAATGAACAAAGGTATTTTACTGCACTTTTACCATCTGATACCAACTATTTTCAACTACAGCACAGCGTTTTATCAATTGTGTAAACTAAAATCACGATATATGATTATTCAAGATTAACTGCAGTCCTATGGAACAGTGAAAGTTTGAAGTAGGGCTGTAACTAACGATTATTTTCATTATCGATTAATCTATCGATTATTTTTTTTGATTAATCAATGAATCATTTAGTCTATAAAATGTAAAAAATAATGACAAATGCCCATCACATGTCACCAGAGTCCAAAGTGATTCTTAAAATTGCTGACATAGTCTGACTAGCAGCCAAAAACCCAAAGTATTGATTTTATAATGATATGAAACTTTCTAATCTTAGAGTTTGTGAAGCTGTAACCAGAAAATGTTTGGTAATTTTACTTGATAAATTACTAAAATGATGAATCGATTATCAAAATTATAATCGATACATTTTCTGTCCATCGACTAATCGATTAATCGTTTCAGCTCTAGTTTGAAGTGCATTCTGGGATCTACCAGTGGCCTTTCATCTGTGGCCAACAGATGACAAAGTGAGGAGCATGGAGCAGGCAGAGTATGACTTCCTGCAAAACGCTCTGGCTGCTGCTCTGCCAAGACAAACTGGCTTCCAAAAAATAAAGAACAAGGGAAAGGTTATCAACACGACGACTGTGAAGGGAGTGGAAAAGGTCAAAGGCTTCCCATGCAGGCAAAAATACTAGAAAAATAAGAAGAGGGGAACCACCTGTAATGTAAAAATATTTTTTTTCCAGCTATTGTCAATGTGTTTTAAGTGGATACACTCCTCATTTCTGTCTGAATGCACTGCCATGAAGTGTGCATGGATCGTACAGACATATTACCTTTCCTAATAAATGGGAATCGATAAACAAATATGGTGTAACTAGTACCACTCTCCCCATTCATGCTCTTCGTGTATTTTTTGGAAGCCAGGCAAAAAAACAATGCCCCTCCTGCCTCGTCGTCCTCCCAGCATCCCTCGCTCACCTGCCCTCCTGACAGGTTCTTGGCGTTTTCGTAGAGCTCGTCGAAGTGGGCGCAGAAGGACTGGAAGTCTGGGATGACGAACTTCTTCCTGAAGGCCTGGGTGAGCAGAACGATGTTGCTCTGGACACATCTAGGCAGGGAGAGGAGACACAACAGTTCAGGCCTCCAGTCAGCCCGTAACCATGACTGGTACTTCCTGGTCAAGCTGCAGATCCAGAACTCATAATTAATGCAAACAAAACTGATTATGAACCTAAACTGCGGTCATATAGAGTTTGTAAATAATTTCCAGTGTTTGATTTAACCTACTTGGAGGATCAGATGGGTGGGGTTTACTGCACCAAGAAAAACCGATGTCATGTAAGGTTTCAACCACAGAAATGTAGGGCTGGGCGATAATTCAATATTATCGTTTATCGTCTTTCAGTGGAATCATATCGTCATGATGTGAAGATATTTTAATATCATGACACACATTTCTGCCATCTAAATTGATGATGACAAGCAAATTTTACTTAAAAACTCTGATAAAATGAGGTATGGTAGGAAGATTATTTGAAAATTTCAGTTTTGTTTGACATCACACCTAACATCACCATTCGGTTCAATGAGATGAACATTCATTTGATTAACGTGATTTGCATACATGAACCATATCGTGATATATATTGATAGAGAAAAATCCTTATGATTATCATGATATTGATTTCAACCATATCGCCCAGCCCTACAGAAAAGTACATAAAATTGACTCTCACTTTAGTTTTACAGGGGGAGTTGAACCCCTAACCCTGGCAGTGCTAGTGCCTTGCTCTACCCATTGAGCTACACTGGGAATTTAACCCCTAGATGTCACGGTACACTGTGGAAACAAATTTCAGCAGGTTCGTACAGACAAAAAGACATGTTTGCAGAAAAAATTGGATTCAGACTTGCTGGCCGAACTAATCGAACTCTTAACACATCTGCCCCAACTGTGTACCATCTAATATTGGTCTAAAATATCACATGATCTGTTGTGTTGCCTTGTAGAAAAGCGTCTCCATTTCCTTGCCTTTGTTTCCATCTCTAATATCTGGTGGTCGACTCAAAATTCAAAATGAATCCTTAGAGGATTTCTGCACCTTTACGACGATCACACAGTTTCTAAATCTTCAGATTCCCTCAGCTGCCTTTGTCGCTCTTCCACCGCAGCCTTTGTTTCTGTTCTTCTTTGTTTATATGTCACCACTATATCTGGTTTCCCCAGGTTAGCCAACACAGTCACCGAGACATTTGTGCTCAAATGTGTTTCTATTTGGGTCAAGTTCCACTTCATTGTAAGTATGCCACTGCCTTAACCCTGGCAGTGTTAAACACATTTTATAGTGGAACGTAACATAAACGTAATGTAAAATGCGTATGTAAAGAATGCGGCGGTGCTTACATTTACGTTTTTATACTTCTGCGTTGATGTGCGTCTCTTCAAACTGCTCCATCTTGACCGCAGTCTGTTGTTGACGGAGGCGGACGGCTCCCTAACAGCACACGTCATGATCGCCCCTATGATCAACCAATCAGACTGCGCGACTCTGCGTAGACTCGACGCGAAGTCGAGGCTTTTGGGCAGGTTCGCAACACAGGAGACCCTTGTCAACCCCAAATAGCGTCAAGTAACATGCAGAGACGTTATTTTCATTAAAGTATAAAATGCGCTTTAGTGCCTTGCTCTACCCATTGAGCTGCATCAGACTATCAACAGAACTGTGTAAGTAATGGCATCAATCAGCTCAACAGACAAACAGAATAGTTGCGTGGTGATGTCACTCGATATAGAGCTACAGTGATTCAGTTGACAGCTGCCGTCCCCCCTGAGCGACAAAGGACCACAAACAGAAAACACACAACTCCACATGAGAAGACTGAGGTAGAAGCTGTGTATAATGACGGCAGCTGAGAGATTTCACCGGCCCAGCTATCTCAGCCCCCCTCTAATCCCTGTAGCATGGGCTCCCTGTGGAGGAAACACACGCCACGCTCCACCGCCTGCTCACGTGCCTCCCTCTCCCAGGATGAGCTCTATAAATAAGCCGGAGGGAGCGAGCGCGGTGGATCGGAGCCAGAAGCTGCAGCGCTGAGGTGCGGTCGGCGAGGACTCGGCTCCGTATGCCCCGACGCCCCGCGCTGCCGTGTCCCCAAGCTGTCGCCCACTTCTGGCTCCGCACCGTTTCCTCTGGGGTTTTAAACAGCAGCGATGCTAAGAGGGGGTAATATTAGTTTTGATTCCACATCTAGCCCCATTTTGTTCCCGGTTGTGGTTGCATATTGCAGGTTGCAGAGCTAAAAATGTTCAAATCAAAAAAGAAACATTGGGTTTTAAAAGGTAAATGCCATGTGATTATATAGATTTTTAAAATGTAGCATTTTCTCTAACAGTGCTGGCAGTGGTGTTGCTGCGATGGTGCATCAGTGCTGCATGAATATAAAAGGAAACTGAGACTGACTCTGTTTCCTAGTAACAAAGCCCTGCGAGGGTTTTGGAGTATCATAGCATTAGCCTCTACCAGCGTTAATGTCACAGTGAACTGACTTTCACTTGTTATTTAACATGAGAGGAGGTGCTGCCTTAAATGTAAAAATGCACACTCAAAAATAAATATCTATTTATTAGGTGTCAAAGTTCAATAGTACCTGTTTTGGTCACAGTTCCGGTTCTAGTGCAGGAGGCAGTGTTGTTCTTTGGATACTTGTTTTAAATGGAAAACTTTGACTAAATCGTACTGTTATTTTAGCTTCTTATTTTTTCTGTAGCAGTGGAGGACATGCTCTTGCAGCGGAGGCACACAGTGACTGAACTAATGCAGAGGAAACACCGGAATGACCGAGAAAACCTCCAGAAGATGCCAGTGACGTTTAGACCAAGGAGCGATGAATAATTAATGACATGCAGTGACCGTTTTCTGCTGCAGGGCAATGCAGAGGCCTCTGACCGGCATCAATAATTCCTATGACAATCCGTTATAAAAGATTCATGCTAATAATCAAGGTGGAACAGCAAGCTGAACATTACTTAAAACAGACCGCTGACTTTGGCCAACGAATGGCTGCTGCCAAACATTTTAAAAGAGTTTTGGCTGAAATGCCTCTATCCTGGAAATTAAAAAAATTGCCTCTAGAACGTGAAAGTTGCTCTGAATATCTATAACACAATATGTAGAATCCAAATACTTTGCACTAAAATGTCAAGATTTGGACCTGAATCCATCAACAACACTACTAAATACCCAAATACATTCGGTTTTGGCAAAGGGAAAGGTATTTCAGACATGATGTTTTCTGGTGCTGTGGAGAATCCCGCGCCAACAAATCAAAATGCACGTTGGAGAAAATCTTTCATCATATTCAAACCAAGTAAATCTGAAATATTGGTTTGTCAATTTGACTTTCAATTTTTTTTAAACACTCAAAGACCAAATTATGTAAAAAGGATAAGAAAAGAAAGCTGTGGCCATACACTTTGCAATTCATACTACAATATTACCGTAAGCAAAAGAATCAGAAGATGTTTTTAATATCACACAGCCCGACTAACATGCAGGAAACTAATGGCATACTACTGTATCTGTCACCAGTGTTATGAGTTAGATAGATAGTTAAGGATATATAAAGCAGTTAAATCCTCCACATCTTTTAACTGATAATGAAGGATCTTATGGCAGACTCGTCTCCACCATTTAGTCTAGATTTAAATTGGTCTGGTCCATGAATGAATTGGTCTGGTCAATGCTGGGTTTATATTGGACCACTGCCTTACATAGAAAATTTTACTTTTTATGTGATTTTGATTGTTTTGGCTTATTTTGTTGGATGTTGTTTGTCTGCAACGTTCCTGTTTGTCTGGATGCTGCTTTCATGCTGCAGAGATTCTTAGCGTCAATGGGACCAGGTTAAATAAAGGTTGAATGCATACTTCTTGAAGAGGTGTCGGTCTAGCGCTCCGTCTGAAGTGGTCTTCAACGTCACCTTCAGCATCTCCATACATTCTTTCAGCCGGGGGTCTCCGGTGCGAAGCCCCGTGGCTTTAAGAGCCTGTGGAGAGAGGAGGGGCGGGGTGAGGG
The DNA here is from genome assembly GCF_048128805.1 of Centroberyx gerrardi. NCBI lineage: Eukaryota > Metazoa > Chordata > Actinopteri > Beryciformes > Berycidae > Centroberyx > Centroberyx gerrardi. The sequence goes on from NC_136017.1 coordinate 1,617,158, forward strand.
GGGCGGGGTATAGATCATGTTGAAGACGGCGTGACAGCAGATCAATAAACCTACAAGCCGTGCTCCGAGGCCCCGTGAAGAGCCCGACATGTCCAATTAACCTGCTCATAATTCAGCCAGGGTGGGAGATCAACACCGGCCGAGCGCCGACACATCCGGTCTGCAGCAGGTGACAGTTTTCTGGTCCAACTACTTGTGGTGGAAAAAGTCCTCAAATCCTTTACTTAAGGGAAAGTAGCAATACTATAATGGAAAAAAAACTGAAGTACAGTACTTGAGTAAATGGACTCTCCACCTCTGACTATCTGTTTACTGATGTAAGATCATCCATATTATTGATACCCATACTTGTTTATTTGCTTCTTTTACTGGTTTCTGGGTTAAATGCTTTAAGCCCCTTGTTTTTTTTTTATTCTCACTTATACAAATTAGTCATTTGCATCTTGTTTCTGTTTTTTTTTATCATCATGTTTTATCAGTATTTTTATTTTGCACTTTGCTGGTGTGTTTTATTCCTGTGCAAATAAACTAACCTTAATTAAATAGGCCTAATATCCATAAAAATAGCTGAACTGTTGTAATTGTATTAACAAACAGCATTTCTCAGGATTAGGGAGGGAAATTACCACCAGCCAAATACTGGTGTATTGCTGGGTTGCTACACAGTTTCATATTTTTTCCGACCTTAATTTCTTGATTTGATTTGAAGATTGGTGTTTGGCATTCAGTATGTTTTATGTCAACAGTGGTTTTGCCCCCCACTAAGCATGCATATCACTCTTCATAGCAACAAATTGTGTCACAATATGTGAGATAATATTTGATCTAGTGTATAACCACAGAAAATGTGTAGTCATGTGTACATCGGGACAGTACAGCAATATTTTTTCCATACATTTCCGAACATTTTTGTGCAATTTCAAGACACGGAAATTACCAAATTCTTTTTCCATACATTTCCAAACTTGCCAGACTTGTGTAGAAACCCTGGTATTGGCTATAGCTGGCAAGTTTGAGTACTCAAGCAGCCACTTAGGAAGGTAAACCATTATTTTGCAGATTATTTCTGTCTGTTTAGCTGATACAATGGTTAAAGTGGCAGGTGAATGCTGGAATCAACCAGCCGCTGCAGCTTGTGGGTAAAAAAATCTTCTAATTTGTTATCAAAAAAAAAAAAAAAAAAAAAAAAAGCTGGCTACTAATCTTCTTAGCTCTCATTTTGAATTTCTCTCACTCGTAATTCCCTCTCTGTAATGTGGTCAGGGTGCTGTGGCTCTGACCCCTGCACTCCTTAATATCAGTTGATTATTAAAATGGCGATCTAAGAATTGCAGCTTATTCTACTGCCAATGTATTTCGCTCTGGGAAAAAGCATCAGATAGAAAGTGAAAGTGAGTTTCCCTCCTCTGAAGACTCACTGTGGTGAATTTGTGTGCAGGGATCTTTTCCTGGCCCTCTGCGATGGTGTAGAAGAGCAGGTCTTCCAGGCTGGGAAGGATGCCTGCCTTCCTTCTCCTGCAGGACAGAAAAAAAACGAAAAAAAAAAAACACAGCACACGGCAAAATGAGAAGAATAACTCCACACAGATCTGAGGCCAGATCTAATGGGAACATGGGGGAAACTGCAGCAGAGGGAGGAGAAAAAGCGTTTTGACTGCAAGGAGAAGCGGTGAGTAGTATTGTTACACTGTACTGGAAAACACTACCGTACAGTGGCCTTACTGCAGTGTGTTAACATGTGGAAATGTATTGTAAGTACACAATAATACTGTTTAAGGTGCTCCGTGTAACATTTTAACACCAATAAATAAAGTAGACATCGGACTAATTACTGTAAACAAACCAGAGCATCAGTGGTCAGCCTGTCAGCCTCTACCAGCCTCTACTCTGCATCCTCCATAGTTTCTCCACCTGGTGGATCTGGAGGGAAATCTGCTGGATCGCTTTACGGCACAAAACAGGAAGAGGTTCTGTTCTTCCAGAGCAAACGGAGCTAAAGCTGAAAGAGTTTCTGGCAGCAGATGGTGGAAGGAGGGAAAGGAAGATGGAGAAATCACTTCCGACATGTTGATCCTCTTCAGGGAGGGGGAGGGGGGGGGAGCAGGAAGCAACGGGGCTGATGGGAAATGTAGTCTTAATGTGGAGAAACACTAGAACTAACAATACTACTGGAGTGAGATAGAGGAGAACAATCGTTTGCACCATGTTCTCACTGGTTTACAGCACTTATACCAAGGTATTTAAATTAATTTGATAATATGATGCTTAAAAAAGCTAAATAAATGATACTTGCTTTGTTAACAATATTAGCGAGATTTATAAGTACTAAGAAAGTATCATTGTGTACTTTTCCACAGGTTAATACACTGGAATAAGGCCACTGTAGACTAAATTGTTATCGACTTTTGTTGGAATACCAGTCAGGAATGTGTTTCTCAAGGGGATTATGGTGTAAATAAGCACAGGATTCACTTTAGTTTTACACAGGGAATTGAACCCCTAACCCTGGCAGTGTTAGTGCCTTGCTCTACCTATTGAGTTACTCAGGGAATTGATAGTGCCTAGACCCCAAGAAGAATTTAGCATTGTGATTTACTTTTCAAGGTTAGTATTGTTGAAATCAAGGGACACTGGGTCAAGACAGCAGCAGCACATTGTAGAAAACAACTCATGATAAATAATACATACTGAGAAAAGTGACAGTTTTTTTTTTTACTTCCTCCAAGCTGTGTGCGAGGTTGCACTGTCGGTGCAATTCAGCCGTTTGAAAGCACAATCTGTAAACTGTAATGACTCGGCCTTATCTGTCACAGCTGGGACGTGGAGGCTTGCCAAAGCCCTGGGCACGTTGCCGCCATGTTATTCACTGGCCGGTATCCGGCTGGGAAACGACCACCAGCCACCCGTCGAATGCTGGTACATTTTCTATTGGGGCTGGTAAGTAACCGTGTGTTCACACTGCGAGCAACGAGCCATAGGAAGTCTGTTCATCTGCTACAGAGCTGATGTGATGTCAGCTGATGTCTGGACGCTCAACAAGCTTGTTGGCTGAGAAACGTTAGCCTAGGCTGAACATTTTGCGGTCATCGGCCGTCAACAGTGAACCAGATTTCCGTGCTTCCTTGTTTCCCTACCGATGTGATTCTGATTCATGAACAATACTTCAAAATTAACAAGAAGTTGATTCCAGCCATTCAAAGCTTCCCAGTTCTCTATAACTTTAACCTGTAAGACGACAGGAATAAACGTCTCAAAAACGTTGCTTAGAGAACAGTTGCGTCCATCATTGGGGTCGATGGTAATCTCTGAAGACATTTTATTGAGGTTTATCTGTTTATTTTTAATCAGTGAGACCAAATTAGTGCTTGCCAGCTATGTTAACTCATCAAAACAATATAACGTTTTGAAAGTCAATACCAAAGCAGCAAAAACGCTACACAGATGCAGTCAGAGCCTCAGGCCCCGCCCACAATCTGTCAGAATAGAGTGACACATCATCGACCAAGTTGCTTACAGTGTGAACAACAGTTAGTGAGTTTGACATTAACCAACTGTCATTTACTCTTATTCTACTGTAAACATCTAGCTGGCTGGTAAAACAGTAAAATGGCCTTCTGTAGACCTGCTAATGTGAATACATGAACATTTTGCACACTATGTATATAAGCTGTAAATTCACACATTTGCTTTCTTCATATTCCCATAATTTTACTTGTTAACTAAATCCTCATCATTCTTTTTTTCTCTGTACTTCATTTTCTTTTGTCTATTTTTTCTTTTTACTGTATTTTATACTTTCTTTTCTCCTCCTATCCTCTATTATCTCTTCCTTACATTTTAGGTATCCTTTCTTTCATTGTATTTTCCCACAGTTATATGCATGATTATAAATAAATCATGATGCATATATTTCTTTTGTTAGTATATTTTCATGTGGTAAATGTTTTCATTCATTCGTCTTTATCTCAGTGTGTTAAACGGCTGCTGTTGCCTCATAAAGTAGCAACACATTTTTTCCATACATGTCCTTTCATACATGTTCAATACCCCCATTTGCAATATTTGTATTTATATTCTACTTCGCTTTGCTGTATTCCCTTATTTTGCTGCTGCAATGACCCAACTTCCCTGTGGGAATCAATAAATAAGCTTCATCTTAATCTTATATTGAGAGTGACTTTCAGTGAATTTCAGGATCTACATCCAAGAAAGTGAGTTTCCCGGCCTGACTGGTATTCTAAGCAGCATTTCCAAATCCTTTCGCCTCTGACAGGAAAGTTAGTAGCGCGTTAGGAGGAAGACAGGCCGAGGTCGACCAGCTCACAGCAGGCTCTCTGCTATGATTCATATCAACACCAAATTGGATTTGTGCAAAGCTCTGGGTGCCCAGGCTCACGCTGTCCTGCAGTGCATCATGGGACACTGGCCTGGGCGCTAGGAGAGGATGTCAGAGTATTTTGAAGGTGAAGCTTTAGTAGGCAGGAGGCTCCTCTCAGCAGCCGACCAGAAATGACGCAGAGTTTGGACCTTCGGAGACGCAGTAGCAGAAATCTGTATCTAATATTTACTGCTGGCAGGGTTTCCTCTGGATTCATTCAGCAGTGGTGCGCTATCACAAGGAATTTACCACCACCGCAAGACTAAATTTTAATTACAGTACAATACTTATGAGCCAAATTTCCCACCAGAAAGGCCAATGGATCCTGGGGGTCTAAGAGAAAGCCAACAAGTTGTCAATGAAGTACATCAATAGGATTATAAATAATTTTTCCTTATGTGATTTTGCGTGAGTCCTTTTGAAAGCTGAGATATTGCAGAGCAAAAATTCAAAATATCTGTCAAGTGGCTTGTCCTTACTGGTGTTAAACAAAACAAAGTGTAGTCCTACTGTTCAGATTTAAGGCATTTATTATGATAAAAATATCAAAAGAAATCATTTTTAGCTCGGCAACCTGGACTAAAACCATAACTGTCTGGGCCCAAAACAGTGAACGGTATACAGTTCTTCCCAAGCACCACTGCTTCAGAAATCTACAGAGGAAACACTGGGCCAGCGCCTGCATCATGACTGGCATTTGCAGGTCATCATCCAATGAATTGCTTGGCTTTTAAGAAAGAAAGCATTTTATGCTGCGTTCCATTCAATGTTAGAAGTCAGAAATTCCCAGATCCAGGTCCAGTTCGTAAAAAAAAACCCAGGGAAGAAACACGGACGGACGCCTGTGAGATTTTCTTTGCCCAACATAAAATACTCTAATGCAACAGCTAATGTTATGTCAGTGATATTTAGCAACGTCAGCTAGCTTGTTAGCAACTGTAAGTGCAACTTTACATTTCAAATTTAGACGTTTTACAATTTACCACACAGGTGCTTTGATAGATTTGAGGTTGTGCAATGCTAAAAACTCAAACCTGAATGTATTTTGAGGATTTAAAAAATGTTAAAAGGTAAGTTGGTAAGTAGTTTCCTAATTGAAATTCAGACTTCAAGGGCCGATCCATTGCATTTTTCCTAGTTGGAAGTCGGGATTTCCGACTCTCTGACATCACTGGAACGCAGCATTAATACTGGGTTAAAAATAATTGTCATGAGATCTGGATTAGCATCTCATTGCGTCCTTATAAAACCCGATGGCTTTTTCATTGTGTGTTGGCGTGGTCCGTCTCTGACCTCATTAATGGAGAGCTGATGCCTGCTAGTGAGGAAGGAATACACATCAGAGTGTGTCTGTGTATGTGTGTGTGTGTGTGTGTGTGTGTGTGTGTGGTGATGGAGGGATGGAGGGATAGAAGGATGGAGGGATGGGAAGTGGAGAGGAGGGATTGAAGCGCAGCCGCTGGCAGGAAGTGAGGACATTTCAAGGGTTTGAAGAGCGGCTGGCAGCTGCACAGCTTTGCCCAGAAAACCACTACTTCTACCACAAAATGGAATAAAAAAAAATTTATAAAATAAATAAAATATACTTACAAATGCAAAGCAAGCGGATCAACAACAGGGAGAGAGTGTGCAAAGGGAATAATACTGAATTAGTAACAGTGACAGTGGCATTCACACTCAACATTATTATCATTTTAACAATAAGCAGAGGTGTAACACTGATAGACACACATATTGATACAGTATTAACATAACAATCAAAATTCACTTGGTAATTCAGATTATTCACTGAAGCAAGATGACAGTACAAGTCCTCATTAAATAGGCCTGTGTTTAAAAATACACACAAATATGGATACAGGCATTATTCAGCCGTCAGGACCACAAATTAACAATAAATTAATATAAACAAAAGAAATGAATGAATGAAATGCATAGGAGTTGTGAATGTCTCCAAAACCTGACACAAAAAACACATAATTTGATTAATAAAAGAAACATAATATGCACATTTTAACTCTGAATCAGCAGTAGTGCAAGACTGTCAAACAGTATAAGTTCAAAAATGAGTCTTAAATAGGCCTGTGTCTAAAAATAAACCCAAATGTTGATAATTATTATTCAGAGATTCTTCAAGAACATAACAGCAGGATAAAGACGGAAAACCTGTGATCTCTCATTAAATGAATGGGATTTGTGAAAATGACCAAAACAACTGCAAAACCACATCCCTGATTAATACAAGACATTCAAAAATGTACATCTCCGCTGATAATTGATTCCCACTTAATTTATTCGCCAGTGACACCCGCTCACCCTAAATAGCTCAAGGGAGAGTTACATCACTTCCTGTGGGTCGGTAAATGTCGGAGTTGGCAGTAAAACAAGATGGCGAACTGGTACGAAGCGTGAGACGGTGGAGCGGTGCGACGCTATAAGGGTTAGGGTTTGTTAATGAGGCCTGTTGTGTGGAAAACTACTCTGTCAGTGATGCCACCCGTGGGTGCAGCAACACCACCGGGTTAGAGGTGGACAGCCTCACATCTGGACCGGCCTACATCGTCTAATTAATTCTCAGTCTACCTCAACTGCTCTCGTTGCCTCTCTCACCCTCGCTCGCTCTCTCTCTCCCTCTCATTTTCCTGGTATTTTTTAAGGTCAATGATTCCCCACACAGAGAGCATTTGTCTGTAAGCTGCTACTCCAAAACACTATACATCCATTCTGATAGAGCTGCATGTAGAGGTTTTGCAATTTTATCACCAATCTGCTCCCAGCCAGCTGAGTCTCCATCATGGAGGAACACTGTAGAACTGTGTGTTAGTTAATAAAGTGTAAATCTGTATCAAGCAGCTAGAAGCAGAGAGCAGCTGAGTCAGCTTGTTGTGGTGTGGCTGTAGATCCATTCAGTAACGTTCTCAGTAAAAGTGAATAGTGTGATAAGGTGGATTTGGTTACTGTGACACAGTAAACTGTCTTGTCTTTAGCCCTAGTCTCTACTCCAAAACACTCTGAGTTGTAGCTTGAGAAGAGTCAGCTCAGTTAACCTGAACAAACTGTTAGCTAGCTAACTAGCCGGCAAACACACTGATGTTAATGTGAACACGCTAACGCTAGCCGCTACTAGATATGTTAGCTAGTGTGCTAATCAGATGTGTTAACAACAAGACAGTGATGTTGGCTGACCAGATACTATGGTTAGCTAGCTAACAAGCTGACATCATCTAAACACTAAATCAATCAGATGGATCAGTGATGAAATGATCAGTTCAGTCAGAAACAGACAGAAATTAACCGTCTGTTCAATTCTGTTGAGACGGACAAGTTGGCCAAGAGCTGTGGCTGTGGTCTTCCAATATGGCTGCTGAGTCGCCTGACAGCCCTCTATTGAAATTCTGTGCTTTTTAGGTTCTGACCAAATTACAACAGTAGAGGGCATTCAACATTATAGGTATACCTGGAAACGGGAACAATATTTAATAATACATAAGAGTATTAATAATGTATATAAAAATGAATAGCCTACCTACTGCTACTGAAACGGGCTGCAGTACCAGAGAAATCTGTTTTGTCGCTCTTCTCACAGCCAGTCTCTACCTGAGGAATATGGGAATGTAACCTCTGACCTCTAACCTTTAACCTCAGCAGCATCAGTGACACGTGCTACCCACCCACCCTTACAGGATGAAGACATTCAACCCACTGTAAGTTATGTCATTTCATTTCATTGACACGCTTCGAGACGTCGCCTGAGACGCTGGCGTTGACAAGGCGAGGTCTCAGCCTGGATAGAGTCGTTCTGTCTGCTGTGTTTATTCGACCCGATCGATGCGGCTCGTTCCGCCGCCTCGGAGACGTCACGACAAATTGGTTCGGGGCGGAGGCAGACATTAATCCCCGAGCGCTGAAAGGCGGCGCTGCAGAAATCAATCTGAGAGAGTGACTCATCTCCTCCTGGAGGCCTTGACAACCGCCGGGCAGCAAGCCAACACCGAGGCTTTGGTGCAAAAACTGGAAAAATATTGTAGGCGGGCTGAGCCGCCCTGCATTCCCAATATCTTTAACCGTTTACGAGCCGAGCGCGGCCTCAGGACCCTCCTAGCCAGTCTGAAGTCGAGGCTAAAGACTGAAGGTGGCCGGGCCATTCGCCGTCTGGCCTTTTATATCACTTGTTTTTACCCATTTTGTTCTTTTTGTACCGTTTTATTCTCCAGCAACCCCGTTTTTTTATTCATGACTGGCATTGTAGCCTGGTGGTTAAAGGGGCAGTAAGTACGTTTTTTTTTCATCCCGATAACACAAAATGACTACATCTGTGGGGGTTGATAGGGTTATTGATTAATACCAATGACTCATCGATTACTTGACCAGCTGCTGAGATTTCTGGCTTTCAAAACTCACTTTCCAGCCCAAACTCTGTTTCGGAACAGCCAGTTTTTTAACCTGCTTACTCATCGTTATACGCTCGGCATAAGAGTGTCGCCTAAATCTAAATGTTTTTTATCATCTGTACAGCCCTTTATAACTCTGTGTAAAAAGTCCAATTGAAATAAAGTTGACAGTTCCAAGAAGAGACAGACAGGAAAGACTGGGAGCGAGAGAGGGATGACAGGGCCGGGTTTGAACCCACGACGTTGCGTTTACATGGTACGTGCCTTAGACTGCTGAGCCACCAGGAAACGAAAAGCCACCAGCCACGCAGAAATAAAATTAATCATTTCTCATGGAATAATCTTTATTCTGGACATTTAACAGAATGAGCAGTGGCTTCCACCCCAGGGGAGAGAAGATGTTGGTAACAACCCGTCAGCTGAGCTAAGTGGCTGCTTACAGATGGCCGACAACTAAAGCAAATTGTCCGTGAAAGGAAACAAATGGGGCAACTTCGGCCTGTCGGGGCAATGAGGCATTTTATTACCATGGAATAATTTTGTGGGGAAGAAACGGGCCGTTTTGGTGGCTGGTAGCACAATGTGAACAGAAAGAAATAGGCTATATCATGTAGTAGGGATGCACAATTTATCATAGATAGTCGGATATCATGATAATCTTGTAATTTGGCGATATTGAAGTGTTTGTTATCTTTCCCGATGTTGTATATAAGCGTTTCCATTACACCTGACCAATCACAGCCTCTGAATGCTCAACGTGCATCATGTGACCAAAACCAAAGTTCAGATGGAGAAGCAGCAGAGAAACCTGACAGAGCATCTGTAGAAAAGAACGGGTCTGCCGACATTAGAGAGGGAAACCCTGAAAATCCTGTTTTGGTTCCTGACAGCGGATCATCGTCTGTCATCTGGAGACTCTTTGGTTTGAAACCAGATGACAAACAACTCCAGATTCTGGGTTTGTCTCAGGGTTGTAGCCTTCAGGTTATCTTATTCTTATTTTAATTTATTTATGAAGTAAAATATGGAACACTACACGTTAGGCACTTATATTTTCAGTTACATTTGTTGTTTTAGTTTTAAGAGTAAGACAGTAAGGATGAAAACAACACTTTCTATCTACTACTACACTGAGAAATACTGCACTGAAAAAGTGAAAATATACAGTATGTTGAGGTGCAAAAGTGCAATAAAATTATTTTGTTTCCTGAAACCAAGACAGATAATCAAGATAATCATTAATAATTGGGATCACATTATTTAGCTAAATAATCAAGAATTTTTGCTATAATGGTGCAGCCCTATCATGAAGCCTAGACTTTCTATGTGATGAACGTTAATGCATCACATTCACATATTTGTAAACCCACTTTGCAGACACTCCATCGTCATTAGAGATGTGCCTGGCATTTCAGTAACTCAAATAAGTAGTAACACTCAAATTAGATAATTATACAGTATATTTCCGTGTTTTGATGCCTTTTAGTAAAGCACTTTGGGAACTCTGCTTTTTGATAAACACAATATAAGTTTATTCTCATCATCATCCTAATTTCATTTGTCATATTTCCTTGTTTGTGAAAGGCAGAGGTAACAGAAAACATCGGTTAGCAGTAAAAAGCTTGATACAGTGTAGTAGTGAGGCTTTATCCTCTCCCACTGCTTTCCTACTGTTTGATAATGGTTACAGTGTTAGCGGGAGTTTGCATGACTCACACTGATACTGCAGTGAACAGGCAGCGGCACAGTGATCGTATATATAACTGGGTCAACAAAGCCAGTCCTTCAGTTTAGGTAGATGCTGAGGAAGGAAGGGGAGAACATCACTCACTTCTCCCCAAACTAGCTGGTCTAGGGATTCGAACCAGCAACCGTCACAAGCCACACGCCAAACTGTCACACTGCTGTTGTAACAGCAAGTAGGGCTGCACAATTAATCATGTATGATCTAGGGCTGTCAACTGCCCCTAAAAATTATATTTGAGTATGAACTGACTAAAAATGAGGCAAATTTGAGAGAAATTTACATAATAATTACATAATATTGACACATGAAATCCAGGCGCAATGAATAGACAAGTTTATTTACATTATGCGCTTTTCCATTATTGAATTTCTTGAAAGACTTGGTTTGGTGTTTTAAATTTGCAAAATGAAAGTAAATCACTGGGCGAGTGTGGACATTTACTGAGGGGAATCCAAATATCTTCCAAACATCTCTTCTTAAATTAGGAGGAGCAGGAATCTCCCAAAATGTTGACAACTGGCTACATAAGCACATAAGATAAATGCCTCAAATTATTTGTCATGCCATTGCAAAATTACAGGTAGCCTTTATGCAAACTAACATGATTATTTCCCTTGCATGTTAAACTGAAATGATGGACATCCCCCAAAAAAAGTGACATCATTTTGTTCCTATACTCATCGAAACTACAAATGGTGCAGCCCTAAGATCAAGCAAGAGCAAGCTTTCTGTCTGTTTGGCTTGACTGTGAGCGGAGCCCAGCAGGTTTTGAAGGATCTGGGTTGAAGGTGGCCTTCATCAGCATGCAGGCGGACTCCTTCAACACTGTTTGCAGAGGGAGAGGGGAGGCGGCAGCATCGCTAGATTTACATCTCATTAAAATCAAGACGCATCGCTACAGAATGGAGGCTTTCAGCTCCTGGGAAACAGATGCCCGGGTCTGTGGCAGCATGAAGGGCGGGTAAAATAATATCTATCAGTAATGAATTCAGCTTTTGTCAAAAATCGATTTTATGCTGGCAAAAGTCAGCAAAACACCTGTGAATACTTGGATTCTTACAACAAGGACTGAAGTTGTTTTCTAGTTTATAGCGATTTTTAGTGAGGAGATCAACTAACCAGATAGCACGAATAAATGTTACACAGAAAATAATGTATTCTAATGAAATGTGCATTAATTTAACAAAGAAATATATTGTAAGTATCATTTTAAAACAGTTATGCATGAACTGACATCTGTACTGAAAGATTTTCAACAGTGTCCAGCCTGGGCTTCATGATGGTTTCAATGGTACTTAAGTAGAGTCTTTGTGGATAACTGGCCAATCGTAGACGAGGTGACGTCACGTTTGATATGAGAAAATGTTTCAGGATGTAAAACATCAGCGGTAAACGTCAGGTTTTGGTGTCAGTCCCTCAGAATCAAAGAGCGAGGGCTTCTTTCTAGAGCCGCCATTTTGCACCAAGAGACGTTCAACAATCATACAGGGAGAAATCCATCGTAGAAGAGGAGAGAGACCAGTTTCTCCACCCACAGGAGCAGGAGAGAGACCAGAATGCACTGCAGCAGAGAGACAGGTTGGGGTTTGAGTAAGGGGCGAAAGGCATTCTGGGAAACGTAGGAAATCACTAACTGCAGTAGACGAGGCAGGTTGAGGGAAAGTGGGTTCACCAAAACAGTAAATTACAACACTTCAACACAAAATAACTCCTGGAGTGTATTGATCATCACAGATTGATGATAAATAACAGTGTAAGAGTTTCCAAGGGTGGAATTTTCTTTTAACTGTATATTGTGAAGCAGAACTTCACTGAAAAGTGCAGCATGATCAGCAAACCTTCCTTAGCTAAATAAAATCTAAAACAGGATCACTGTCTTAAATGCTTTCAGTGGTTTCTGTGGAGTAAGGGAGGCCTTATGAACCTGCGGTGATGATATAGTGAACTGGCCTTTAAACGGTCCTAACCTGCATATAATCTGTTACCAAGAGGACTCTCATCCTCACTACACTCTCAGCACTCACTAATTCCCCACGTTAAACAAGTACCTCTGCCAGAGATACTCAGTTACAGCCTTATCTGCCCGCCTAACAGGACAGCAAATACCGCCTGACAGGGACAGTAAACCCTCCTGTTGTGTTACAGCCAAATCTGACCGATTTACAGCTTTTTCCTGTCGTAAATATGTTTTTTTTCCCTCATGATCCTCCACACGAGGTTTCAGAACCCAAAAACAATTTTTTCACAACTTTTAGTGAAGGGTGTTTTACTGCTTTTAGCTAGTGGAACCATCCCACCTTTCTCTTCTGTAATGGGTTCTATCTTTTAATTTTTTTTAAAAATTTTGATTATGCTTTATTGTTATTTTATTTTTAGATTTCCCCCACTCACTGTTTCAAATTATTTTAGAACTTTTAATGTCAATTATTATTTTATGTGAGCATTTTATGTAAAGCGCATTGCATTAGAATCCAAATGCACAAAATGTGCAAAAAGAGAGTGTAAATTATGAAAAGAAGTGTATATTTTTTGATAATGATTACAAATGAAGTTGGTTAAAAGGTGTAACACAGCATGAGGAGGGAATCTAATGTTTTATGGTTGCTAATAAAGAGTTTTAAAGGCTGATAAAGGGCGAAGCACCATAAGTGGGACCATGGCGTTGATAAAACACAACAGTTAAATGTCCACACTCAAAGCCTATGTTATTCTCTTTTACCACCATCCTCATGTTAAGAAAGGGAACAGCTGGGAACGAGAGAAAAGATGCAATCGCGACTGACCTTCACTAGTCATTGAGCTGAGGTTTGGTTTCCCAGTTTTTGATAAAAACAACAAAACAACATAAACAACATCTTTGAGGGAAGCTAGCCGGGATAGTAGCGTTAGGTTAAACAGACACAGGCATTGTTGTACATTATCATTTTCAAAAGCAAGAGCAGCTGAGCTCAGTCTTCTGCTTCACTGGGTTTAACATGTGCTGGGTGTAATTCGCCGGCTGGAGATACGAGCTGTGGCTTCTGGCTGCTGCTGGTGGTCACGATCAGGCTGGTAGTAAAGCCCATGCGTCCATGATCGGACAGGTTCCCGTCTGACGCGCTACAGTCAGTCCACAGTATCCAAACAGGTTTAATAATGGCTATGTCGATTTTTGGGAACAAATTAAATATGATCTCTGCTTACTGTTAATCGGAGAGGTGCATCCTTTCTAAGCTAGCGCTAAACGAGCAGTCGCGGTTACTTATGTTTTCTCGGCTTCTTAGCCTTATATCGGAGGCAATGTTATAACCCAGATGCCGATTTATTTGCGGTTATATTGACACAATGATAGTTTTTTGGAAAGACTGTGTTAATGGACCCCGCTACCCAAACAGCTATTTGGTAGTATAACATCAATGCCCCCATTGCTAGTCGTGCACAGAGCCGTTTTTCCAAGGTATGCAGTACACTGACCGCTGTGGGTGGGCGCAGTGTCACTGGTGAAATCCAAATCTGGCTATCTTTCTCTTCCGCTGCTTCTAGCTAGCCAGACAGGTTAACGTTAACTGGCATACACACAGTTATCTTAGCTAGCTGACGTTAGTTGGCTAGCTAGCTCTATCAACCCATAAGCCTCGGAGCTAGCTAGTTAGCGGCTAGCCCCGATACATGATGTTCTCTCGTATGGACCACAAAACACCACACTCCGTTCTAAAACTCAATCAGTTAAACTTGGCCTTGCTTATCGGTACAATACATACTTGGTAGAACATGGTTTAAGACCTTTTGCAAATCGTTAGGAGCCACTCTAAAATTCGGCAAACATCCAATGCACAAAGCAGGACTTATTTAAATAAAAATTCAACTTTTAGAATTGGTTCGCCTCATACTCCTCCTCCTCCACCAAAGTACACTGTGGTGGGCTGTGTAGCAGGCAGCGGGAATCAGCTCTAAAAGTTGAGATTTTTATTGAAATTAAGTGCTGATTTTGCGAATCACTTACATGCCGAATTTACCAAAAGACACTAAAGATTCGTAAAATATCTTAAGCCATGCTCTGCCCTGCATGTAAATCTAGTGATAAGCAAAGCAACATTGAAATGCACGATTTTTTAAAAGGGAGTTTGGCGTGACGTTATCTCCATGCAATAAAACGTAACGGATCAGGGCTAGTTAACGGCTAGCATCTGACAGCAGCGGCGTTACTCACTTCTCTGTTGCTGAATCCTTGCTGGCTTCATTGTGGCCGTCACTCTTGGAGCAAAAGCCTCTTATGCCTTGCTTTCTGGCGTAGTGTTGCGGTCTCCATCCGGCAGGTGCCTTCCCTCTGGACGGAGACCTCACATCCAAACACACGGTGCTGAAGCAGTAGGCGGCTGGAGGTGACGCTTTACTACCGACGATACCTGTCAAAGGACGCTTCAGCTGGGATTGAAACAACTCCTTGAGCGCTACCGAAGACCGAAAATGTAACATTTCAATCCTATCGAGCAGAGAGTCTGAGCGGCGTAACTAAGGCTGGGTATAGAAATTCAGCAAAACTAAAGAGCCCTGTTCCCGTTGTGAGTGTCGGCTTTCTCGGTCGAGTAACGGTTATCCTGGTGACTCACCCGACAGAAATGTTTCTCAGTGGGATACAACCTACCTTTCACACCGTACGCGTACCTGATTGGTTTATGACAGTGCAGATCCGCAACTGATTGGCTGCAATAGCTATCAGTCACAATGAATTCCACACCCACTATTTTCACCGGGCGCGTGTTGTGTTTTTGAGCCTTTCTCTCCATCAGTTCATTGCAACCATGAGCGAACATTTTATCGATTAGGTTCAATAAATACTCTTGTTATATTCATAATTACAGTAGTTCTGCCCCTTCATGACAAATTACTTAAAATATAACCTATATAAGTAGCAGTCCTATAAGTTTTATGACACCATGCAAATATCACAACAAAGCTTTAAACCCCTAGGAATATAGATACAATAGAAGATAAAGAAAATACCATCACTACTGAGTACCGCAGACACACTACGAGTCCCTATAGATTACTATAAGCATATTATAGTAATACAATAGGATATAAAATCCAATAAAATACAACAAGGTCGCTATAAACTCACTATTGAATACCATACACACACTGTAAAATCCCTATAGATATATTATCGGAATATCAGAACCTGGACAGGACTAGAAAAAGTAGTATTTTATTACTTCTAGAACATGGATAGGGCCAATGCTAGGGTGTGATAGTATACTTCAACTACTATTAGTCAGTGGTGGAAAAAGTCCTCAAATCCTTTAAGTAAAAGTAGCAATACCATAATGGAAAAACACTCCATTAAAAGTTAAAGTTCTGCATTCAAAGGTTTACTTCAGTAAAAGTATTAGCAGTACAATGTACTGAAGTATGAAAAGTAAAAGTCCTTATTCTGTCTGAGAGTTAAATTATTGAAGCATGAACGTGTCAGAAGTATTTTAATGTTCTCGGTCTAACTGCTCCAGATACTGTTGGGGAGTTTAAACTCTAACAATGCAACATATTTTATGAGCTCATCGTATGTTTTGCGTGTAAAACCTTATTCTGCAAAGTAACTAGTAACTCCAGCGGGCAGATAAATGTAGTGGAGGAAAAAGAATAAGATTTCCCTCTGAGATGTACTGGAGGAAAAGTAGAGATGTCCGCCGTTTACCTGCGGATCCGCTCCACTACACAGTGAAGCAGCCGACCTGCACACATGCTGTAGCCGGTACAATCCACCAGAGGGCGTCCTCACTCCACAAAAACCTCCTCCTGAACAGATCCATGACCTGAACACAATATGACCTGAACACAGAGAAGAGCTGCTGGAAACTCTGTGCATGTTAACACTGTCTCTGTTATCGCTCCACCGGTCTGAAGACAGATTTTACACTCTGAAATGTTTTGTTTCAGCTTTTGCTTCTGAAAAAGGTTTGTTTTCTGAGGTCAAATCAGCCTGTAGTTTGAGAGTATAGGTTCCAAAATGGGTAAAATTAGGCAGATTAAAGTGTAAAAAAATGATTTACTATGAAATTCTTGTGAAAATCATGAAACATGTATAAAACCTGGAGTCAAATTTACCTTTATTGTGAGTGAGGATAGGTAAATAAAGTTCAAAAAGTGTAGAATAGAGTTGAAAAGTGTTTTCATATGAAATGATGGATCTTGTCTTCTGCCTGTTGGAGAACTTTTGACATAAAATCTGACTGTTTCTTTCTTTAATGTGACTTTGATTGTATTTACTTTCTTACATTTTTATATGTTGTTTGTGACTTTTATGTTTATCATGATGCTGCTTTCTTCATCAGTTCTCCCTTGATAAAAAAAAAAGATTACATTTTCTTGCACCTATATATTAAAAATGGAATGTTTTTAATTTTCCTTTCAGAATTCTAGATATTGAACATAAATGTGTGAATCTGAGTCTCTGACATCGTGGTTCAGCCTCTTTTCCTCTCAAATGTCTTAAAATGGATGAAATAATGTCAGTAGAAATGACATAAGATGAAATTATTACATACTTTAACACTTTACTGAATTTTTAAAAACTATTTAGCTAACATGGTGTGGATGTTGTGCTCATGAAATGCTGAATGCTGAGCTCAGTCTGTAGAGATTTTTTATAGTTTTCATCAGAATCAGCTCAACTAATAAAGAAAAGCAGAACAGAGGAACCTGAGAGCAGAAACAGTCAATATTAGTGTTGGACAGTTAAAGACTTTAACATCATTTTACTCCTCTATTCATTTACATGTTAGACTGAAAGGGGGCGGGGCCAGAATCCCTTATTTGGGCTGAAAAATGACATCACACTTGAGACAACTTGACAATGTAAATCAATGATGTCATACATTACATTCCCATGATTTTGAGATGAAATGACTCACAACTTATAAAACAACAGAACAACAAATTTGTTTATTTTATAGTAATTATTATTCAATATAAAAAAATCCTGTTTGAAACTGCTTGTTGGAAAAGATGAAAACCAAACAATGTTCATTTACGCTAAACTTTAATTCTGAGAAACAATTATATAAAACTAGATAAATGTTTAGTTTGGAATGATGAGATGAGAATAAAACACCAAATAAAACAAAGTTGCAAAAGAAAGATATTTTAACCTGTCAATCATCATCAACAGACTCTAAGATGAACAACCATAACTTGATTCTGTTTGGTTTCATTTCTCATTAATTTCATTTTCACAATAAAATGTTCATGTTCTTGTATGTGTGTGTTGTTAAAACCCTGTTCAGTTTCCCAACACACAGAATACACTCTGTTTACACTGACTGATGGATGTTTGTTTAAAGTAATCACATGAAAATACAAACATTACTATTCTCACATTAAGATGTAGGTGAGTCTGTGAGATCCTGTCCAGAGTGAACTATCATTTCAGCAGCTGTCTTTGGTCATCTGAGTGTTTCTCTCTCCCTCCTCTATCTGACAAGAGACACTGAGGAATCAAACCACACACACCAGAACGCAGGGTAGAGTGGTTCAGTGAATGTGGAGTGGAAGGTGTGGATGTGGATCAGTGTGTCAGAGGAAACTCTGTAGAAGGACAGAGAGCCAGCAGGCCAGTCCAGATACACTGCTACTCTGTCAGAGTCAGAGGAGGAGGAGGAAGGTATGAATGTTTCTCTGTTATTGTGCCAGACAGAGTAACTGTTAACAGAGCAGATCAGACTCCAGGACTTTTCATTCCCTCCAAGCCTGCAGTCATCACCCTCTCCTCTCCTTCTGATTCCTCTGTAAGTCACTCCTATAGAAACCCTTCCTTTCCTCTCGACCTCCCAGTAACAGCGACCAGTCAGACCATTTCTACACAGCAGCTGAGGACAGCGGTCAAATCTCTCTGGGTGATCAGGATATCGCTGCTCCTCTCTCACCCTCGTCACCTTTCTGTTGTCTCTAGACAGGAAGAGCTTTCTGTTTGCTGTGTTTGGGTCCAGTGTGAGTTCACAGGCATCTGATGAGAGAACAAGACTCAATACAGCAGCAGCTTCTCATCTAATACACCTGTTGTGTTTATTATCTGTTGATTTATTAACAGATTGACTGTTAATTTCTTCAGTTTCATGATGACACATTTTGTCAGCCATCTTTTTTCACAGTAGGATTTGAATAAATAGATGTCACATACATGAGCTTTCTATTTAAATAGAAGCTGAATGTGTGCTGCTTTGTTTTCATGAATCAAACTAAATACACACTTACACTTCCTCACACCTGGTTTCAGCCTCTGCACTCCACCATGGTCCACACTGTGGGGTTAAATAAAGTCAGATCAGCATAATCTCTTTATAATGGAATCAAATAACCTTCATAACCTTGAAAAGTGATTTTCTGATTTTCCATACATCACTCATATCCACCATTAAACATTAAACAGTACTTGTAAGAGACATTTCTTGTTAAAATATATATTTAGATAATATAGATTAATTGATTGTTTTGATTAATATTGATAATATTTAACATTTACTTGTGTAACATAGTTTGTATTGCCTTAGATTAATGCTCGTCTCTCTTTAGCTAATTACTGTCAGCAGAGAAGCATCAGGTGGATTGTGCATTTACATTTTCCTTCAATAGAGAGAAGCTGTTGAGCTAGAGCACAAATTAGTTTTGACCGTGGCTTTGAACATGTCCTTTACTGTGCCTTTTCTCCTCATCCCTTTGTTTGATTAAGTAAACAGTAAAACAAAGAATGTGGAGTGAAGGGCCTTTTTTAGAGTCACCAATCAACAGTTTAAGTGAGCTTGATACATCAAGAATCAAGAAAGCTGAACTTTCAGTGTTTCTCATCTTCTCAGTGTGACAGAGAAAATGTGTGTGACTCTCAGCCTCCTAGCATATGTTGCCTCTCCATACCTGAGAGAGTCCAGTCTCCAGTGTGGATCCTCCAGTCCAGCAGAGAGCAGCTTCACTCCTGAGGCTCCTGGATGATTGTAGCTCAGGTCCAGCTCTCTCAGATGGGAGGGGTTGGAGCTCAGAGCTGAGGCCAGAGAAGCACAGCCTTCCTCTGTGAGCAGACAGCCTGACAGCCTGCACACACACACACACACACACACACACAAAACAAGGTACATAGGTAGATGTTTTTTAGTATACAGCTGTGAAAATAGTTGTGACAATGCAGTCAAATTCTGACAAAAAGTGTAACTGTCTCAAATGCAAACAGTTGACCCAGTGATCGGCTCCATAGGCGGATTATGAGACAAAGGGCCCCTGGGCACCAGTGTTGGGCAGTAACGCGTTAGGCCACTCAGTGACACGTTACAGTAATGTGATTACTTTTTTCAGTAACGAGTAGTGTAAGGGATTACAATTTAATTACATTACAGTTTCTAATCCCAATAATGCTCCGTTACTGCGTCACTTAAACCTGAACCTCCTTCAACCTTTTCTGTTCTCTCCTTTGACATTTTCAAAGGTTTTTTTTTTTCTTCAAATCCCTGTTTGTTTTTTCTTCATATCTTCAGGACATGCAGCAGGTTTACGTCGCTACTATCTAAAGAAGCAAAACAAAAGCTGGAGGGTGAGGGAGAGATGCAGACTTTCAGCAGCTGGAAGTTTTCCCATTACTTTGAATTTATCTCAGTCAAGGATGCAAAGAACATTATCGTCCGTTGTAAACTTTGTGTGGCAGCAAAACTCTTTCCACAGCGAAAAACACAACATCCAATTTATCAAAGCATCTGATACGCAACACAGCAACGTGAAACTCAGGGAAAAACAACCCGACAAGGAGCCTCCACTGCCAACGACAAACACACTCCGACTAAACAACAGATCTGGATTTCAGAGCAGGACGCTGGTGGACAAACAACTACTATGCACTTTTAATGTTTGTCATAATGAATTATTTTATGCCTTCTTATCTTATGCTATCTTTTTTCCTTTCTTTTGTAAAGCACTTTAAATTGCATTCAATGTATGAAAATGTGCTATATAAATAAACTTGCTTGCTTGCTTGTTTCATGGAAAGTAATTCAGAGGCTACAAAACAGTGATAAATGTTGGCATCACAACTGGTTTAAAAATCATGTAAACAGAGAAAATCTGACATTAACCTGCATGTAAAGCAGGATTTAAATCTGTTGAACAGATTGACGAATCCTGACCTGAGAGACTGTTTTGAGAGAACAGACCTTAGTTTGGAGAAATGTGTCAATTCAATTTAAAAAACTGTAAATGGATCTCACCTGAGAGTTTCCAGTCTGCAGTGTGGACTCTGCAGTCCAGCAGAGAGCAGCTTCACTCCTGAATCCTGCAGGTCGTTGTTACTCAGGTCCAGCTCTCTCAGACTAGAGGACTGGGAGCTGAGAACTGAGGCCAGAGCTTCACAGCTTCTCTCTGACAGATTACAGCCACTCAGCCTGAAGGATCATGAGTGATAAAGATGAACAATAGAAAATAAATAATTGAAAATATTTTTTTTTCCTCTGTATAAATATTAGGTCTAGTATATTGAATCTATCCAGTTTTCGATGCACTTACACAGATTTATTGGAGGCTTTAACCACTGGCAGCAGCCTCAGAAGAGCCTCCTCTGAAGCAGAGTATTTCTTCAGGTCAAACATGTCCAGCTCTTCTTCTGATGACAGTAAGATGAAGACCAGAGCCGGCCACTGAGCAGGGGAGAGTCTGGCTCTGGAGAGACTTCCTGATCTCAGGTACTGTTGGATCTCCTCCAATAGAGAACAGTCATTCAGCTCATTCAGACAGTGGAACAAATTGATGTTTCTCTCTGGAGAGGGATTCTCCCTGATCTTCTCCTTGATGTAGTGGACTGTTTCCTGATTGGTCTGTGAGCTACTTCCTGTCTGTGTCAGCAGGCCTCGTAGGAGAATTTGATTGGTCTCCAGTGAAAGGCCCAGGAGAAAGCGGAGTAACAAGTCCAGGTGTCCATTTGGACTCTGTAAGGCCTTGTCCACAGCACTCTGGTAGAGGTGATTTACCTGAGATTTGTCTCTGGATGTTGATTGAGTTTCTGACAGCAGATTGACACCAGAGTCGATGAATGAGACGATGACATAAACAGCAGCCAGAAACTCCTGAATGCTCAGATGGACAAAGCAGAAGACCTTGTCCTGGTTCAGCCCACGCTCCTCTTTAAAGATCTGTGTGAACACTCCTGAGTACACTGAGGCTGCTCTGATATCAATGCCACACTCTGTCAGGTCGGCTTCATAGAAGATCAGGTTGCCTTTCTCCAGCTCCTCAAAGGCCAGTTTTCCCAGAGAGAGAATCATCTTCCTGCTCTCTGTAGTCCAGTGTGGATCTGTCTCAGCTCTCCCATGATACTTGACGTTCCCCTGTTTGGACTGAACCACCAGGAAGTGGATGTACATCTCAGTCAGGGTCTTGGGCAGGTCTCCTCTCTCACTGGTTTTCAACACATGCTCCAGAACTGTAGCAGTGATCCAGCAGAAGACTGGGATGTGGCACATGATGTGGAGGCTTCGTGAAGTCTTGATGTGGGAGATGATTCTGCTGGCCTGCTCCTCATCTCTGAACCTCTTCCTGAAGTACTCCTCCTTCTGTGGGTCAGTGAAGCCTCTCACCTCTGTCACCATGTCAACACACTCAGGAGGGATCTGATTGGCTGCTGCAGGTCGTGTGGTTATCCAGAGGCGAGCAGAGGGAAGCAGTTTCCCCTTGATGAGGTTTGTCAGCAGCACATCCACTGAGGTTGACTCTGTAACATCAGTCAGGATCTTGTTGTTCTGGAAGTCTAGAGGAAGTCGACACTCATCCAGACCGTCAAAGATGAACACAACCTGGAACTTGTCAAACCTGCAGATTCCTGATTCATTGGTGCCATTAAAGAAGTGATGAAGAAGTTTCACCAAGCTGTACTTTTTCCCTTTCAGCAGATTCAGCTCTCGGAAAGTCAGTGGAAATATGAACTGTATATCCTGGTTGGCTTTGTCTTCAGCCCAGTCCAGACTGAACTTCTGTGTTAAGACTGTTTTCCCAATGCCAGCCACTCCCTTTGTCATCACTGTTCTGATTGGTTTATCTCTTCCAGGTAAGGGTTTAAAGCTATCTTCACATTTGATTGTTGTTTCTGGTCTCACTGGTTTCCTGGATGCTGCTTCAATCTGTCTGACCTCATGTTCATCATTGACCTCTCCACTCCCTCCCTCTGTGATGTGAAGCTCTGTGTAGATCTGATTCAGAAGTGTTGGGTTTCCTGCTTTAGCAATCCCCTCAAACACACACTGAAACTTCTCCTTCAGATCAGATTTGAGTTCACGTTGGCAAATGGGAGCAAAAGCTTCTGAATGAACAAACAACAAATGAAATCAATGAGTGGATTTCAGTGTGGATGTATATATTCCCCCACTCCATGATATCTATTCAGCTCATCAGTAGTGGACAAACATGATCTGACTGTGTGCAGCCCAGAAGAATTGTATAGATCTGATGCAGATGTGTACAGCATATTTACAGCAGAGTTTGGAAATGTAAAAATCTTTCATTTTCCACCATTTCCCTTTTCCATCATGTTAAACCTGTTAAAAGCCTCTTACTGCTCTGCAGAAAGTCAGCCAGCTCCTCCTGCTTCATTCTCCTCAGGAAGTACAGTGTGATCTCCAGAAAAGCCTCTCTGCTGCTCCTCCTCTGCTCGTCCTCCTCACCATCCACCACCACCTCCTCATCCTCCCTCTGCTTCTCTGAGCATTCTGGGTAATCTGGACTCAGAACCCTCTGGACCCTTTTCAGCTCGTTCTTCACAAAAGTGACAATGTTCTCCTCAAGAAGCTGGAACAGAATACAAAATCATTGAACACAACATCAAATCCATCTTGCATGGTTTGAAAGCCCACTGGTCTAAAGAGTGCAGCATGGAGACTATAATGACCAGAATGGTTGATTTGCATTTTCTTTGTAGCTGAAGTAAAATGTGTTGTTGTACATTTACACACCATAAATATGGAGTCCAGGTCTGTTTGATGCTCCTGAGCAGACTGGCCACTGGAAACCTCTTTCCTTTGATGGTGAACTCTGTGGAGAAAACATTAAGTATTAGGTCTCCAGATAACAACACACACACACACACACACACACACGTTGTTTAAAGTGTTGTGTTCTGGCATGATGAATCCTGGCAGAAACACAGTCATTCTTCCATGACATTAATTAATTTCATGAGGCTTTCCCGAAAATACTCACAACTCAAGTAGTACAAGAAATGCGTTGTTCATTCATGACAACCTGGCACTAGTCAAGTATCTCTTTGCAGGAGCGGTGAAGGTGAGATCCTACAGCAGACTGTTGAACCTAAACTCTGAGCTCCACATCAAAACCATTTCCTTTTGCACCAACCCTTACTGTCTAAATAAATAAATAATGCTATCTCTCTTTCACTAATGTATTTATTATTAGGCTACACCAAATTTCAAATGTGCTTTAGTCTACATTAATACCCTCTGCCTCATGCAGTCAGCTATTTTGCACTGCTCTAAGCAAATCCCAGGCTGATCAACAACATTGTGGTTTATGAGTCTGAAAATTCAGTAAATATTTTCCTCCAACTGGTGAAATTATAATGGTCAGCTGGGTCGATATCACACACCAGCCTACATCCACAAGGCAGCCTGTCAGTCACAGCTCTACTGAAATGCAGCATTACAAATAATATATAGAAGAATATACATTCAGAATCTACAGGAGACAAGATGAAGTGAACTGTCGGAGGCTATAAATGATGTGTTTTAAAATTAAGGTTTCTTCAATCGACTTGTTGTGCTTTCAGGTTGTGCAATTTGTCGTCATGAAGTCCTTTGGGAAACGCATGTGAAAATTTTAAGAACTCTCTTCAAGTAATGTGTGAAATATGTTGTGAGTATTTAAGACACATTGTTATCAGGAAAGCCAGTTCTGATTATTGGATGTGATGTTTTGAAAGAGGAAACTAAATCAGCAGAGTATGAAGGGCCGGACCAATTCTATATCTCATGACTTCATTCCTCTTCTCAGGAGAGATGGATAACAACAAACTCATCTGTTTTAAATTCTTACCTTTGCTCAGCAGAGTGCTGTCCATCTTTGAAGTCAATACAGCGACGCTTAGACCGGTCGCTCTTCATGGAAACACAGCTGGGTTCAGGGGAGTCTGGTCTCTCCTGCTGGATCCTGATAGAAACACAGAATTGACAAAGGAAGGGTAGTTTAAATCTCAAGAAAATCAGGATTTTGAGCAGAAGGTCACCAGTTCAAATCCCACAACCAGATAGAAAATCTGTGAGAAGAGAGTGAATGAATAATGTTCTCCCCTTCCTCATAATTGTAGCCGGCAAACTTTCCTTACATGAAAAAGGTTAAAAAACAAGAGCGATGTTACATATTATTGTTAATATCTTACTCTCTTCAGGGGGTTTAGTAACATTATGTTGACTTACCTTGTTTCAGAAAGATGTTTTCTTTTAAAATAAATAGGTAGCAGCATAGACCGGTCACTCTTCATGGACACACAACTGGGTTCAGGGGAGTCTGGTCTCTCCTGCTGGATCCTGAGAGAAACATTATGAACACAGTGAAGGTATCTGTGTCCTTATGAAGAACTTACTTTCTTAGTAATGCTAACATACTAAAATAATGACTTACATATTTTCAGAAGGATGTTTATCTTTAAAATTTAGAGGTCTAATCATAGACCGGTCACTCTTCATGGACACACAACTGGGTTCAGGGGAGTCTGGTCTCTCCTGCTGGATCCTGATAGAAACATTATGAACACAGTGAAGGTATCTGTGTCCTTATGAAGAACTTACTTTCTTAGTCATGTTAACAACCTAAAATAATGACTTACATATTTTCAGAAGGATGTTTATCTTTAAAATATGGAGGTAGCTCCATAGACCAGTCACTCTTCATGGACACACAGCTGGGTTCAGGGGAGTCTGGTCTCTCCTGCTGGACTGGGCTTCAACACAACAGAGACAGAGCTTTTACTCTGAATAATGATGCTGTAATGATTTCACTGCTGAGCTCTGAGATGGAGAACAGTCATGAACAGTTAGAGATCCTCATCTTACCTCTTAGCTTTGGTCCGGCTGTCATGTTCCCCAGACAGAGTGGTTTTAGAGGGAGGGAGCCCCTCCTCTCTCTCCTCAGACTGACTCATAGTAGAGCGAACACCTTTACACAAACACACCCAACATGCTGTTAGCTGGACTGATCCATTACAACAAGGTTTCCATTACAGGATATAATACTTCTGCTGTTGTGATCATTCCTGACAGTAAAATGTCAAATATACACTGAGTGTTAGGAATGTAATGAACGTGTGTGACGTTTGTGAATTTTTTTTTTGCAATTTCAGCTGCCTATTATCTAACAAATGACATTCAGAATGATTTTTTCTCTTTTGCATTGTTTGAAGACTACAGAGTGCAAGGCTAGTAAGTTTTAGCTTCGGTCATGAGAGGTCCAAGTTGTTTCTGTTCACATTACTTTTCTAGTGAGAAATTTCCCTGGAATTTCCCTTTTGTTTCCTCTAATTGATTTTTTCAGTCATAATTGTGTTCATTCAGATTTTGGTCAAAATATTGGGACAATATCAAACTGTAAATCCAGTATTGTGTATCGAACCGTGAGTTGAATTTACAAATGTACAAAATACTAGAAAGACCTGCTCTTTCCAACAATTTAACTTCCGTTTTGTGGAGGTTGTTGTGTTTTGTACACAGTGTGTTAACAGAAACACAACATGTATCTGAGCTTTCACACTAGTTCTGACACTTCCTGCATGCAGTGAACTGAGATTACAACCTAACTAGATTTGATCATACTTCCACTAAAAGTCACAAATAAAACAATGTTCTTTATGGCCACAAAGAGAACAAATGTTGGATATTATGACATTTTGAACACCATCTACAAGCAGCAGGTGCATGATTTGAAAGATTTTAGCCTCTTCACATCGACTATACAGTCACATCATACAATGTCAGCTAGTGTATTCATCAAACAGTAATGTTACCTTGGAAGATGTTTTCCTGGTGAATTCACATCCAGATCAAGTCACAGAGACTTTCTGCCTTCATCTGTAGAGGAAACACTGACAGAGAAGACGCTGCTTATTCTCCTTCATCAGTTCTGGGTGTCTGTGTTAATTTCATCTGAGGCTGCTGTCACTTCCTCATAACCAAGTCTGAGGCAGAGAAATCACAGATCAGGTGATGTAGTTCTACTGTGTGTCCACGAGATGGAGACATTAACCACATCATCCACAGTGAACTAAACACCAGCCCCGCACATAGGGATGTAATGCATGGAGGAGGAGAAATTTATATCGATTTAAAATTCATTGACAGAGCGATAACGAGAGTGTCGATCTAAAATCTGTCTGACTTCACACAAAATGACAGCTGCAATATAATTTACTGTCTTTTGATTACATTGTTTTACTTTGCACTTTATTTTATGTGACATTTAAAATATTTTAAGGTATGTAGGCTATTGCTTCATGTTCTTGGTTGTAACTTGCTTCCTCAGGTCTTGAAAACAGGAAGTCATGAAACCAGCCAGGTTAAATAGTAGTAATAGTTAAATTGTAAATATAATACATGAAAATATAGTTTCCACAATATTGTTGGTGAAGCATCTTTAATGTTGAACTTGTGTGATAAACCTTATTTTAACTTTTTTTGTTAATTGTCAAAAAGCATCCCATTAGTCCTATATCCTATATCACTGGCAGTGTTAGTGAGAGTCAATAGAGGAATTGAACTTACGGTTTTTCCCTCAACCTGCAGGCAGAAAGCAACACAACTAATTAGGCTACTAACTACTTCTACTTTTAGACTTTAGATTTTAACATGAACACACACTAACATGTTGGAAAACCGTTAGAAGAGCGTTGAGTTTTTTTGAAGCTAAACATGCGGTTTTCACACAGACAAACCTTTAACGGCTGAGTTGTAGATTTCCTCTTTTTCTAGTCTAAATAAGCTAACGGCAGGCGGTAACAGTCACATAACAGAGTCAGTAAAGTAAAATACACTGTAAACCGTCAGTAAAATGCTGGTTACAATACCTTTCGATGGAGAAAATAATCTGCACCACGATGATACGTGAAAGTGAAACTAAATCAGCAGCTTCAACAAGGAAACCTGGAGAGAGAGAGAGAGAGAGAGAGAGAGAGAGAGAGAGAGAGAGAGAGAGAGATTGCAATGTTGCAACGTTACACAGCTCTGTTTACACATTTATTCTAGTTTATCTGTAATTATTGTAGGCCTATTTATATCAATTGTTTTTTATTTTCCACTTGCTTTGGCAATGCTAAGCTCAGCCTCAGAAAAACAAGTCTTGTTAAAGTGTTAACAGAGACAGATGCTCATGTTCTGCTTCAGTGTGAAAATACCAGAAGCAAGAGAGAACTTTTTAAAGAACTATCAGAAAGGGGCTTCTTCTTTTTCTTTGAATATTTTGCTTGACCGAGAAAAGAATTAATCTAAAGAAACGTTTTTTTTTCTACATATGTCCGGCCTGTACCTGTCAAATATACCTGTCAATATCATAATCTGCAATGACACCAGACAACCAGCAGAGGGCAATGAACCTAGTAAAAATTGACTGACATGTTTGACTCGATCGGATAAAAGATCTGCTGGATAGTCAGTAAAGTAAAATACACTGTAAACTGTCATGTAAACTGCTGCTTACAATGCCTTTTGATGGAGAAAAGAACCTGCGCAACGATGATACGTGAAAGTGAAACTAAGTCAGCAGCTTCAACAAGGAAATAAACCTGAGAGAGAGAGAGAGAGAGAGAGAGAGAGAGAGAGAGAGAGAGAGAGAGAGAGAGAGAGAGAGAGAGAGAGAGAGAGAGAGAGAGAGAGAGCACACAGCCTCAGACACAGAAAAACATGGATTGTTAAAGATGTAGCGTAGTCCAGAGACAGTCGGCTCTACTTATGTGTGAAAATACCGGAAGAATGGAGAGAACTTTTTAAACAACTAGCCAATCAGATATAGGCGCTTCTTCTTTGAATATTTTGCTTGACGGAGGAAAGAATGACCAGATAATCTAAAGAAAAGTTTTTTGTTTTTGCGGGGCCTCTGGGACCGGCTTAGAAGAGTGAAAGTAGCTAACTGACTGACTGACTCCCCATTGTTGAAAATCGCGCGAGAAGTGGCGTCAAGACCTACACAATTATGGTGGCATACGTGATATCGTGCACTGTCATGGTGTGTTTCTGCCCCCGGATTTCAAACTGGAAAAACATGGCAGCTCGTTTGGAAACTTTCTCTTATATTACGAAAACGGTTCACCGAAAATGTGTTTCTGAAAACATTTGAGGCGAGAAAATCTGTCTTCAGTTTTTTTCGTTCCTGAATGAAAACCTGCATAGCAACAGGTGTGTCATCGTTCACTTTATTGTCCAATCACAATGTTTCTTCCGCGGAAAACGTAGTTGTCAGGCGTCGCAACCTGAGAGAGCGAGAGGGAGAAACCGAATCGAGAGAAGTTTAATTGAAATCATAGACTATTACAGACTGAGATTATTATTATGGAACAACATAGAAATTAATTCCCGGCAGAAATATCTCAAATATTAAACCCCATCTCGCCGCGACTGATGCTCAGTGGACTGACTTCATTTCAGACAAACTGTGGTTGAAGTTCAAAATGTGTGTGTGTGTGTGTGTGTGTGTGTGTGTGTGTGTGCGCACTCAAGACTGGAAATTTAATGTTAGTATGTTATGTTTGAATGATATCTCTAATATATTTGAATAATAATAATAGATAGGATTTCATAAGTTCTTAATGTGTGTCCAAGCAAGTATAATTAACATCAGTAATATAATTGTATTGGTTGGAACAAAGCAATAAACATTAAAAAGCTTAAAAACAGAAACAACCGTTACAGAAAAAGCACATGGATTTCCCATGTGATAACACGTTTTATCACATGTAATCATGTTACCACATGTTATGAAAATGTTCCAAAACGACACACTTCCCATGTGCAAAGCACGTGTGTTCCACATATTGCCCATGTGATGTGATGTGTGAGATTCATTTCTGTAAGGGAAAACACCACTGATGATGGAATCTACATCTTTGTACAATGTAGAAAAAAAACATGAAAAAACAGCAGATGGTGATAAAAGCTCATTTGAATAAAACAACGGCTCCTCTCGCTGCGGATGACTAGATCTACTGGTTCTGTAGCAAATTATTAGGAATGCGTTTAATATTCATTCACTTACTCACAGTCTATCTATCTGCCCCCTAGTGGCCGTTAGGAGACATTCAGTTCAGTTCAATTCAATAAGGCATTATTGTCATGACCATATACAGTACCTACAGTATTGCCAAAGCACATTGCCAAGGGCAACAACAACAGAGTAAAAAGTAAGATTTAGAATGATTAGGCCTGTTAAGATTAAAATAACAATCATAACAATGCCATCATCATTACAAAGCTCATAATCTGAAAACATTTTTCTCCCCTCAGTCAAGTTGGTGACTATAATGTAATATAATATAACTTGAGTTGGGGGAAGTAACTGCTATAAACAGGGAACGTGTGTGTGTGTGTGTGTAGTTGTGATGAGATAACATTATAGTTATAGTGGGGGTTGGTCACTCACAGTTAGTCTATCTGCCCCCTAGTGGCCGTTAGGAGACATTCACTCTCTCACAGTTAGTCTATCTGCCCCCTAGTGGCCGTTAGGAGACATTCACTCTCTCACAGTTAGTCTATCTGCCCCCTAGTGGCCGTTAGGAGACATTCACTCTCTCACAGTTAGTCTATCCTCCTGAGACCCAGCAGAAAGGTTTTGCAATTTTGATCATTTTTATCTCAAGAGTGTTTGGGGTATAAATAACATGTTACAAATAAAAACAAATCTAAATGTACTTTTGTTTTATGGCACGTTCTCTATAGTGGACGTCAGGTCTCTATTAAACAGAAAAATTATGTTGGATCAAAGAAATTATGCATTTTTATTCATTACAATCTTAAATACAAGGTAATACATTTCAGCTGTTTTTTTAAAGCTGAATTTTGCATTTAAAGTCGTCTGTATTAGTCTCAGAATTCATTTTTGTTTTGACAATGAACTATAAAAAGAACTTTGCACTTCATGTATCTCACAAAGGTTTTGTCTCAACATGAACTTAAAAAAGCTTCTTTGCCTTTCTTTTTTTTTTTTTTTTACATTGATTTCATGTAATCACATGAAACAAAATATTCTATGAATTTCATAACGTATTTCTCATTAATGGTACTTCAGGAAACATGTTGTGAGAGAACATGCTCAAAGACTTTGGCATTTACTAAATTTTGAATCTGTGGAGATCAATTTTGTTGATGTTGAGGTCAATACAGGTCATAGATTATTAAATGCCACTTTAAGTAATGATAGATAAACCTTAGAACTATACATGTTATTTTTAACACAAAAGTGTATGGTGGGTGATATTATCCTCCCTCCTCTGAGCTCTCATGTTCCTCCTCTGCCTCAGATTCTTCCTCTTCATCACCATCATCTGTTAACTCTGTCTGAGTCTCCCTCAACCATCCAGTTAAGAATTCTCTCTGCCTCAGTCAGTGAAAAATCTCCCACATTATAGTGGTTTTCAATCCGGCTCATCAGGACTCAGAGCCCTGCTGGTTTTTATTCTAGCCATCTAATCAGGTTCTGGTTTACACCTTGGACGACAGGTGAATGTAATTAACTGCAATTAACTACCTGGTAGGACAGAAAACCAGCAGTATTCTGGGTCCTGAAGGCCAGGATTGAGAACCACTGTATATGTAAAGTAGCCTAGGTGAAAAAAACAAAAACAAAAACAGTAGGAAGTCCCCGGTGTCCACTACAAAGGACATTCACAAACAATGTCTTATTCAGTAGATAAGAAATATTTCACATTTCTGAAAATCCATTTAGCTATAGCTAAAATAAATTTAAAAACAGAAATAGTTAATTTTGATTGATTACCTCTCCTTCTGCAATTAAATGTGCTTGTGCGGATTTCGGTTATTTTGAAGATCACTGGAAAGCCCATTATGTCCTCTTTGAGATACATCAGGTTTCAACACAGTGGCATGTTACGGACTTACAGTAACCAGAGTCCTGCCGGGTCTCTGAAGGCTATCTGCCCCCTAGTGGCCGTTAGGATACATTCACTCTCTCACAGTTGGTCTATCTGCCCCCTAGTGGCCGTTAGGAGACATTCACTCTCTCACAGTTGGTCTATCTGCCCCCTAGTGGCCGTTAGCAGGCTTGACAATGTCTCCCGTCTTCTGTGTTCATTTAGTCTGATCTAAAGTCTACAGGATGTTTGACCAATGTAATATTTTTTTTTGCACTAGCAAAATAAAATGTTTATCACTTGGGTGGTGCTGCTTGTGACAAGAAATACAATGTTGTGCTCTTTGTGTCTGCAATGTGACTAAAGTGATCTGCTATATAAACTGTTTCTGTCGTCTGCAACCATTTTCATTGAATCGCCTAAAGATCACAGGTTAGAAATAGCAGCAGTACTTTATTACTTCTGGCCAGTAGTGGTGTGGTGGAGGCATACTGGGATTTCACACACACACACACACACACACACACACACACACACACACACACACACACACACACAATACCATGTATAAAAAGGATGATAAACTGAGTCTAGTTTCAATATTAATATGAACTGGTGTAATAACATTGCAGAAGATAAATTCTGCAAACAACTACAGACCGGCTGCTGACGTCATATCGATCTGTGGGTAGCTTATTGGCTGCTGTCTGATTGATGGACACCGAGCCGGATCTCTCGCTCTTTACGGTAAATCCTCTCCACACAGGCGGGTACACGCCGAGTTTAATTCTCCATGGTCTCCGCTGTTTACCTGCGGATCCACTCCACTACACAGTGAAGCAGCCGACCTGCACACATGCTGTAGCCGGTACAATCCACCAGAGGGCGTCCTCACTCCACAAAAACCTCCTCCTGAACAGATCCATGACCTGAACACAATATGACCTGAACACAGAGAAGAGCTGCTGGAAACTCTGTGCATGTTAACACTGTCTCTGTTATCGCTCCACCGGTCTGAAGACAGTTTTTACACTCTGAAATGTTTTGTTTCAGCTTTTGCTTTTCCTCTCAAATGTCTTAAAATGGATGAAATAATGTCAGTAGAAATGACATAAGATGAAATTATTACATACTTTACTGAATTTTTAAAAACTATTTAGCTAACATGGTGTGGATGTTGTGCTCATGAAATGCTGAATGCTGAGCTCAGTCTGTAGAGATTTTTTATTGTTTTCATCAGAATCAGCTCAACTAATAAAGAAAAGCAGAACAGAGGAACCTGAGAGCAGAAACAGTCAATATTAGTGTTGGACAGTTAAAGGCTTTAACATCATTTTACTCCTCTAGTCATTTACATGTTAGACTGAAAGGGGGCAGGGCCAGAATCCCTTATTTGGGCTGAAAAATGACATCACACTTGAGATAACTTGACAATGTAAATCAATGATGTCATACATTACATTCCCCATGATTTTGAGATGAAATGACTCACAACTTATAAAACAGAACAACAAATTAGTTTATTTTATAGTAATTATTATCCGATACAAAAAAAAATCCTGTTTGAAACTGCTTGTTGGAAAAGATGAAAACCAAACAATGTTCATTTAGACAAAACTTTATTTCTGACAAAGAATTACAGAAAACTAGATAAATGTTTAGCTTGGAATGATGAGAAGAGAATAAAATACCAAATAAAAGAAAGTTGCAAAAGAAAGATATTTTAACCTTCAATTATCAACAACAGACTCTAAGATGAACAACCATAACTTGATTCTGTCTGGTTTAATTTCTCATTCATTTCATTTTCACAATAAAATGTTCATGTTCTTGTACGTGTGTGTTGTTAAAACCCTGTTCAGTTTCCCATCACACAGAATATACTGTTTACACTGACTGATGGATGTTTGTTTACAGTAATCACATGAAAATACAAACATTACTATTCTCACATTAAGGTGTGTGTGTGTGTGTGTGTGCGTATGTGATCCTGTCCAGAGTGAACTATCATTTCAGCAGCTGTCTTTGGTCAGCAGTCTGAGTGTTTCTCTCTCCCTCCTCTATCTGACAAGAGACACTGAGGAACTAGACCACACATACTCAAACCCAAACCCAAACCCAGGGTAGAGTGGTTCAGTGAATGTGGAGTGGAAGGTGTGGATGTGGATCAGTGTGTCAGAGGAAACTCTGTAGAAGGACAGAGAGCCAGCAGGCCAGTCCAGATACACTGCTACTCTGTTAGAGTCAGAGGAGGAGGGGGAAGGTATTTCTGTTCTTCTGTTATTGTGACAGACAGAGTAACTAACATCAGAGCAGAGCAGACTCCAGGACTTTTCATTCCATCCAAGCCTGCAGTCAGCACCCCTTCCTCTCCTACTGATTCCTCTGTAAGTCACTCCTATATGAACCTTTCCTTCCCTCTCAACCTCCCAGTAACAGCGACCAGTCAGACCATTTCTACACAGCAGCTGAGGCCAGCAGTCAAATCTCTCTGTGTGATCAGGATATGGCTGCTGCCTTCTCACTGCTGTCACCTTTCTGTTGTCTTCAGACAGGAAGAGCCTTCTGTTCACTGTGTTTGGGTCCAGTGTGAGTTCACAGGCATCTGATGAGAGAACAAGACTCAATACAGCAGCAGCTTCTCATCTAATACATCTGTTGATTTATTAACAGATTGACTGTTCATTTCTTCAGTTTCATGATGACACATTTTGTCAGCCATCTTTTTTCAGAGTAGGATTTGAATAAATAGATGTCACATACATGAGCTTTCTATTTAAATAGAAATTGAATGTGTGCTGCTTTGTTTTCATGAATCAAACTAAATACACACTTACACTTCCTCAGACCTGGTTTCAGCCTCTGCACTCCACCATGGTCCACACTGTGGGGTTAAATAAAGTCAGATCAGCATAATCTCTTTATAATGGAAACAAATAACCTTCATAACCTTGAAAAGTGATTTTCTGATTTTCCATACAACATCACTCATATCCACCATTAAACATTAAACAGTACTTGTAAGAGACATTTCTTGTTAAAATATATATTTAGATAATATAGATTTATTGATTGTTTGGATTAATATTGATAATATTTAACATTTACTTGTGTAACATATAGTTTATATTGCCTTAGATTAATGCTCGTCTCTCTTTAGCTAATTACTGTCAGCAGAGAAGCATCAGGTGGATTGTGCATTTACATTTTCCTTCAGTAGAGAGAAGCTGTTGAGCTAGAGCACAAATTAGTTTTGACCGTGGCTTTGAACATGTCCTTTACTGTGCCTTTTCTCCTCATCCCTTTGTTTGATTAAGTAAACGGTAAAACAAAGAATGTGGAGTGAAGGGCCTTTTTTAGAGTCACAAATCAACAGTTTAAGTGAGCTTGATACATCAAGAATCAAGAACGCTGAACTTTCAGTGTTTCTCATCTTCTCAGTGTGACAGAGAAAATGTGTGTGACTCTCAGCCTTCTAGCAGACGTTGCCTCTCCATACCTGAGAGAGTCCAGTCTCCAGTGTGGATCCTCCAGTCCAGCAGAGACCAGCTTCACTCCTGAGGCTCCTGGATGATTGTAGCTCAGGTCCAGCTCTCTCAGATGGGAGGGGTTGGAGCTCAGAGCTGAGGCCAGAGAAGCACAGCCTTCCTCTGTGAGCAGACAGCCTGACAGCCTGCACATACACACACACACATACACACACACAAAACAAGGTACATAGGTAGATGTTTTTTAGTATACAGCTGTGAAAATAGTTGTGACAATGCAGTCAAATTCTAGTAAAAAGTGTAACTGTCTCAAATGCAAACAGTTGACGCAGTGATCGGCTCCATAGGCGGATTATGAGACAAAGGGCCCCTGGGCACCAGTGTTGGGCGGTAACGCGTTAGGCTACTCAGTGACGCGTTACAGTAATGTGATTACTTTTTTCAGTAATGAGTAGTGTAAGGGATTACAATTTAATTACATTCCAGTTTCTAATCCCAGTAATGCTCCGTTACTGCGTTACTTAAACCTGAACCTCCGTCAACCTTTTCTGTTTTTTTTTTTCTTCAAATCCCTGTTTGTTTTTTTCTTCATATCTTCGGGACATGCAGCAGCTTTACGTCACTACTAGCTACAAAAGCTGGAGGGTGAGGGAGAGACGCAGACTTTCAGCAGCTGGAAGTTTTCCCGTTACTTTGTATTTATCTCAGTCGAGGATGCAAAGAACATTATCGTCCGTTGTAAACTTTGTGTGGCAGCAAAACTCTTTCCACAGTGAAAAACACAACATCCAGTTTATCAAAGCATCTGATACAACAACACAGCAACGTGAAACTCAGGGAAAAACACACTCCGACTAAACAACAGGTCTGGATTTCAGAGCAGGACGCTGGTGGACAAACAGCTACTCAGCAGAAGAAGAAGTGATGGATTGTTTGAGGTCAGGAGGATCTGGGATTGAGACCCTCAACCAGTTCTCAAACATCCAAAACATTTACATGAAGTACAAAACCCCGACCCCATCTAGCGCCTGTGGAGCGGCTGTTCAGTTCAGGAAGTTTGCTGCTCAGCTCCAGAAGGAACAGACTGTCTGACAACAGGTTAGAGAAGCTTCTCCTTATGAGACACAATCGTTGTTTCACTTCTGAACAGCAGGCCTGGCTGTGGTCAGGAGCTGCTCTTACTAGTTTTTTCCTCAATGTTTCAATAAAGGGGATCCGTTTTAAAGTTTACGCAGAGCCAATTGCACAATATCACCTGAATCTCAACTCAGGATTTACAGCTCAAAATTGACACACTCAAAGCCAACAGCATGTTAGAAAGACACCTATCTGAATATAGTTTTGGAATCAGTTTAAGTCTCTAACAACTGAATGCAAGTCATGTTGCAAATTAAATAGCAACAACAGGTAGACCTCTGAAGGCTAAACAAATCATGAAATAGTCTTACCTAACACACCCGTTAATCTAGTGAGGATGGACATGAAAGTAGAAGCCTATAAGCTTATCATTTTGAAAGATGATAACATTTGTAGGATACTCGGCTATTAAAGACCGATTCAAATTCATATTCAAAACAGTTTTTTAAATACAAAAGTAAGATGAACATAAAAAACTACTGTATGCTCTCATTGGGTATATAATATTGCTATGACTATTATCTTTTTCTGTTAGTGCACTTATGGGAGAGAAAACTAAATAAACACAACGTCTCTTTCCATTGTTATGCTGATGATTCCCAGATATACCTTCCCCTCAAACCTATCGACCCTGACCGCCTCGACATCCTTCACAACTGTCTTGCAGACATAAAGTCCTGGATGTCTCAAAATTTCTTACAGCTCAACGACAACAAAGCAGAAATCATAGTCTTCGGTCCACCCTCCGCTACTACCTTACTTTCAAACAAACTTGATAGCCTCTCTGCAAACTTGAAGCCAGTGGCCAGAAACTTAGGGGTTTATTTTGATTCCAACCTGAGCTTTGACGAGCAGGTGAAGAGGGTAATGCAGTCCTGTTTCTTCCATCTGAGAAACATATCCAAAGTCAAACCATTCCTATCTCCCACTGATCTAGAGAAGGTCATTCATGCCTTCATCTTCTCCCGTCTTGACTATTGCAATTCCCTCTACTCCTCCCTCAGTCAGAAGTCCCTCTCACGCCTCCAGCTCATCCAGAATGCAGCTGCCAGGGTTTTAACAGGTGCCAAACGTAGGGATCACATCACTCCCATCCTTGCGTCTCTCTACTGGTTACCGGTAATTTTTCGAATTGATTTCAAGATTCTTTTAATCACATTTAAAGCTTGTCTAGGCCTAGCACCCACCTACATCTCAGACATGCTAACCCCTTACGAGCCTGGGTGCAGCTTAAGATCTTCAGGCAGAGCTTTGCTGACTGTTCCTCAGTCCAGATTAAAAACTAAAGGTGATCGAGCATTTGCCTTTAGAGCCCCTACACTGTGGAACAGCCTGCCAGAGGACATTAGGCTAGCAAAGTCTGTGTCTTCTTTCAAATCACTCCTCAAGACACATTTCTACAGGTTGGCCTTCATGTAATTGTTTTATCCTGTTTTGAAATCTTATGTTTTTACTCTGTGCTATTATTATTGTCTGTCTTTGTATTACTGTCTGTCTTCTGTACTACTTTTTTTTTTGTAAAGCACTTTGTAAACTCTGTTTTTAGAAAGGTGCTATACAAATAAAGTAAAATAAAGTGCAAACACGTATTATTCTAGGCCTAAAAAACATATTTTAATGTGCAAAATGTCTCTGATTGCCTGCAATGCCCCAAAATCTACTGTCTGGCCACACAGCAGCTGCATGGTATATGAGTCAGTGGGCCCTACTGACAGATCAGGAGTGGAAAACAATATTTTGGGGTCTTCGTAAACCATGACTTTACATTACAAGGCCTTTGGACAATAATGCAGCGCTTTACTGCTAAAGCACTATAGATAAACTGAGGGGAACACTCACTGTGACAGAGCCATGCTGACACCTTCAAAACTCATGTTTAGGTTATTATAGGGGGAAGTTTGGGGCTTTGGTGTTGATATAAATGACTAAGCCCTTTGACTGCAGGGCAGTAAATGTAAAGTTAGTGACAGCATCATCATGTATCAGGCTCTGGCTCAGGGGCACCTGAGCTCTCGGGCCCCTGGGCCTGTGCCCGGTTGGCCCGTTCAGTAATCCATCCATGATCGGCTCTGTGGCTTCAGTTGGTTCAGTTTGAGAGTTTGTCTCAGTTTGTGACAGAATCTTAGAAGTCCTTTCTGCTATTTTAGGTTTCAGCAACTGATGCTGCAAGGAGAGGAAATAGTGAAATATCTTCAAGCTGATCCACGCATTCATCTCCAGCAGAGTTTGTTGACCGTCCCCAGAGGCAGAACAAAACATGGGGAGGCAGCACTTTCTTATCACGCTACACAAAACTGGAATAAACTCCCAGATAATATTAAACATGCCCCTAATCTGACCATTTTCAAATCTAGGCTAAAAACTTACATGTTCTGTGTTGCCTATAGTTACGTCTCCTGCTATTTTGGTATTTTATTTTAATTTTATTTTCTTCCATTTTATATCTTTTATTACTTTTAATGTTACGCACTTTAAATTCCTATTGATTATTTTCATGAGTTTAAATTGTTTATTTTAATGGTGTATTGCATTTCTATTAAAATGTAAAGCACTTTAAATTGCCTGTGTACCTTTTTATGCACTTTTAATGTTTGTCATAATGAATTAATTATTTTATGCCTTCTTATCTTATGCTATCTTTTTTCCTTTCTTTTCTAAAACACTTTGAATTGCATTCAATGTATGAAAATGTGCTATATAAATAAACTTGCTTGCTGCTTGCTTGTTTCATGGAAAGTAATTCAGAGGCTACAAAACAGTGCTAAATGTTGGCATCACAATTGGTTTAAAAATCATGTGAGCAGAGAAAATCCTCCACAGGTCAGGTGTTTATTTACTGACATTAACCTGCATCAGGGTCTCTGCGGACATCAGCAAATTGAATTTAATGCTTTTTAAGACCTTTTTAATACCACTTTTAAGACATTTTAATGCCACTCCAAGCCGTAACTGGTCACACCAATTAAGGTTACACAAAAGCAGAATGTGAAAGCAAAACCAAGCACAGTGTTGATGGTGAAAAGATGTCCATCACTTTAGTGTTTTACCAGTGGGAGGGCCACTGTAGCCATGAAAAAGAATGGAGTGGGAACAAATCACTAACATTGATGACCATAGTGCAGCTTAAATGATTTCTTACAGACT
Source organism: Centroberyx gerrardi (assembly GCF_048128805.1). Lineage (NCBI taxonomy): Eukaryota > Metazoa > Chordata > Actinopteri > Beryciformes > Berycidae > Centroberyx > Centroberyx gerrardi. Next base: position 1,656,519 of record NC_136017.1, read on the forward strand.
GCACAGTAGGCTTCTCGGTCATTTATGTCAACGGCGCACAACCACGCCTGGAAATGTTTCTCTTCCAGCTATTGTTGTGAAAATTTCCATTTTCACATTTCTGGATTTGCTAGCCATCTCCTGTGCGTCTGTCTCCGCTAACTTTCCCACTCATTTATCACACTCATTTCACTGTAAAGTTCCCAAGCATCCAGTAATGATGCATCAATTTTGTTCCGGCCTGAATCAGTGTGTCAGAATTATAAGGTTCCACGGTTCCTACAGTATGGCTATAATAAATCACAATTAACATACAGATGTTTTTTAAAATTCAAACAAGTCATTAGGTTAAGGGACTAGTAACATGGGCCCTTTAGTAATATCCAACGGCAGCCACAGGAACTACAACATCGGCAGACGTGTACCAAGGAGGTTCTCCTCCACCAGTCACACAGCCCAGCTCCACCCTCTCTCACCCCTCCCGTCCCACTGAGCTACGGTGGTCTGAAACTGACAAAGTATGAACTGGTGTTTTAACGGCACCTAGGCAAGTAGTGTTAAAGTTCAGCATGTCAAGTAAAGAGGAAACATATCCCACTGTAAAATGTTACAAATGTTTAAAAAAAACCCGCTAGAAATTTTTTTTTTCATCAAATGTATTTCTGCTGAGACGCATCTTTATAGTAGAAAAGACAATTAGAGACATGTGGTCGTGGAAAAAGCGTCAACACCCCCGCACTGTCAGAAAGAAATACAGGGGAAACACTGGAGTTAAAGTTTGCCATGTGGCGCGTGGCTAACTTTAGCTACATCATAAGTTGTTTACCTGTCCAATAAACACAAGGCCAACTCCACATCGCTCTTGTTTTCAGAGTCCAAGCTCCTCCACCTCTGCAGCAATATTCACTCTGGTTTTGGAGCAGCTTTCTTACTGCGGGCTGTCAGGCTTTTTAAGCTTACTGCAGTTCGTTCTGCCGTGGTTGCACAAATGAAGCTGAAAGGAGTCCCGAACTCAAGAGGGGCGTGGATCATCTCCACCAAAACAGAGTATGGGACTGGACTGCTTGTTTAGGTAAAATTGAGGTAACAGTGGAGTGACTGGTGTTGATCAACAACACTTGTAAACCCCCGCTGATATATTAAGGTTATTTTGTGCAACAAGCCCGTAAAATATTACTCAGTATTGCTAAAATGATAAAGAAAATATTGAAGACTTCTGGGAATCTAATTTCAGACTTTTTAATGCCATTTAAAGCCTTAATTTTCGCAACATTGTTTTTTTTTTTAATGACCCGCGAATACCCTGCTGTTTGTAAAGCAGGATTTAAATCTGGTGAACAGACTGAAGAATCCTGACCTGAGAGACTGTTTGAGAGCACAGACCTTAGTTTGGTGAAATGTGTCAATTCAATTGAAAAAACTGTAAATGGATCTTACCTGAGAGTTTCCAGTCCACAGTGTGGACTCTCCAGTCCAGCAGAGAGCAGCTTCACTCCTGAATCCTGCAGGTCGTTGTTACTCAGGTCCAGCTCTCTCAGACTAGAGGACTGGGAGCTGAGAACTGAGGCCAGAGCTTCACAGCTTCTCTCTGACAGCTTACAGACACTCAGCCTTAATGGACATTAACAGAAATAAAAATGTTATTCTCTTATATTTTAATGTCAGTGTTGTCTGTTTTTTCTTTCAGATTACTACTAATAATAATGATAAACTTGATTCATCTAAAAGCAGAGGTTACAGTGTACTTTGCATGGTGCTGTAGCTCACTGAGCTGAGTGTAGCACTAACAAAGCCAGGTATGCTGGTTTGATTCCCACTGAGGTCACCAATGATAAAAATATATTCACACATGGTACTATAAGGTGATTTGGATAAATACATCCACCAAATGGTATATGCTATGTTATGCTATACAAAAAGCTATAAAGAAGAATAGTGAGATATATAAAGCAGATTTAAAGTGTTTTAACAGATGAGCCTAATCCCTCAGGAAGGCATTCCACAGTCTAGAGGCCCTGATGGGAAAAGTGTTTTCACCTTCAGTCTTGAGTCTAAACTGAGGGAAAGTCAGAAGGACCTGAAGATCTCAGCTTGCTCTCCGGCTCACAGGGAACTAAGAGCTCTGCAGTGAAACTCTGGACAAATCTAGCCATGCTTTAAATGTGATCAGTGAAATCTTAATATTAATTCTGTACCTTAGTGGTAACCAGTAGAGAGATGGTACAATTGGGGATATATGATCTCTGCTTAACACTAATTAAAATCCTAGCTGCTCTATTCTGAACAACCTGGAGATGTGACAGTGAATTATGGCTGAGACAGGAATAGAGAGAAGTGCAGTAATCTAAATGACATGATATCAGAGCATGGATGATCTTCTCTAGATCCTTCATGTTCATGGCTGTGTATTTGAATTTGAATAAAACAAGTGCTGGAAAATTCCAAATCCTTCTTTAAAGGTCCCATATTCTCCACTTTCCAGTGTTTATGTCTTGAGGTCCATTCAAAGCTGTGTGTGTGGTATCATGTACCAAAAACACTCTCAATCCTTTTTTACACGTTCATTTTCCAGCATCTCGCTGAGCCTTACCAAGAACAGGCTGTTTCTTTTGCTGTGCCTTTAAAGCTCATTATATTAATGACCCCTCTGTTCTGATTGGCTAACCGTTTCAAGAGTGAAACGTGAGACACCGTGGCCCGGCAGCTACAGGTAGGGAAAACTCTCCGGTAATAAACAATGACAACCGCTCGACCGCTTTGAAAGAAACACTTTGTTAGTCTATTATTTGTTACAAAAATGATAATGAGCAAACCTTTGTGATGCCACAAAGTTACGGAAGTCCAAACGGCTCGTTTAGAGGCTCGCTTTTCTAATATGGATTGTGAAGATTTAGTTGCCGATAGGGATGTGCAAAGAGCCCAGTATTTGTATCTGTATTTGTTGAGGCAGCAACATTATTTTTTATTTGTATTTGAATAAAAGTGGAAATAGGTGTAACAATCCTGTTTTTGTTTTTATTACACTTCTAATTTTAGGATAGTAAAGTGTTAAAAAAATGTTCTTCAATAAACTATTTTACAAAAGAGACCACGGACGACTGCGCGAGAGACGGAGACAGCGATGTAACCTCGCTACGCCACAAGTCCCGACCTGTGCGCTGTTATTTGACATGTTTATTTTTTTCTTCCCGAAAACAAATCATTTTTGAAATATTTGTACAAAATAAATATTTGTAAAAACCCACTATTTGTGCTCTTCCGAATACCGTATTCGGATTCGGCTCCACCCCTAGTTGCCGACCGCGCGTTTTGATACTTTCACCATGTTTAGATAGCACATCCAACTCCTTTATCATCACAGAGGCAAGGGTAATCCTGTTTTACACGATATGGGACCTTTAAAGTGAAATTTAAATTGAAGATCCTGATGTAAAATGGCTCTGAAATCCTGATATACAGGGGTTAAAATAGACCGGAACGATCCGCAACAGCGTTTTTAGGTTAGTATGCCTATGCAAAATCATGAATGTAAGCACCTCAATGCTGAAATCTAGTAATGACATAATTTTACATTTTTGGTTAACATTATACAGGGTTGCTGTTTCTTGACTTAATCCAAGAGGTTAGGTGGGGTAGAAATGCAGGAAACAGGGTTCCCCCACCTGCCAAATCTCACTTTAAGCCCTGCTGATATACAACTTGCAGGGTCGCCCTGTGCAGATTCAGGAATCCTGACCTGAGAGACGGTTTTGAGAGCACAGAGCTTAGTTTGGAGAAATGTGTCAAATCAATTAATTACCTGAGAGTTTCCAGTCTACAGTGTGGACTCTCCAGTCCAGCAGAGAGCAGCTTCACTCCTGAATCCTGCAGGTCGTTGTTACTCAGATCCAGCTCTCTCAGACTAGAGGACTGGGAGTTGAGAACTGAGGCCAGAGCTTCACAGCTTCTCTCTGACAGATTACAGACACTCAGCCTGAAGGAGAATTAGTGATAACAACAAACAACACATTTGAAAATATTTATGTTTTTCATCTGTATGAATATTAGGTTTAATATATTGAATCTATCCAGTTTTCTTTGCACTTACACAGATTTATTGGAGGCTTTGACCACTGGCAGCAGCCTCAGAAGAGCCTCCTCTGAAGCAAGTGAGTATTTCTTCAGGTCAAACACGTCCAGCTCTTCTTCTGATGACAGTAAGATGAAGACCAGAGCCGACCACTGAGCAGGGGAGAGTCTGGTTCTGGAGAGACTTCCTGATCTCAGGTACTGTTGGATCTCCTCCACTAGAGAATGGTCATTCATCTCATTTAGACAGTGGAACAGATTAATGCTTCTTTCTGGAGAGGGATTCTCCTTGATCTTCTCCTTGATGTACTGGACTGTTTCCTGATTGGTCTGTGAGCTCCTTCCTGTTTTTTCCAGAAGTCCTCGTAGGAGAGTCTGATTGGTCTCCAGTGAAAGACCCAGGAGGAAGCGGAGGAACAAGTCCAGGTGTCCATTTGGACTCTGTAAGGCCTTGTCCACAGCACTCTGGTAGAGGTGATTTACCTGAGATTTGTCTCTTGCTTTAGATGATGTAGAGGCTGTCTGAGTTTCTGACAGCAGACTGACACCAGACTCGATGAATGAGACGATGACATAAACAGCAGCCAGAAACTCCTGCATGCTCAGATGGACAAAGCAGAACACCTTGTCCTGGTACAGCCCACGCTCCTCTTTAAAGATCTGTGTTAGCACTCCTGAATACACTGAGGCTGCTCTGATATCAATGCCACACTCTGTCAGGTCGGCTTCATAGAAGATCAGGTTGCCTTTCTCCAGCTGCTCAAAAGCCAGTTTTCCCAGAGAGAGAATCATCTTCCTGCTCTCTGTAGTCCAGAATGGATCTGTCTCAGCTCTCTCATGATACTTGACGTTCCCCTGTTTGGACTGAACCACCAGGAAGTGGATGTACATCTCAGTCAGGGTCTTGGGCAGGTCTCCTCTCTCACTGGTTTTCAACACATGGTCCAGAACTGTAGCAGTGATCCAGCAGAAGACTGGGATGTGGCACATGATGTGGACGCTTCGTGAAGTCTTGATGTGGGAGATTATTCTGCTGGCCTGCTCCTCATCTCTGAATCTCTTCCTGAAGTACTCCTCCTTCTGTGGGTCAGTGAAGCCTCTCACCTCTGTCACCATGTCAACACACTCAGGAGGGATCTGATTGGCTGCTGCAGGTCGTGTGGTTATCCAGAGGCGAGCAGAGGGAAGCAGTTTCCCCTTGATGAGGTTTGTCAGCAGCACATCCACTGAGGTTGACTCTTTAACATCAGTCAGGATCTTGTTGTTCTGGAAGTCTAGAGGAAGTCGACACTCATCCAGACCGTCAAAGATGAACACAACCTGGAACTTGTCAAACCTGCAAATTCCTGATTCATTGGTGTCATTAAAGAAGTGATGAAGAAGTTTCAACAAGCTGTACTTTTTCCCTTTCAGCAGATTCAGCTCTCGGAAAGTCAGTGGAAATATGAACTGTATATCCTGGTTGGCTTTGTCTTCAGCCCAGTCCAGACTGAACTTCTGTGTTAAGACTGTTTTCCCAATGCCAGCCACTCCCTTTGTCATCACTGTTCTGATTGGTTTATCTCTTCCAGGTACGAGTTTAAAGCTATCTTCACATTTGATTGGTGTTTCTGGTCTCACTGGTTTCCTGGATGCTGCTTCAATCTGTCTGACCTCATGTTCATCATTGACCTCTCCACTCCCTCCCTCTGTGATGTGAAGCTCTGTGTAGATCTGATTCAGAAGTGTTGGGTTTCCTGCTTTAGCAATCCCCTCAAACACACACTGAAACTTCTCCTTCAGATTAGATTTGAGTTGATGATGGCAGATGGGAGCAAAAATTTCTGAATGAACAAACAACAAATGAAATCAATGAGTGGATTTCAGTGTGGATGTATATATTTTCCCACTCCATGATATCTATTCAGCTCATCAGTAGTGGACAAACATGTTCTGACTGTGTGTGCAGAATTGTATAGATCTGATGCAGATGTGTACAGCATATTTACAGCAGAGTTTGGAATTGTAAACATCTTTCATTTTCCAACATTTCCCCTTTCCATCATGTTAAAAGCCTCTTACTGCTCTGCAGAAAGTCAGCCAGCTCCTTCTGCTTCATTCTCCTCAGGAAGTGCACAGTGATCTCCAGAAAAGCCTCTCTGCTGCTCATCCTCTGCTCTTCCTCCTCACTGTCCACCACCTCCTCATCCTCCCTCTGCTTCTCTGAGCATTCTGGGTAATCTGGACTCAGAACCCTCTGGACCCTTTTCAGCTCGTTCTTCACAAAAGTGACAATGTTCTCCTCAAGAAGCTGGAACAGAATACAAAATCATTGAACACAACATCAAATCCATCTTGCATGGTTTGAAAGCCCACTGGTCTAAAGAGTGCAGCATGGAGACTATAATGACCAGAATGGTTGTTTTGGAATTTCTTTGTAGCTGAATGAAAATGTGTATATTTACACACCATAAATATGGAGTCCAGGTCTGTTTGATGCTCCTGGGCAGACTGACCACTGGGAACTTCTTTCCTTTGATGGTGAACTCTGTAGAGAAAACATTAAGTATTAGGTCTCCAGATATCAATACACACACACACACGTTAAAGTGTTGTGTTCTGTCATGATGAATCCTGGCAGAAACACAGTCATTCTTCAAGACATTTGATAATTTCACAAGGCTTTCTCGAAAATACTCACAACTCAAGTAGTACAAGAAATGCGTTATTCATTCATGACAACCAGGCACTAGTCCTGAGATTTCAAGCATCTCTTTGCAGGAGCGGTGAAGGTGAGATCCTACAGCCGACAGACCGCTGTTGTACCTAAACTCTGTGCTCCACATCAAAACCATTTCCTTTTGCACCAACCCTTACTGTCTAAATAAATAAATAATGCTATCTCTCTTTCACTAATGTATTTATTATTAGGCTACACCAAATTCAAATGTGCTTTAGTCTACATTAATACCCTCTACCTTATGCAGTCAGCTATTTTGCACTGTTCTAAGCAAATCCCAGACAACTGGTCAACAACAACACAGTGTGGTTTATGAGCCTGAAAATTCATAGAAAAATAAATAAATAACTATTTCAACAAGAGAAATTATAATGGTGAGCTGGGTCGATATCACACACCAGCCTCCATCCACAAGGCAGCCTGTCAGTCACAGCTCTACTGAAATGCAGCATTACAAATAATATATAGAACTACATACATTCATAAAGATAATGTAAACTGTTGAAGGCTATAAACTATATTTCATTTATAATTAAGGAAAATGAAATTCTTTGGGAAACACGTGAAGATCTCAAGAACTCTCTTGAAGTAGTGTGTGAAATATGTTGTGAGTTTTCAAGATACATTGTTATCAGGACAGTCAGTCCTGATTATTGGATGTGATGTTTTGAAAGAGGAAACTAAATCAGCAGAGTATGAAGGGCCGGACCAATTCTATATCTCATGACTTCCTACCTCTTCTTAGGAGAGATGGATAATAACAAACTCATCTGTTTTAAAATTCTTACCTTTGCTCAGCAGAGCGGTGTCCATCTTTGAAGTCAATAAGGAGATGATGAGACCAGTCACTCTTCATGGACACACAGCTGGGTTCAGGGGAGTCTGGTCTCTCCTGCTGGATCCTGATAAGACACAAAATGATCTCATGAATAATCATGAAATGAGCACAAACTCTGAAACCCTGCTGTGGACACAAATTATGTGAAAATTACGTTCCCCCACCAAAAATTGGATTCTGTGACAATAACATGGATTGGACTCTGTGACAACAGCACAGACTGGACACGCCATTTTCACCTAAAGGTTGGCTAATGGTTAAGTTTAGGCAAGTAAAACAGCTGTGGTTAAGGTTTGGGTGGTCATGATTAAATAACATAAATTTTCACTAAAAATAAAAATTTGGTCACGACAAGCAGGGAATTAAACCCCAGTCGCCGGCATTGTACTTGAATCAAAACATAAATCAAATAGTCAATTGAAAGAACATTACAATTAACAACCCAAAATAATATCATAAACAGAAAACAAACACTTTCATCAACAGTGATGCATGCTGTAGAAGCTGTAGATGTGTTCAGCTCCATTGCTGAGAGTGAACTGCTAACTAAAGCCCAGCTCAGCTCCCTGTCAGCCAGCTGCAGCTCGTTGTCCTTGATCAGGGAGCTGCTACATGTCTTTGATTACCTGACCATGAGGCACTGTTAGGACCATTTAGAGGCACCAGAGGAAGGAAGGCTGGATAATAAACTCATCCGTTTTAAATTCTTACTTTCGCTCAGCAGAGTGGTGTCCATCTTTGAAGTTATAAGGTGGCTTCATAGACCGGTCACTCTTCATGGACACACAGCTGGGTTCAGGGGAGTCTGGTCTCTCCTGCTGGACTGGGCTTCAACACAACAGAGACAGAGCTTTTACTCTGAATAATGATGCTGTAATGATTTCACTGCTGAGCTCTGAGATGGAGAACAGTCATGGACAGTTAGAGATCCTCATCTTACCTCTTAGCTTTGGTCTGGCTGTCATGTTCCCCAGACAGAGTGGTTTTAGAGGGAGGGAGCCCCTCCTCTCTCTCCTCAGACTGATTCATAGTAGAGCGAACACCTTTACACAAACACACCCAACATGCTGTTAGCTGGACTGATCCATTACAACAAGGTTTCCATTACAGGATATATCACTTCTGGTGTTGTGATCACTCATGACAGTAAAATGCCAAATATACAATGCACTGAACTTTTTGAACTGGCTTTAAAATGTCTTAAAACGTTTTACAGACACTGTAGTCACCCTGCTTATAGTTTGCACTTTTGTTTTTGTTTTCCCTCAGAAATAAAAACGGTATAATAATTGTCTTAATTCAGATTTTGCAGTATCCCAGTATCGTGTATCGAATCGTCAGTTGAATGTATGAATGAACAAAATACTATGAAGACCTGCTCTTTCCAACAAATGAACTGAGCAGGTTTATACAGACAGAAGGATTTTTAAGCCTTGACGACAACTGAGACTTTAAATGTGCAAAAAGTTTGAGTGTGAAAGGGAGTGAACTTCAGTTTTGTGGAGGTTGTAGTGTTTTGTTCACAGTGTATCAACAGAAACTGACAAAGACCGTGCTGGTCGAAACGTTGCAATAAATTATTTGGGAGCTTATATTCAGTGTGCGGACATCCTTCCTTTTCTCTCTGTATTAACAGAAGCACAATACCGGTATGTATCTTAGCTTTCAGACTAGTTCTGCAACTTCCTGCACATTTCACCAATGCAATAAATTGAGATTACAACCTAACTAGAGTTTATCAGGCTTCTACTAAAAGTCACAAATAAAACAATGTTCTTTATGGCCACAATGAGAGCAAAGGTTGGATATTATGGCACTATGAACTCCATCTGCAAATAGCAGGTGCGTGATTTGAAAGACTTTAGCACGTTGTCTTGCAAAAGTCGAAAATACAATCATAACATACAATGCCAGCTAGTGTATTCATCAAACAATATATATATATTTTTTTCCTTTATTTAAGCAGGAAGTCCCATTGAGCTCAAGATCTTTTTTCAAGAGAGACCTGCTAACAACAGTACAGATATAAAAAGACAGAAGTTCATTCACACGTTGCCACACAACAAACAATCAGTAAACAAAGACAAATGTAGTCAGCGTTACCTTGGAAGATGTTTGCCTGGTGAATTCACATCCAGATCAAGTCACAGAGACTTTCTGCCTTCATCTGTAGAGGAAACACTGACAGAGAAGACGCTGCTTATTCTCCTTCGTCAGTTCTGGGTTTCTGTGTTCATTTGATCTGAGGCTGCTGTCACTTCCTCATGACTTCAGTGTCAAAGTCCAGAAACATCTTTCTGACACCAAAATTACTGCTAGGAAATATGATTAGGACTGAAAATACATTTCTAATCTACAATTTATAATCAAAAATCTCTAATTGTCAATATGTAATTAAAAAAAAAGTTTTAAGAGTTGTTTTTTTTTTTGCTGTGATAAACTGTTTAATATATATTAATTTCTTTTTTATCCATACAGGATGTATTGCCCACATATTTCTTTTATTATTTTTTCACCTCAAAAAAATGACAGTATTAGTCACTGTAATACTGTTCCACAAAATATGATAAAAAGATGCAATTTGTTATGAGGTTTTTGTTACAGTATCAATAGAAGTTGAGCTTCTGAATACACATCCCATTTACTTCAAATGGAATCAACATATTGATCATAGATATAGAAATAGTAAGATATGAGTAATCTGGTTCTTGTTTAACTAAAGACTCAGTTTTGAAAAGTTATCAAACTTTTTAACGACTGGTCTCAAAGTCCAGAGATCTGTGTGAGCTGTAATGGTCAGATTCTACCAGAGGGAGGCAGTGTGTCGTCTTGTCTTGAAAGCACAAGAAGAGATGTAGCTCCGCCCAACATGTAGCCCCTAGTATTATTATTATTCACTCACTTACAGTTTCTCTATTGTTAAGAGGCATTCAATTCAATTCAATTCAATGAGGCATTATTGTCATGACCACATACATTCAGTACCTACAGTATTCCCAAAGCACATTGCCAAGGGCAACAATAACAGAGTAAAAAGTAATAATAATGATTAGGCCTGTTAAGATTAAAATAACAATAATGACAATGTCATTATCATTACAAAGCTCATAAGTTTAATGTAAATCTGAAGTTTTTTTCTCTCCCATCGGTCAAGTGGGTGACTGTAATATAATATAATATAATATAAGCAACAGCTATAAACAGGGAACATTAAAAAAATACTAAAAATGATAACAGTAATGGTATTGTCTCTCTCTCTCTCTCTGTGTGTGTGTGTGTGTGTGTGTGTGTGTGTGTGTGTGTGTGTGTGTGTGTGATGAGATAGACAGCTAGACTTTTGACAAAAACAAGGAAGCGAGAGCAGATCACTCTGGTTTTAGTTACATTGCACTGCTCCAGTGTCCTATAGAATTGATTTTTAAGTTATTTTACTTGAATTCAAAGCTCTTAATGGCTTAGGACCGGCCTACATTACAGAATCCCTGCTGGTCTACATTCCATCAAGACCCAGGTCTTCTACTGCTGGTTTGTTAGAAGTATAAAACCCCACTCAGAAGAACACTGGGGATGCAGCCTTTTTATCTGCTCCTAAACTGTGGAACACCCTGCCAAAGAATATTAGAGGGGCTCTGTAAGCATTTTCAAACGACTGCTAAAAACTTTACAGCTTAGCTTTTAAGTAGCTTTCATTTTAACAGTTTAAATTGATTGTGTTATTTTATATTTGTATTTTACATGATTTGATTCTATTAAACCTGCAATAAGCGATTTCAGATCCTGTAACCAATCCAACCCTGAAACTAACGTGTGCTACGTGGAGATTTCCATGAGACGTAATGATATAAACAAACAGCCACACAGCAGCAGATGTGTTGTTGTTGTCACCTCTTTCCTAAAGCTTGTTGTCAAAGTTGGACAGGGTAATGGCGAATCGATGAAGTGAGCGAGGAAACGTTTTCAACTAGTAAACTTGCTAGCTGCCTCTTCACTTGTCACTGTGGGACATGTGACCTTCAGCGGGAGAAAAATCTGGCAAAGCGAGACTGGTAACCGGCGATATTTCTCCGTAGGTACGTTTATTTTAGCCATTAGCCTTTATGCACGTTTGTCCTTAAGGGCTTCCGTCGCCCAGTAGCTTTGCTGTGTGTTTACAAAATGTGTTGCAGTTTCTGTCGCCTTCTAGTGATCAGAAAAAATTGCTTAGTGTAGCTTTAATACAATGCATTATGCTTGTTCTTTTATATAAAATCTTTTATTTGTTTTTTATCTGCCTTCTATTGATGTAAAGCACTTTAAGCTGCATGCTGTGTATGAAAGGTGCTATACAAATAAAGGATATTATTATTATTATTATAACATTATAGGGGGGTTGGTCACTCACTGTCCCTCAGAGTCAGAGTCTATCTGCCCCCTAGTGGGCGTTAGGAGACATTCACTCTCTCACAGTTAGTCTATCTGCCCCCTAGTGGCCGTTAGGAGACATTCACTCTCTCACAGTTAGTCTATCTGCCCCCTAGTGGGCGTTAGGAGACATTCACTCTCTCACAGTTAGTCTATCTGCCCCCTAGTGGCCGTTAGGAGACATTCACTCTCTCACAGTTAGTCTATCTGCCCCCTAGTGGCCATTAGGAGACATTCACTCTCTCACAGTTGGTCTATCTGCACCCTAGTGGTCGTTAGCAGGCTTGACAATGTCTCCCGTCTTCTGTGTTCATTTAGTCTGATCTAAAGTCTACTGGATGTTTGACCAATGTAATATTTTTTTTTGCACTGGCAAAATAAAATGTTTATCACTTGGGTGGTGCTACATGTGATGAGAGATTTAATTTTGTGCTCTTTGTGTCTGCAATGTGAATAAAGTGATCTGCTATATAAACTGTTTCAGTCGACTGCAACCGTTTTCATTGAATCACCTAAAGATCACAGGTGAGAAATAGCAGCACTATTTTATTACTTGTAGCCAGTAGTGGTGTGGTGTGGTATACTGGGATTTACACACACACACACACACACACACACACACACACACACACACACACACACACACACACACAAACAATACCATGTATAAAAAGGATGATAAACTGAGTATAGTTTCAATATTAATATGAACTGGTGTAATAACATTTCATAAGATAAACTCTGCAAACAACTACAGACCAGCTGCTGACGTCATATCGATCTGTGGGTAGCTTATTGGCTGCTGTCTGATTGATGGACACCGAGCTGGATCTCTCGCTCTTTACGGTAAATCCTCTCCACACAGGCGGGTACACGCCGAGTTTAATCCTCCATGGTCTCCGCCGTTTACCTGCGGATCCACTCCACTACACAGTGAAGCAGCCGACCTGCACACATGCTGTAGCCGGTACAATCCACCAGAGGGCGTCCTCACTCCACAAAAACCTCCTCCTGAACAGATCCATGACCTGAACACAATATGACCTGAACACAGAGAAGAGCTGCTGGAAACTCTGTGCATGTTAACACTGTCTCTGTTATCGCTCCACCGGTCTGAAGACAGATTTTACACTCTGAAATGTTTTGTTTCAGCTTTTGCTTCTGAAAAAGGTTTGTTTTCTGAGGTCAAATCAGCCTGTAGTTCCAAAATGGAGTAAAATTAGTTAGATTAAGGATTTATTTTCCTTTATTGTGAGTGAGGATAGGTAAATAAAATTCAAAAAGTGTAAAATAGAGTTGAAAAGTGTTTTCATATAAAATGATGGATCTTGTCTTCTGCCTGTTGGAGAACTTTTGACATAAAATCTGACTGTTTCTTTCTTTAATGTGACTTTGATTGTATTTACTTTCTTACATTTTTGTATGTTGTTTGTGACTTTTATGTTTATCATGATGCTGCTTTCTTCATCAGTTCTCCCTTGATAAAAAAAAAGATTAAGATTTTTAATATTATTGTGAATAAACTGGTTAAATATAGGTTACATTTTTTTTTTTTTAAAAAAGAAGCCCAATTGCATTACTTGAGTTAGGTGAAAATACATTTTCTTGCACCTATATATAAAAAAATCGAATGTTTTTAATTTTCCTTTCAGAATTCTAGATATTGAACATAAATGTGTGAATGTGAGTCTCTGACATCGTGGTTCAGCCTCTTTTCCTCTCAAATGTCTTAAAATGGATGAAATAATGTCAGTAGAAATGACATAAGATGAAATTATTACATACTTTAACACTTTACTGAATTTTTAAAAACTATTTAGCTAACATGGTGTGGATGTTGTGCTCATGAAATGCTGAATGCTGAGCTCAGTCTGTAGAGATTTTTTATTGTTTTCATCAGAATCAGCTCAACTAATAAAGAAAAGCAGAACAGAGGAACCTGAGAGCAGAAACAGTCAATATTAGTGTTGGACAGTAAAATACTTTAACATCATTTTACTCCTCTATTCATTTTTATGTTAGACTGAAAGGGGGCGGGGCCAGAATCCCTTATTTGGAAAAATGACATCACACTTGAGAGACAATTTGACAATGTAAATCAATGATGTCATACATTACATTCCCCATGATTTTGAGATGAAATGACTCACAACTTATAAAACAGAACAAATTAGTTTATTTTATAGTAATTTTTATTCAATATAAAAAAAATCCTGTTTGAAACTGTTGGAAAAGATGAAAACCAAACAATGTTCATTTAGTATAAACTTTAATTCTGAGAAACAATTATATAAAACTAGATAAATGTTTAGCTTGGAATGATGAGAAGAGTATAAAATACCAAATAAAACAAAGTTGCAAAAGAAAGATATTTTAACCTGTCAATCATCAACAACAGACTATAAGATGAACAACCATAACTTGATTCTGTCTGGTTTCATTTCATTTTCACAATAAAATGTTCATGTTCTTGTACGTGTGTGTTGTTAAAACCCTGTTCAGTTTCCCAACACACAGAATACACTCTGTTTACACTGACTGATGGATGTTTGGTTACAGTAATCACATGAAAATATAAACATTACTATTCTCACATTAAGGTGTGTGTGTGTGTGTGTGTGTGTGTGTTCCTGTCCAGAGTGAACTATCTTTTCAGCAGCTGTCTTTGGTCAGCAGTCTGAGTGTTTCTCTCTCCCTCCTCTATCTGACAAGAGACACTGAGGAACCAAACAGAACCTTTAACCCAAACCCAAACCCAAACCCAGGGTAGAGTGGTTCAGTGAATGTGGAGTGGAAGGTGTGGATGTGGATCAGTATGTCAGAGGAAACTCTGTAGAAGGACAGAGAGCCAGCAGGCCAGTCCAGATACACTGCTACTCTCTTAGAGACAGAGGAGGAGGGGGAAGGTATGTCTGTTCTTCTGTTATTGTGACAGACAGAGTAACGATCATCAGAGCAAAACAGACTCCAGGACTTTTCATTCCCTCCAAGCCTGCAGTCAGCACCCCTTCCTCTCCTTCTGATTCCTCTGTAAGTCACTCCTATAGAAACCCTTCCTTCCCTCTCGACCTCCCAGTAACAGCGACCAGTCAGACCATTTCTACACAGCAGCTGAGTCCAGAAGTCAAATCTCTCTGGGTGATCAGGATATGGCTGCTCCATCATCACCTCTGTCACCTCTCTGTTGTCTTCAGACAGGAAGAGCTCTCTGTTTGCTGTGTTTGGGTCCAGTGTGAGTTCACAGGCATCTGATGAGAGAACAAGACTCAATACAGCAGCAGCTTCTCATCTAATACACCTGTTGTGTTTATTATCTGTTGATTTATTAACAGATTGACTGTTCATTTCTTCAGTTTCATGATGACACATTTTGTCAGCCATCTTTTTTCAGGGTAGGATTTCAATGAATAGATGTCACATACATGAGTTTTCTATTTAAATAGAAATTGAATGTTTGCTGCTTTGTTTTCATGAATCAAACTAAATACACACTCACACTTCCCCAGACCTGGTTTCAACATCTGCACTCCACCATGGTCCACACTGTGGGGTTAAATAAAGTCAGACCAGCATAATCTCTTTATAATGGAAACAAATAACCTTCATATCCTTGAAAAGTGATTTTCTGATTTTCCATACAACATCACTCATATCCACCATTAAACATTAAACAGTACTTGTAAGACATTTCTTGTTAAAATATATATTTAGATTATATAGATTTATTGATTGTTTTTATTCATATTGATAATATTTAACATTTACTTGTGTAACATATAGTTTATATTGCCTTAGATTAATGCTCGTCTCTCTTTAGCTAATTACTGTCAGCAGAGAAGCATCAGGTGGATTGTGTATTTACATTTTCCTTCAATAGAGAGAAGCTGTTGAGCTAGAGCACAAATTAGTTTTGACCGTGGCTTTGAACATGTCCTTTACTGTGCCTTTTCTCCTCATCCCTTTGTCTGATTAAGTAAACGGTAAAACAAAGAATGTGGAGTGAAGGGCCTTTTTTAGAGTCACGAATCAACAGTTTAAGTGAGCTTGATACATCAAGAATCAAGAAAGCTGAACTTTCAGTGTTTCTCATCTTCTCAGTGTGACAGAGAAAATGTGTGTGACTCTCAGCCTCCTAGCAGACGTTGCCTCTCCAGACCTGAGAGAGTCCAGTCTCCAGTGTGGATCCTCCAGTCCAGCAGAGACCAGCTTCACTCCTGAGGCTCCTGGATGATTGTAGCTCAGGTCCAGCTCTCTCAGATGGGAGGGGTTGGAGCTCAGAGCTGAGGCCAGAGAAGCACAGCCTTCCTCTGTGAGCAGACAGCCTGACAGCCTGCACACACACACACACACACACACACACACACACACACACACACAAAACAAGGTACATAGGTAGATGTTTTTTAGTATACAGCTGTGAAAATAGTTGTGACAATGCAGTCAAATTCTGGCAAAAAGTCTACCTTCACACTGCAAGCCTTACTGCTCAATTCGGATTTATTGCTCAGATACGATTTTTTTGTTTGGCTGTTCACATTATTTTTTAAACGTGGCCAATATCAGATTGCAGTGTGAACTGGTCCCGGTCCTGAACTGACCCGCATGCGCAAAAGAACAATAACAAAGACGTCACGCAGCACGCTGTTGTACGGAAGTAAACATGGATGCCACTAAAGTCAGCGTTTACGGTTTCATTTATAAGTTGATGTGTAGTGGAAGCCAGCGAATTCGTGAGCAGATGACGAGGACGAGGATGAGGAGAAAGAGAGCCAAATTTTTAATTATGGCTTTTTGTGGAGCAATGGCTGCTACTTCTGTACGGAGGTGTGTGTGGATGCAGAGTCGGAGCCAGGAGTGGTGGGATCGTGACGTGAATGGCTTCACTGAAACAGATTTCATCCAAAATTTCACCCCAAATACTTATGAGGTCTAACACCTCACTGTCCCTCCACTGACTACCTCCATCGCAGCTGTCTTCCATGTTTGTATTCACTGAGCGACTCCCGCCAGCGCAGAATTGTGACGAATGTCGATCTAGAATGACATAAAAGTCACATGAATTCTGATATGACTGTTCAGACTGAGGTCGCATTGCAAAAAATCAGACCTGTATCTGATTTAGGACCACATATGAAAGTGGCCCAAATCAGAATTGAAAAGATCAGATTCCATGTGATTTGTGCTGTTCACACTGTTATAAAAAAAACAGATCTGAGTCACATATGAGCAAAAAAAGATTTGGGCCACTTCTGCCTGCAGTCTGTCTCAAATGCAAACAGTTGACCCAGTGATCGGCTCCATAGGCGGATTATGAGACAAAGGGCCCCTGGGCACCAGTGTTGGGCGGTAACACGTTAGGCTACTCAGTGACGCGTTACAGTAATGTGATTACTTTTTTCGGTAACGAGTAGTGTAAGGGATTAAAATTTCATTACATTACAGTTTCTAATCCCAGTAACGCTACGTTACTGCGTTATTTAAACCTGAACCTCCGTCAACGTTTTCTGTTCTCTCCTTTGAAATTTTCAAAGGTTTTTTTTTTTTTTCAAATCCCTGTTTGTTTTTTTCTTCATATCTTCAGGACATGCAGCAGGTTTACGTCGCTACTATCTAAAGAAGCAAAACAAAAGCTGGAGGGTGAGGGAGAGACGCAGACTTTCAGCAGCTGGAAGTTTTCCCATTACTTTGAATTTATCTCAGTCAAGGATGCAAAGAACATTATCGTCCGTTGTAAACTTTGTGTGGCAGCAAACCGCTTTCCACAGAGAAAAACACAACATCCAATTTATCAAAGCATCTGATACGCAACACAGCAACGTGAAACTCAGGGAAAAACAACCCGACAAGGAGCCTCCACTGCCAACGACAAACACACTCCGACTAAACAACAGATCTGGATTTCAGAGCAGGACGCTGGTGGACAAACAGCTACTCAGCAGAAGAAGAAGTGATGGATTATTTGAGGTCAGGAGGATCTGGGATTGAGACCCTCAACCAGTTCTCAAACATCCAAAACATTTACATGAAGTACAAAACCCCGACCCCATCTAGCGCCTGTGGAGCGGCTGTTCAGTTCAGGAAGTTTGCTGCTCAGCTCCAGAAGGAACAGACTGTCTGACAACAGGTTAGAGAAGCTTCTCCTTATGAGACACAATCGTTGTTTCACTTCTGAACAGCAGGCCTGGCTGTGGTCAGGAGCTGCTCTTACTAGTTTTTTCCTCAATGTTTCAATAAAGGGGATCCGTTTTAAAGTATACGCAGAGCCAATCGCACAATATCACCTGAATCTCAACTCAGGATTTACAGCTCAAAATTTACACACTCAAAGCCAACATAATGTTAGAAATACACCTGTCACGGCATCCGAGGGTAACAATGCCTTGAACGGGTAGCAGTCCGTGGTGTTTTTCAAAACGCACTCCCGAAAACTTGTCGAAACTTTGAATAATTTTTTGCATCAAAAAAGGGGTTACAAACGTTAACCAAAATGGTTTCATAATTCCTGCTAAACTCAAAAGATAACGAAAACAAATAAAGGTTATAACTAATAGCGAGAGTGGTCAAAATTGGCACTGAACCACAGCCTCACCCGTTCGACACTGCTAGACTGACGCACCAGCAGTCATGACTAGGTGAGTATACGTAGCCATTCAGTCACCTGACTAAACAATTACGTCCCTCCCGGTAGTAGGCAATCAAAGGCATTACTTTAGCAATTCTATACAAAAGAATATATACAATAATTCATAGGCTACACGATTACATTTATTTGAAACTAAAAAATGGCTATAACATTCCGGCCCCTAGTTATTGTTAAGCAACTAATTACAAAACTAAAAATATAGCCATAACACACAATGCATTTCTATCATGAATATCAAAAATATACTACGCCTTAAGCATCATACATTTTCAATCAGATACAACTTCCTTTTTCTTTCCCTTTTTTTTTACATTCCATGAAGTGTCTCTTTATCAGTCCATAAGCCTTGAAAAGGCAAAAATAAAATCTTCATCCGTAGGATCCAAAAACTCAAAAAGACAAAAATGTATGCATGGGTATGTGCGTTATGAGAAAATGTATTGCGTATAAATGTATTGAATGCAAGCATAATGGAGTGTGTTTGTCAGTGCACATGTAGAGCCAGAGATTCCAGACTCCAACAGCAGGCACAGCATGCATTTCTAAAGCTACACCCCCTCCAATAGAAGGCATAGCTTGGTGATGGGTCGTTCCAGCTCAGTTGCTTGTGTCCTGAGACGAACACGCTGAACGAATCCCTTGGAGTCTGCGATGGTTTCCGTGACCCGTCCCAATGGCCACAAATTCCTGGGTGCTGAACCATCCATGACAAGCACAAGGTCTCCAACTGCAAAGCTTTTTCTTGCTCTGTTCCACTTTTGACGTGCTTGCATTAATGAGAGATATTCTTTCACCCACCTCCTCCAGAACAGGTCTGCGATGTATTGGACCTGCCTCCACCATCTGAGTGTATTGGTCCTCTTTCCTAAACAAGCCAGGTGGTAGAAGTGGTTTTGCTTTGAGCTGCAAGAGATGATTTGGGGTTAGTGCAAGGTCATTAGGATCTTCAGTAGATGGCGTAATAGGACGGTCATTCAAAATAGCCTCTACTTCACATAAAGCAGTATGTAGGGCCTCGTCGTCCAGCACTTGTTGCCTTACCACCGTGCAAAGCACTTTCTTGACCTGCTGCACCAATCGCTCCCAAACTCCTCCGTGATGAGCTCCATGCGGGGGGTTGAAGGCCCATTTGATTCCATCCTGCATGAGAGAACTTTGCATCTTGTTTAGGTTAAACTCTCTGACAGCTTGCTTCAACTCCCGATTAGAACTGACAAAGTTTGTTCCATTATCAGACCTTATCTCTCTGACTTGACCTCTACGACAGACGAAGCTTCTGATGGCATTTATGCATGAATCCGTGTCTAGCGTATGTGCCACTTCTAGATGGACTGCACGAGATGTTAAGCATGTGAATATGACACCATACCTCTTCACAGTGTTCCTACCTCTTCTCACCTCCATTGTGCCGAAGTAGTCTATTCCAACATCTGTGAATGGCGGGAGGTCTGCGGTGATTCTGTCAGCAGGGAGATCTGCCATCTTTTGCTCACCAGGTCTTTGCCGTTGTCGTTGGCATGTCATACACTCTCTGATGACTGTTCTGGCAGCAGAGTTAGCATGCGGTATCCAGTAGTGGCGTCGAAGAGTCGACAGCATGTGATTTCTACCGCCATGACCAACCTTTTGATGGATGTGACGCAGAATGAGTGTTGAGATATGGCTGTTCTTTGGCAGAATCATTGGGTGCTTTGTCTCTTCAGGAAGAGCAGACCTGCTCAACCTACCACCAACTCTCAGAATTCCATCCACCATCACAGGGTCAAGCTTGAACAGATGGCTTGCTTTCTTCAGAGTGCCTTTCTCAAATGCTCTGATGAAGGAACGAAATTGAAGCGGGTCACCATTAAAGATAGGGATCTCTCTGATAGGAAGGAGAGGGGCTCTCTGTTTAACTAACATTTCAGTTATGTCATTTTGCCTTCTCATCACATCTGCAAGAACATTGATGTTGCTTATTGGGATACTTGTTTCTGCATGAGTATGGCTGTTAGTTGGGGCACTTGTTTCTACATGAGTATGGCTGTTAGTTGGGGCACCAATTGGTTCCGTTTTTAATGAATGCTGCTTACTTTTGCCAGGTGCTTTTAAGGATAGTTGAGCCTTTTTTTGGTACTGGTGTTTTTTGTGTTTCAGCAGAGGAGGGTTTAGATGAGGCAGAGTGTTGACTGCTTATGTCTGACTTCCTGCACACTGAACGTGTTTCAGATTGTCTCAATACTTTTGGTTTGGCTTCTGCTGCTGCCAATTCAGCTGCTAATGCAAGCTTTTCTTGCTTGGCCTTTAGCTGGACCTCCTCCATATCCAAAGCATGCTTCTGTTCCAATGTTTGAACCTTTGCGCTTAGAGCAGCACGCTCCGCCTCAGCCTCCAAGCAGGCAGCTGATATCGATCTTGAGCCCTCACTGGTGTGTGATTGCTTGGACACTTGAGATGCACTAGGGCCTGGCTCACTGTCTGCCTTTTCTTCTTCATCATCATCATCACCATCATCATCATCTTCTTTATCCTCATCACCATCATCATCCTCACGCATCCATGATTCAGCAGTGTTAAGGAATTCTCTGAAGTCAATTAACTTTGGCTCATACCAGTAAGCATGGTCAGCTTCTCTCTCATCTGAATCTAACAGGGATTGCACTGCCAATTGCAGCTCCATAAAGTTAGACAACAGTTCATTAAACAAGTCCACATGTTTCCTTATTTGTTTTAATCATATGAATTACTTCATTCTTTTTTCTTGTCAATGAGCTGAGCTTTCCTCGGCGCGTTTTAATCGCTTGCAACAATCTCCTTTCTTCCTCGATAGCTTGATCAGAAAGGCTTTCCATTTTCCAACGTAAAATATTCTTCTTAAATTTTATACAAATGTTCTTATAACAAAACCCAGTGAGCAGAGCCCATTTCAAACGAGAGGTTCAGCAAACAAAAGCGAGCGTGCAAGCGCAGCGGCCCGAATTTTACTCACGGTGCTTCTCACAATCACTGTCCATTCATCAAACGAAAGTCCATCCAGTCAGTCCAGTATCGAAGCAATTTTGACTTAATGTCACGGCCTCCGAGGGTAACGATGCCTTGAACGGGTAGCAGTCCGTGGTGGTTTTCAAAACGCACTCCCGAAAACTTGTCGAAACTTTGAATAATTTATTGCATCAAAAAAGGGGTTACAAACGTTAACCAAAATGGTTTCGTAATTCCTGCTAAACTCAAAAGATAACGAAAACAAATAAAGGTTATAACTAATAGTGAGAGTGGTCAAAATTGGCACTGAACCACAGCCTCAACCCGTTCGACACTGCTAGACTGACGCACCAGCAGTCATGACTAGGTGAGTATACGTAGCCATTCAGTCACCTGACTAAACAATTACGTCCCTCCCGGTAGTAGGCAATCAAAGGCATTACTATAACAATTCTATACAAAAGAATATATACAATAATTCATAGGCTACACGATTACATTTATTTTAAACTAAAAAATGGCTATAACAACACCTATCTGAATATAGTTTTGGAATCCGTTTAAGTCTCTAACAACTGAATGCAAGTCATGTTGCAAATTAAATAGCAACAACAGGTAGACCTCTGAAGGCTAAACAAATCATGAAATAGTCTTACCTAACACACCCGTTAATCTAGTGAGGATGGACATGAAAGTGGAAGCCTATAAGCTTATCTTTTTTGAAAGATGATGATAACATATGTAGGATACTCGGCTATTAAAGACCAATTCAAATTAATATTCAAAACAGTTTTTTAAATACAAAAGTGAGATGAACATAAAAAACTATTGTATGCTCTCACTGTGTATATAATATTGCTATGCCTATTATCTTTTTTTGTTATTGCACTTATGGGAGAGAAAACTAAATAAACAATTACAAAGGAATTACAAGGTGCAAAAACATATTATTCTAGGCCTAAAAAACATATTTTAAAGTGCAAAATGCCTCTGATTGCCTGCAATGCCCCAAAATCTACTGTCTGGCCACACAGCAGCTGCATGGTATATGAGTCAGTGGGCCCTACTGACAGATCAAGAGTGGAAAACAACATTTTGGGGTCTTCGTAAACCATGACTTTACATTACAAGTCCTTTGGACAATAATGCAGCGCTTTACTGCTAAAGCGCTATAGATAAACTGAGGGGAACACTCACTGTGACAGAGCCATGTTGACACCTTCAAAACTCATGTTTAGGTTATTATAGGGGGAAGTTTGGGGCTTTGGTGTTGATATAAATGACTAAGCCCTTTGACTGCAGGGCAGTAAATGTAAAGTTAGTGACAGCATCATCATGTATCAGGCTCTGGCTCAGGGGCCCCTGAGCTCTTGGGCCCCTGGGCCTGTGCCCGGTTGGCCCGTTCAGTATCCATCCATGATCGGCTCTGTGGCTTCAGTTGGTTCAGTTTGAGAGTTTGTCTCAGTTTGTGACAGAATCT
Source organism: Centroberyx gerrardi (assembly GCF_048128805.1). Lineage (NCBI taxonomy): Eukaryota > Metazoa > Chordata > Actinopteri > Beryciformes > Berycidae > Centroberyx > Centroberyx gerrardi. Next base: position 1,679,608 of record NC_136017.1, read on the forward strand.
TAGAAGTCCTTTCTGCTATTTTAGGTTTCAGCAACTGATGCTGCAAGGAGAGGAAATAGTGAAATATCTTCAAGCTGATCCACGCATTCATCTCCAGCAGAGTTTGTTGACCGTCCCCAGAGGCAGAACAAAACATGGGGAGGCACCACTTTCTTATCACGCTACACAAAACTGGAATAAACTCCCAGATAATATTAGACATGCCCCTAATCTGACCATTTTCAAATCTAGGCTAAAAACGTACATGTTCTGTGTTGCCTATAGCTAAGTCTCCTGCTATTTTGGTATTTTATTTTCTTCCATTTTATATCTTTTATTACTTTTAATGTTAGGCACTTTAAATTGAAAGAGGGATTCCGAATGATTCCTATTGATTATTTTTATGACTTTAAATTGTTTATTTTAACGGTGTATTGTATTTCTATTTAAATGTAAAGCACTTTAAATTGCCTGTGTACCCTTTTTATGCACTTTTAATGTTTGTCATAATGAATTAATTCTTTTATGCCTTCTTATCTTATGCTATCTTTTTTCCTTTCTTTTGTAAAACACTTTGAATTGCATTCAATGTAGGAAAATGTGCTATATAAATAAACTTGCTTGCTGCTTGCTTGTTTCATGGAAAGTAATTCAGAGGCTACAAAACAGTGCTAAATGTTGGCATCACAATTGGTTTAAAAATCATGTGAGCAGAGAAAATCCTCCTCAGGTCAGCTGTTTATTTACTGACATTAACCTGCATCAGGGTCTCTGCAGACATTAGCAAATTGAATTTAATGCTTTTTAAGACATTTTTAATACTACTTTGAAGACATTTTAATGCCACTCCGAGCCGTAACTGGTCACACCAATTAAGGTTACACAAAAGCAGAATGTGAAAGCAAAACCAAGCACAGTGTTGATGGGTGAGAAGACGTCCATCACTTTAGTGTTGTAGCCATGAAAAAGAATGGAGTGGGAACAAATCACTAACATTGATGACCATAGTGCAGCTTAAATGATTTCTTACAGACTGCACAGTAGGCTTCTCGGTCATTTATGTCAACGGCGCACAACCACACCTGGAAATGTTTCTCTTCCAGCTATTGTGAAAATTTCCATTTTCCCATTTCTGGATTTGCTAGCCATCTCCTGTGCGTCTGTCTGTCTCCGCTGACTTTCCCACTCATTTATCACACTCATTTCACTGTAAAGTTCCCAAGCATCCAGTAATGATGCATCAATTTTGTTGCGGCCTGAATCAGTCTGTCAGAATTATAAGGTTACACGGTTCCTACGGTATGGCTATAATAAATCACAATTAAAATACAGATGTTTTTTAAAATTCAAACAAGTCATTAGGTAAGGGACTAGTAACATGGGCCCTTTAGTAATATCTAACGGCAGCCACAGGAACTACAACAACATCGTCAGACGTATCCCAAGGAGGTTCTCCTCCACCAGTCACACAGCCCAGCTCCACCCTCTCTTAAAGTTCTGTTAAAGTTCAGCATGTCAAGTGAAGAGGAAACATATCCCATAGTAAACTGCTACAAATGTTTTTAAAAAATCCGCTAGAAATTTTTTTTTTCATCAAATGTATTTCTGCCGAGACGCATCTTTATGGTAGAAATGACTATTAGCGACATGTGGTCGTGAAAAAGCGTCAACCCCCCCGCGCTGTCAGAAAGAAATACAGGGGAAACACAAGTTTGCCATGTGGCGCGTGGCTAACTTTAGCTACATCATAAGTTGTTTACCTGTCCAATAAACACACGGCCAACTCCACATCGCTCCTGTTTTCAGAGTCCAAGCTCCTCCACCTCTGCAGCAATATTCACTCTGGTTTTGGAGCAGCTTTCTTACTGCGGGCTGTCAGGATTTTTAAGCTTACTGCAGTTCGTTCTGCCGTGGTTGCACAAATGAAACTGAAAGGAGTCCCGAACTCAAGAGGGGCGTAGATCATCTCCACCAAAACAGAGTATGGGACTGGACTGATTGTTTAGGTAACATTGAGGTAACAGTGGAGTGACTGGCGTTGATCAACAACACTTGTAAACCCCCGCTGATATATTATGGTTATTTTGTGCAACAAGCCAGTAAAATATTACTCAGTATTGCTAAAATGATAAAGAAAATATTGAAGACCTCTGGGAATCTAATTTCAGACATTTTAATGGCATTTAAGGCCTTAATTTTTCCAAAAAAAACAAATTAATGACCCGCGATTCCCTGCTGCATGTAAAGCAGGATTTAAATCTGTTGAACAGACTGAAGAATACTGACCTGAGAGACTGTTTGAGAGCACAGACCTTAGTTTGGAGAAATGTGTCAATTCAATTGAAAAAACTGTAAATGGATCTTACCTGAGAGTTTCCAGTCTGCAGTGTGGACTCTCCAGTCCAGCAGAGAGCAGCTTCACTCCTGAATCCTGCAGGTCGTTGTTACTCAGGTCCAGCTCTCTCAGACTAGAGGACTGGGAGCTGAGAACTGAGGCCAGAGCTTCACAGCTTCTCTCTGACAGCTTACAGCCACTCAGCCTTAATGGACATGAACAGATATAAAAATGTTATTCTCTTATATTCTAATGTCAATGTTGTCTGTGTTTTTTCTTTCAGATTACTACTAATAATAATGATAAACTTTATTTATCTAAAAGCAGAGGTTACAGTGTACTTTGCATGGTGCTGTAGCTCACTGAGCTGAGTGTAGCACTAACAAAGCCAGGGATGCTGGTTTGATTCCCACTGGAGTCACCAATGATAAAAATGTATTCACACATGGTATTGTAAGGTGATTTGGATAAACACATCCACCGAATGGTATATGCTATGTAATGCTTTACAAAAAGCCATAAGGAAGAATAGTAAGATATATAAAGCAGATTTAAAGTGTTTTAACAGATGAGCCTGATCCCTCAGGAAGGCATTCCACAGTCTAGAGGCCCTGATGGGAAAAGTGTTTTCACTTTCAGTCTTGAGTCTAGACTGAAGGAAAGTCAGAAGGAGACCTGAAGATCTCAGCTTGCTCTCCGGCTCACAGGGAACTAAGAGCTCTGCAGTGAAACTCTGGACAAAATTAGACATGCTTTAAATGTGATCAGTCAAATCTTAATATTAATTTTGTATCTAAGTGGTAAGCAGTAGAGAGATGGTACAATTGGGGATATATGATCTCTGTTTAACACTAGTAAAAATCCAAGCTGCTGTATTCTGAACAAGCTGGAGATGTGACAGTGAATTATGGCTGAGACAGGAATAGAGAGAAGTGCAGTAATCTAAATGACATGATATCAGAGCATGGATGATCTTCTCTAAATCCTTCATGGTTGTGTATATGAAGTTGGATCAGAATTAAACAAGTGCTGGAAAATTCCCAAACTTTTTTTCCAGTGAAAATGAAATTGAAATTCAGAAAGGCAGATGTAAAATGGCTTTGAAATTCTGATGTAAAACTTGGAGGGTCTCCCTTTCCAGATTCAGGAATCCTGACCTGAGAGACTGTTTTGAGAGCATAGATCTTAGTTTGGAGAAATCTGTCAATTCAATTGAAAAAACTGTAAATGGATCTTACCTGAGAGTCTCCAGTCTACAGTGTGGACTCTCCAGTCCAGCAGAGAGCAGCTTCACTCCTGAGTCCTGCAGGTCGTTGTTACTCAGGTCCAGCTCTCTCAGACTAGAGGACTGGGAGCTGAGAACTGAGGCCAGAGCTTCACAGCTTCTCTCTGACAGCTGACAGACACTCAGCCTTAATGGACATGAACAGATAAGAAAATATTATTCTCTTATATTCTAATATCAATGTTGTCTGTGTTTTTTCTTTCAGATTACTACTACTAATAATGATAAACTTGATTCATCTAAAGGCAGAGGTTACAGTGTACTCTGCATGGTGCTGTAGCTCACTGAGCTGAGTGAAGCACTAACAAAGCCAGGGATGCTGGTTTGATTCCCACTGGAGTCACCAATGATAAAAATATATTCACACATGGTACTGTAAGGTGATTTGGATAAATACATCCACCAAATGGTATGTGCTATGTAATGCTTTACAAAAAGCTACAAAGAAGAATAGTGAGATATATAAAGCAGATTTAAAGTGTTTTAACAGATGAGCCTGATCCCTCAGAAAGGCATTCCACAGTCTAGAGGCCCTGATGGGAAAAGTGTTTCACCTTCAGTCTTGAGTCTAGACTGAGGGAAAGTCAGAAGGACCTGAAGATCTCAGCTTGCTCTCCTGCTCACAGGGAACTAAGAGCTCTGCAGTGAAACTCTGGACAAAACTAGCCATGCTTTAAATGTGATCAGTGAAATCTTATTAATTCTGTATCTAAGTGGTAACCAGTAGAGAGATGGTACAATTGGGGATATATGATCTCTGCTTAACACTAGTTAAAATCCTAGCTGCTCTATTCTGAACAACCTGGAGATGTGACAGTGAATTATGGCTGAGACAGGAATAGAGAGAAGTGCAGTAATCTAAATGACATGATATCAGAGCATGGATGATCTTCTCTAAATCCTTCATGGTTGTGTATATGAAGTTGGATCAGAATTAAACAAGTGCTGGAAAATTCCCAAACTTTTTTTTCCAGTGAAAATGAAATTGAAATTCAGAAAGGCAGATGTAACATGGTTTTGAAATTCTGATGTAAAACTTGGAGGGTCGCCCTTTGCAGATTCAGGAATCCTGACCTGAGAAACTGTTTTGAGAGCATAGACCTTAGTTTGGATAAATGTGTCAAATCAATTGAAATAAACAGTAAACTGATCTTACCTGAGAGTTTCCAGTCTACAGTGTGGACTCTCCAGTCCAGCAGAGAGCAGCTTCACTCCTGAATCCTGCAGGTCGTTGTTACTCAGGTCCAGCTCTCTCAGACGAGAGGACTGGGAGCTGAGAGCTGAGGCCAGAGCTTCACAGCTTCTCCCTGACAGGTTACAGCTACTCAGCCTGAAGGATCATGAGTGATAAAGATGAGCAATAGAAAATAAATTTGTTTTTCCTCTGTGTAAAGATTAGGTCTAGTATATTGAATCTATCCAGTTTTCTATGCACTTACACAGACTTATTGGAGGCTTTGACAACGGGCAGCAGCCTCAGAAGAGCCTCCTCTGAAGCAGAGTATTTCTTCAGGTCAAACACGTCCAGCTCTTCTTCTGATGACAGTAAGATGAAGACCAGAGCCAACCACTGAGCAGGGGAGAGTCTGTCTCTGGAGAGACTTCCTGAACTCAGGTACTGTTGGATCTCCTCCACTAGAGAACGGTCATTCAGCTCATTCAGACAGTGGAACAGATTGATGCTTCTCTCAGGAGAGGGATTCTCCCTGATCTTCTTCTTGATGTACTGAACTGTTTCCTGATTGGTCTGTGAGCTACTTCCTGTCTGTGTCAACAGGCCTCGTAGGAGAGTCTGATTGGTCTCCAGTGAAAGACCCAGGAGGAAGCGGAGGAACAAGTCCAGGTGTCCATTTGGACTCTGTAAGGCCTTGTCCACAGCACTCTGGTAGAGCTGATTTACCTGAGATTTGTCTCTGGAGGTTGATTGTGGTTCTGACAACAGATTGACACCAGAGTCGATGAAAGAAACGATGACATAAACAGCAGCCAGAAACTCCTGCATGCTCAGATGGACAAAGCAGAACACCTTGTCCTGGTACAGCCCAAGCTCCTCTTTAAAGATCTGTGTGAACACTCCTGAGTACACTGAGGCTGCTCTGATATCAATGCCACACTGTCAGGTCGGCTTCATAGAAGATCAGGTTGCCTTTCTCCAGCTGCTCAAAAGCCAGTTTTCCCAGAGAGAGAATCATCTTCCTGCTCTCTGTATTCCAGTGTGGATCTGTTTCAGCTTTCCCATGATACTTGACATTCTTCTGTTTGGACTGAACCACCAGGAAGTGGATGTACATCTCAGTCAGGGTCTTGGGCAGGTCTCCTCTCTCACTGGTTTTCAACACATCCTCCAGAACTGTAGCAGTGATCCAGCAGAAGACTGGGATGTGGCACATGATGTGGAGGCTTCCTGAAGTCTTGATGTGGGAGATGATTCTGCTGGCCTGCTCCTCATCTCTGAATCTCTTCCTGAAGTACTCCTCCTTCTGTGGGTCAGTGAAGCCTCTCACCTCTGTCACCATGTCAACACACTCAGGAGGGATCTGATTGGCTGCTGCAGGTCGTGTGGTTATCCAGAGGCGAGCAGAGGGAAGCAGTTTCCCCTTGATGAGGTTTGTCAGCAGCACATCCACTGAGGTTGACTCTTTAACATTAGTCAGGATCTTGTTGTTCTGGAAGTCTAGAGGAAGTCGACACTCATCCAGACCGTCAAAGATGAACACAACCTGGAACTTGTCAAACCTGCAGATTCCTGATTCTTTGGTGTCATTAAAGAAGTGATGAAGAAGTTTCACCAAGCTGTACTTTTTCCCTTTCAGCAGATTCAGCTCTCGGAAAGTCAGCGGAAATATGAACTGTATATCCTGGTTGGCTTTGTCTTCAGCCCAGTCCAGAGTGAACTTCTGTGTTAAGACTGTTTTCCCAATGCCAGCCACTCCCTTTGTCATCAATGTTCTGGTTGGTTTATCTCTTCCAGGCAAAGGTTTAAAGCTATCTTCACATTTGATTGTTGTTTCTGGTCTCACTGGTTTCCTGGATGCTGCTTCAATCTGTCTGACCTCATGTCCATCATTGACCTCTCCACTCCCTCCCTCTGTGATGTGAAGCTCTGTGTAGATCCGATTCAGAATTGCTGGGTTTCCTGCTTTAGCAATCCCTTCAAACAAACACTGAAACTTCTCCTTCAGATTAGATTTGAGTTGATGTTGGCAGATGGGAGCAAAAGTTTCTGAATGAACAAACAACAAATGAAATCAATGAGTGGATTTCAGTGTGGATGTATATATTTTCCCACTCCATGATATCTAATCAGCTCATCAGTAGTGGACAAACATGTTCTGACTGTGTGTGCAGAATTGTATAGATCTGATGCAGATGTGTACAGCATATTTACAGCAGAGTTTAGAAATGTAAACATCTTTCATTTTCCACCATTTCCCTTTTCCATCATGTTAAACCTGTTAAAAGCCTCTTACTGCTCTGCAGAAAGTCAGCCAGCTCCTCCTGCTTCATTCTCCTCAGGAAGTGTACAGTGATCTCCAGAAAAGCTTCCCTGCTGCTCCTCCTCTGCTCTTCCTCCTCACCGTCCACCACCTCCTCATCCTCCCTCTGCTTCTCTGAGCATTCTGGGTAATCTGGACTCAGAATCCCCTGGACCATTTTCAGCTCATTCTTCACAAAAGTGACAATGTTCTCCTCAAGAAGCTGGAACAGAATACAAAACCGTGGAACACAACATCACATCCATCTTGCATGGTTTGAAAGCCCACTGGTCTAAAGAGTGCAGCATGGAGACTATAATTACTAGAATGGTTGATTTGCATTTTCTTTGTAGCTGAAGTAAAAGGTGTTGTACATTTACACACCATAAATATGGAGTCCAGGTCTGTTTGATGCTCCTGGGCAGACTGACCACTGGGAACCTGTTTCCTTTGCTGGTGAACTCTGTGGAGAAAACATTAAGTATTAGGTCTCCAGATATCAACACACCAGGGGTGGGTAGTAACGCATTACAAGTAACGCACGTGAGTAAAAAAGTAGCTTTTTTTAAGGAACGAGTACTTTTAGTTCTTTTTTTAAAACTGTACTTCTACTCTTTACCCGAGTATATTTTTGAGCCAGTAATCTACTTTTTACTTCATTACATTTGCCATTCATACCTTCGTTACAACTAGTCTGCTCTAAATGCGAGGATTGAGTGTAGGGGGGAGGGGGGGGAGCGTGCGAGGAGCACCTCTACTGCAGATGCCAAGCTGCCAGCTGCCTGGAAGAAAAATAAGCACCACCTGTCTTTTGACCACGATGCGATGATGACGGAGCAAAACCCAGAACAAGAGACAGCTTCCAACAAATGGGAATCCCCAAATGAAAAATGTATTAATTGTATTGTATTCGGTATCTACTGCATTTTGGGGCTGTAATAGGTTTGGTTACTTTGATAAGTTAAACAGACTTATATTCTGTTTTATAAAGGGCTAAGAGAGTTTTATCAACAAGTGCTGTTTTTTCATTATTTTGCACTGGCCCGCACACCCTAAAAAATATTAAAATGGAGAGTAACTTGTACTTTGAGTAATTTATTAACCAGGTACTTTGTTTTACTTTTACTTGAGTAGGTTTCTCAAATGGTAATTTTCACTTTTACTTGAGTAATTTTTTATGGGAGGAATTGTACTTTTACTTGAGTATAGATTTTCAGTACTCTACCCACCACTGCACACACACACACACACACACACACACACGTTGTTTAAAGTGTTGTGTTCTGTCATGATGAATCCTGGCAGAAACAATCATTCTTCAAGACATTTGATCATTTCACGAGGTTTTCCCGAAAATACTCACAACTCAAGTAGTACAAGAAATGCGTTGTTCATTCATGACAACCAGGCACTAGTCCTGAGATTTCAAGTCTCTCTTTGCAGGAGGAGTGAAGGTGAGATCCTACAGCAGACAGACTGTTGTACCTAAACTCTGTTCCACATCAAAACCATTTCCTTTTGCACCAACCCTTACTGTCTAAATAAATAAATAATGCTATCTCTCTTTCACTAATTAATTTATTATTAGGCTACACCAAATTCAAATATGCTTTAGTTTGCATTAATACCCTCTGCCTTATGCAGTCAGCTATTTTGCACTGTTCTAAGCAAATCCCAGGCAACTGGTCAACAACAACACAGTGTGGTTTATGAGCCTGAAAATTGAGTAAATATTTCAACAAGAGAAACTATAATGTTGAGCTGGGTCGATATCACACACCAGACTCCATCCACAAGGCAGCCTGTCAGTCACAACTCTACTGAAATGGCAGCATTACAAATAATATATAGAACTATATACATTCATAAAGATAACGTGAACTGTTGGAGGCTATAAACTATATGTTATATATAATTAAGGTTTCTTCAATTGACTTGTTCTGCTTTCAGCTAAGAAAATTAATGATTCCTGAAAAGTTGTCATGAAATCCTTTGGGAAACACGTGAAGATCTAAAGAACTCTCTTGAAGTAGTGTGTGAAATATATTGTGAGTTTTCAAGATACATTGTTATCAGGACAGTCAGCCCTGATTATTGGATGTGATGTTTTGAAAGAGGAAACTAAATCAACAGAGTATGAAGGGCTGGACCAGTTCTACATCTCATGACATGATACCACTTGAAAATATTATCTGGGACTGCACTGGAATGTTCTCCCACACTGGTTGTTAATGGCAGTTGACCGCTATGAGATATCCATTAAAGAGACTTGACTCAGTACATGCAGCTCAGGTTGTCATTTATTGAGCTCTGACAGCTCAGACATGTTTGTCATGGTCTCTGCAGTTGAAACAAACAAAGAAATTAATTAAATAGAATTATCAAATAGTCAAGTGAAAGAACATTACAATAACAACCCAAAATAATATCATAAACAGAAAACAAACACTTTCATCAACAGTGACGCATGCTGTAGAAACTGTAGATGTGTTCGGCTCCATTGCTGAGAGTGAACTGCTAACTAAAGCCCAGCTCAGCTCCCTGTCATCCAGCTGCAGCTCGTTGTCCTTGATCAGGGAGCTGCTACATGTCTTTGATTACCTGACCATGAGGCACTGTTAGGACCATTTAGAGGCACCAGAGGAAGGAAGGCTGGATAATAAACTCATCTGTTTTAAATTCTTACCTTTGCTCAGCAGAGCGGTGTCCATCTTTGAAATTATAAGGTTGCTCCACAGACCGGTCACTCTTCATGGACACACAGCTGGGTTCAGGGGAGTCTGGTCTCTCCTGCTGGACTGGGCTTCAACACAACAGAGACAGAGCTTTTACTCTGGATAATGATGCTGTAATGATTTTACTGCTGAGCTCTGAGATGGAGAACAGTCATGGACAGTTAAAGATCCTCATCTTACCTCTTAGCTTTGGTCCGGCTGTCATGTTCCCCAGACAGAGTGGTTTTAGAGGGAGGGAGCCCCTCCTCTCTCTCTTCAGACTGACTCATAGTAGAGCGAACACCTTTACACAAACACACCCAACATGTTGTTAGCTGGACTGATCCATTACAACAAGGTTTCCATTACAGGATCACTTCTGGGGCTGTGGTCACTTGACAGTAAAATGCCCAATATACAATGCACTGAAGTTCCTGAACTGGCTTTAAAATGTCTTAAACCTATTCACATTTTACTAATTTTACCTGTAGTAACCCTGTGTATGGTTTGCACTTTTGTTGTTTTCCCTCAGACATAAAAAATGTTTTTTTTCAGTCATAATTGTTCAATTGTTGCTCAAAATATCGGAACAATATCAAACCGTGAACCCAGTATCTTGTGTTAAACCATGAATTCAATGTATAAATGTACAAAATACTAGGAAGACCTGCTCTTTCCAACAAATGAACTGACCAGGTTTATAAGAGGAAGGATTTTTAAGCCTTGAGGACAACTGAGACTTTAAAGGTTCAAACGGTTTCAGTGTGAAAGGGAGTGAACCTCAGTTTTGTGGAGGTTGTAGTGTTTTGTACACAGTGTATCAACAGAAACACAACATGTATCTGAGCTTTCACACTAGTTCTGACACTTCCTGCATATTTCACCAATGCAGTGAATTGAGATTACAACCTAACTAGTGTTTATCAGGCTTCCACTAAAAGTCACAAATAAAACAATGTTCTTTATGGTTTATGTTCTTTATGGTCACAAAGTCAACAAATTAGAGAGTAAGCAGTCAAACATTAAGGAGAGTTTAAGGAGGTTTTGATGGAATCTCCACCATTAATAACTCCCTTAACTCATTTTAAGGGGATTTTTGCGTGGATTAAAGGGTGAATCAATGTAAATGTAAGGGTATTTTTAAGGGATTACTGGTTCGTAGAGATGAACGCCATCTGCGAGCAGCAGTCAACCACAGGAAGCTTCAGCAGACAGACAAACCTTTAACAGCTGATCTGTAGATTTCCTCTTTTTCTAGTCTAAATAAACTAACGGGAGGCGGCAACAGTCACATAAAAGATCTGCTGGATAGAGTCAGTAAAGAAAAATACACTAAACTGCTGGTTACAATACCTTTTAATCCTGAAAATAATCTGCGACACGACGATACATGAAAGTGAAACTAAATCAGAGAGAGAGAGAGAGAGAGAGAGAGAGAGAGAGAGAGAGAGAGAGAGAGAGAGAGAGAGGAAGGGGCTGTGTCCCCACTGCAGTACAGGAGCTCCACTTCTTAACAAGACAACCCCAAATTTTAAAATATTAAGGTATCCAATAAATTAAAATACTGCCCAGGAAATCCCCTATATATTTATTAATAATATTACTGTATTATTAGCAGCAAAATAAGCTGCAGCCTGCTAATATTAATATTATAAACTGCCATAAAAGGAGGGGCCATGCATTTTGCTTTAGTTTGCAGTTTGTTTATTTTGAAATCATTACACAATTTGATGCTTTGGCAATATGAGAATACTTGTCATCATGCCAACTGAATTTGAGAGAGAGAGAGAGAGAGAGAGAGAGAGAGAGAGAGAGAGAGAGAGAGAGAGAGAGAGAGAGAGGTTTGATTCAGGAAATATTGGTGTAAAAATCGAGGCTTGAATTTAAATCTTGTCTCTGTTGACACATTCATCACGTCTACTGCCTGCAGTGCCTGGATAATCCACCAGGGGGCAGAAAACATGTATCAGATTGTATACAATAGTTTTTTCAGGAAAGTATTGATCATGTCGATGATGTAGAGGTCTCAGAAACTTTTGTATCAAATATGATACAAATGGCGTTACAGGGTTAAAATAGGGTTTCTTAGAGAAGTTCAACATTTATGATGTTGTGGAAACTATCTTATGTATTATTCACTTATTTTTAATTAACCAGGCTGGGTTCACTGACTTTCCTGCTTCATGGGAGACCTGAGGAAGCTGCAGCAACACAAACATGAGTGCAAAGTAAAACAATGTAATCAAAATACAGTCAAATCTGCTATAATAAAATCAAGAGTTAACCTCCTGTCACGTGCTCCACCTCAGAAAGAAACTGTTTTGATATTGCAGCTTTAATTTTGTGTGAAGTCAGACAGATTTTAGATCGACACTCTCATTCTCGCTCTGTTATTGAATTTTAAATCGATATAAATTTATCCTCCTCCATGCATTACATCTCTGTGTGCTGGTCTGCTGTTTAGTTCACTGTAGATGATGTGGTTAATGTCTCCATCTAGTGGACACGCAGTAGAACTACATCACCTGATCTGTGATTTCTCTGCCTCAGACTTGGTTTCTGGCCACAGGTTAGACCGGTTTGGTGAGACTTTGATAGTGAAGTTATGAGGAAGTGACAGCAGCCTCAGATGAAATAAACACAGACACCCAGAACTGACGAAGGAGAATAAGCAGCGTCTTCTCTGTCAGTGTTTCCTCTACAGATGAAGGCAGAAAGTCTCTGTGACTTGATCTGGATGTGAATTCACCAGGAAAACATCTTCCAAGGTAATATTACTGTTTGATGAATACACTAGCTGACATTTTATGATGTGACTGCATAGTCAACTTTTGGAAGACAAGGTGCTAAAGTCTTTCAAATCACCTGCTGCTCGCAGATGGCGTTCATCTCTACAAACCAGTAATAAATTTACATTAATTCACCCCTTAACCCGTGCAAAATCCCCTTAAAATGAGTTAAGGGAGTTTTTAATAATAATAATAATACCTTACAATAGCGAAGATAAAAATAGATGAGAAAAAAGAAGGGAAATATAAAAATGTGAGCCAAGAGGGAGGAAAGGGGGAGAGGATTAGAGGTCAAAAGCAAGAGTGAAAAGGTGGGTTTTGAGGGGTTTTTGAAGGATGACAAAGTGTTGTTAATGGAGGAGATCCCATCAAAACCTCCTTAAACTCTCCTTAATGTTTGACTGCTTACTTTCTAATTTAATGTATCCAACATTTGTTCTCTTTGTGGCCATAAAGAACATTGTTTTATTTGTGACTTTTAGTGGAAGCCTGATAAACTCTAGTTAGGTTGTAATCTCAGTTCACTGCATTGGTGAAATATGCAGGAAGTGTCAGAACTAGTGTGAAAGCTCAGATACATGTTGTGTTTCTGTTGATACACTGTGTACAAAACACTATAACCTCCACAAAACTGAGGTTCACTCCCTTTCACACTAAAACTTTTGAACCTTTAAAGTTTCAGTTGTCCTCAAGGCTTAAAAATCCTTTTGTCTGTATAAACCTGCTCAGTTCAATTGTTGGAAAGAGCAGGGCTTCATAGTGTTTTGAACATTCATACATTAAATTCACAGTTAGATACACAATACTGGGTTCACGGTTTGATATTTTGAGCAAAATCTAAATGAAGACAATGACTGAAAAAAATATTTTTTTATTTCTGACAAAAGTGCAAACCACAAACCGGGTGACAGTGTCTGTAAAATTAAAGAGCAAATTTAAAATGTTTTAAGAGTTTTTGAACCCAGTTAAAAATAAATGAAGACTAATCTTATCCCAAATAAGCCTGAAGAGTTAAAACAAAAAACAAAAAAACTGTAAAATATACATCTGCAAAACCAGGGAAATTTCTCATTAGAAAAGTAGTGTGAAGAGAAACAACTCAGACCAATTAAATTATATTTAAGACGCAATAACAACATTTGACCAGGTACTGGCGACTGGAGTTTTTTTATTGTGATGTGTGCAGCGTGTTGCTTGTGTTTCCTGTTAAACAAGGCTTAATACTTGCAAACAGTGTCTTTGTCTTGTCGGTATTTGGCTTTTTGCCATTTTCTTCATGAATTGGAAAGCCAAAATGTTGCCACACAGCAGATTTCAAACCTGACAGAACGTCCTCAGTTTCAGTTTTGCTTCAATCCAGCTGGGCTCACTGGAGCTGTGATGACCCAATTTCTAACACTCTGTACTGTGTATTTGTCATTTTACTGTCAGGAATGAACAACACCAGAAATATTATATCCTGTAATGGAAACCTTGTTGTAATGGATCAGTCCAGCTAACAGCATGTTGGGTGTGTTTGTGTAAAGGTGTTCGCTCTACTATGAGTCAGTCTGAGGAGAGAGAGGAGGGGCTCCCTCCCTCTAAAACCACTCTGTCTGGGGAACATGACAGCCAGACCAAAGCTAAGAGGTAAGATGAGGATCTCTAACTGTCCATGACTGTTCTCCATCTCAGAGCTCAGCAGTGAAATCATTACAGCATCATTATTCAGAGTAAAAGCTCTGTCTCTGTTGTGTTGAAGCCCAGTCCAGCAGGAGAGACCAGACTCCCCTGAACCCAGCTGTGTGTCCATGAAGAGCGACTGGTCTATTGCTGAGCCCTTAAACTTTAGAGATGGAAATCACTCTACTGTGCAGAGGTGAAGATGTATGATATAGATGAGAAAAAATAACAGCTACACATCCACATAACATGAATTTTAATGATGGTGGGGATCCTTCCTGTATACTAGAGTCCAGCAGGAGAGACCAGACTCCCCTGTACCCAGCTGTGTGTCCATGAAGAGCGACCAGTCTAAGGATCCACCTCTACACTTTAAAGATAAACATCCTTCTGAAAATATGTAAGTCATCATTATATTAGTATGTTAGCATTACTAAGAAAGTAAAATTGTCTTCATAAGGACACAGATACCTTCACTGTGTTCATAATGTTTCTATCAGGATCCAGCAGGAGAGACCAGACTCCCCTGAACCCAGCTGTGTGTCCATGAAGAGTGACCGGTCTATTGATCGCCCTATTAACTTCAAAGATGGACAGCACTCTGCTGAGCGAAGGTAAGAATTTAAAACAGATGAGTTTGTTGTTATCCATCTCTCCTGAGAAGAGGTATGAAGTCATGAGATATGGAATTGGTCCGGCTCTTCATACTCTGTTGATTTAGTTTCCTCTTTCAAAACATCACATCCAATAATCACCGTGACTGTCCTGATAACGATGTATCTGAAAACTCACAACATACTTTGCACTACTTCAAGAGAGTTCTTGAAATCTTCACGTGTTTCCCAAAGGATTTTATCACAACAAATTTTCAAGATTTACTTGAAGAACAACTTCAAGAATCATAAGGCATCAGAGGTCGATTCAAGGAAGCATCAATTTTCTGAGCTGAAAGCAGAACAAGTCGATTGAAGAAACCTTAATTTTAAAACACACATAGTTTATAGCCTCCAACAGTTCAGTTCATCTTGTCGCCTGTAGAGTCTGAATGTATATACTTCTATTATTATATTATTTGTAATGCTGCCATTTCAGTAGAGCTGTGACTGACAGGCTGCCTTGTGGATGGAGGCTGGTGTGTGATATCGACCCAGCTGACCATTATAATTTCTCCTGTTGAGGGAAAATATTTTCTGAATATGCAGGCTCATAAACCACACTGTGTTGTTGACCACACTCTTAGAAACTGACGGGCTAACTAGAACCATATAGGGTTCTTTGACTTGTCCTCATAGGGGAACCCTTTTTGGCTCTAGGTGGAACCCTTTTTGAAGGTTAGACTTAGAACCCTCTCAGAGCGATTCATCTAGAACCCTTACTAAATGGTTCTACTTTGAATTCACAGTAGGTAGTTACCTCTGGAACCCTCTAGGAAGGGTTCAGTAAAGAACCCTGAGGTTATACCTAGAATCTATCCAGGTGTTCTGCACAGAACCCTTGTTCATTCTACTAAGGTTCCACTTGGAACCCTTTCAGAGGTTTCTACGTCAATCATTTTATTTTTTTACAGGTTCCTCTTTGAACATTTATATTGGGTTCTATCAAGACCCTTTCATATTTTATAGTTTTTAAATAATGTACACAGCAATTACCAATAATACAGTCAAAATCTCTTTATTGAGACATTATGTTTATTATGAACTCTGAGCAATGACAAAGAAGGTGCAGAGATTCTCTGAAGATGAGCCAACCGGATCAGAGTGGCTCTGTAGATCTTTTGGAAACATCTGTCTCTCCTCATTACATTGTGAATAAGCTCAGGAGCAGCTAAAGCAGCAAGATAACTGTCCACACAAGCTCTCATCTGGGAACTTCATATAGTCTCCTGCAATGCAGAAAAGGGAGAGAAAAAGATGGTTAGTGGCTGCACATTAAAGTCTCCATAGCACACCAGTTGAAGTTGACAGACCTCTGTAGTTGACCAAGGGGCACAGCTCATTTCTACAACAAAACACAAGAAGCAAAAAATTACAGTTTAAATAAATAAATAATTATCTTTAAACACACAACACTTTTGCTAGACTCAAGCTTGAATTGGGATGTTAGATTGAGCTCACTTTGTTTCTTTGACTTCCTCCTTTTGAAGATAGTTTCTGGCTACATGGTGCACAAACACAGCTGATCAAAATTTGCCCCTGATTGGTTACATGTCACACCTCCTTGGTGGAAGAGGAAATGTGTTGACCAAAATATTGCTCTTACATGCTTGAATACAGCAGGCAGGCAGGTGGTGTAGTGGTTAAAGCACATGTCTTCCAAGCCATCATAACATACAGTGTTTCTGATCCCTCTGGCAGGATGAATACTAACGAGGATTCTCTTATAGCTATTTAGAGTTGAATCCTGGATGAAATTTATATAAATATGTCTTTGTTGCTTTAAAAGAAAACATGTAACGCATCTAAGACAAATATAGTGAGTAAATAAAGTGAGTGATTTTCTGTGTAGGAAACCTTTATTGGTTTGTGCTGCCCCTAGCCCTTGCTGAAGTTAAAATGTCCAAAACACTGCACACACTATGTCACCTTCAGCTTGTCAATATGGATCAGTTGGCTGAGCACACCATTCCCATCATTAAGGGTCAGAGTTCAAAACCCGCTAAAGGTCAATATTTTAATAATAACATTAAAAACTTAACAATAAATTTCTGGTTAACCAAGTTAACTTAATGTACATGGGGCATTTAAAATACTGACACCAGGCAATTTCACTGATTAGCACAACTTCAACTAGGAAGAACTAATCAGTGAAATCAGCTGGGGTCTTTGGTTGGAGTGAAAACCTGCAGACTCTCGGCCCTCCATGGCACATGGAGTGCAGAGCGCTATGAGGGATCCCAGAAGAAATATTTCTTCCAAAAAGGGTTCTTAGAATGAAAATGGTTCTTGATATAACTATTTGTCTAACAAAGAACCCAACTCTAACCCAAAAAAGGGTTCTTTAGAGGCAAATGGCTCTAGGTAGATCCTTACCGCACCCTAAAGAACTCTTTTGGAACCCTGATCTAAGAGTGCAGTTGCGTGGGATTTGCTTAGAACAGTGCAAAATAGCTGACTGCATAAAGCATAGGGTATTAATGTAGACTAAAGCATACACTCAAATTTGATGTAGCCTTGTAATAAATACATTGGTGAAAGACAGGTAGCATTATTTATTTATTTTGACAGTAAGGGTTGGGTCAAAAGGAAATGCCTCTAATGGTTTTGATGTTGTGGAGTGCAGAGTTTAGGTTCGACAGTCTATCTACAGGGTCTCACCTTCACCGCCCTGCAAAGAGATAGATGTGTTGTTCATTCTCAGCAACCTGGCACTAGTAAGATTTCATGTACTACTTGAATTGTGAGTATTTTCTGGAAAGCCTTGTGAAATGAACAAATGTCTTGAAGATATACTTAGTGCTACAACTTCCTTTGGAAAAGGCACACCAGAGCAACATTTACAGTGTTCAACAGAGTTCACCTTGTGTTTCTGCCAGGGGTCATCTTGACAGAACACAACACCTTTAACAACCTGTGTGTGTGTGCGTGTTGATATCTGGAGACCTAATACTCAATGTTTTCTCGACAGATTTCACCATCAAAGTAAAGACGTTCCCAGTGGTCAGTCTGCCCAGGAGCATCAAACAAACCTGGACTCCATATTTATGGTGTGTAAATGTACAACAACACCTTTTACTTTAGTTACAAAGAAAATGCAAATCAACCATTCTGGTCATTATAGACTCCATGCTGCACTCTTTAGACCAGTGGGCTTTCAAACCATGCAAGATGGATTTGATGTTGGGTTCCACAATTTTAATACATGAAACTTTAATTTATATAATATTCTGTTCCAGCTTCTTGAGGACAACATTGTCACTTTTGTGAAGAATGAGCTGAAAAGGGTCCAGAGGGTTCTGAGTCCAGATTACCCAGAATGCTCAGAGAAGCAGAGGGAGGATGAGGAGGTGGTGGACGGTGAGGAGGAAGAGCAGAGGAGGAGCAGCAGAGAGGCTTTTCTGGAGATCACTGTACACTTCCTGAGGAGAATGAAGCAGGAGGAGCTGGCTGACTTTCTGCAGAGCAGTAAGAGGCTTTTAACAGGTTTAACATGATGGAAAGGGGAAATGGTGGGAAATGAAAGATGTTTACATTTCCAAACTGCTGTAAATATGCTGTACACATCTGCATCAGATCTATACAATTCTTCTGGGCTGCACACACAGTCAGAACATGTTTGTCCACTACTGATGAGCTGAATAGATATCATGGAGTGGGAAAATATATACATCCACACTGAAATCCACTCATTGATTTCATTTGTTGTTTGTTCATTCAGAAACTTTTGCTCCCATCTGCCAACATCAACTCAAATCTAATCTGAAGGAGAAGTTTCAGTGTATGTTTGAGGGGATTGCTAAAGCAGGAAACCCAACACTTCTGAATCAGATCTACACAGAGCTTCACATCACAGAGGGAGGGAGTGGAGAGGCCAATGATGAACATGAGGTCAGACAGATTGAAGCAGCATCTAGGAAACCAGTGAGACCAGAAACAACAATCAAATGTGAAGATAGCTTTAAACCCGTACCTGGAAGAGATAAACCAATCAGAACATTGATGACAAAGGGAGTGGCTGGCATTGGGAAAACAGTCTTAACACAGAAGTTCAGTCTGGACTGGGCTGAAGACAAAGCCAACCAGGATATACAGTTCATATTTCCGCTGACTTTCCGAGAGCTGAATCTGCTGAAAGGGGAAAAGTACAGCTTGGTGGAACTTCTTCATCACTTCTTTAATGAAACCAAAGAATCAGGAATCTGCAGGTTTGACAAGTTCCAGGTTGTGTTCATCTTTGACGGTCTGGATGAGTGTCGACTTCCTCTAGACTTCCAGAACAACAAGATCCTGACTAATGTTAAAGAGTCAACCTCAGTGGACGTGCTGCTGACAAACCTCATCAAGGGGAAACTGCTTCCCTCTGCTCACCTCTGGATAACCACACGACCTGCAGCAGCCAATCAGATCCCTCCTGAATGCGTTGACATGGTGACAGAGGTGAGAGGCTTCACTGACCCACAGAAGGAGGAGTACTTCAGGAAGAGATTCAGAGATGAGGAGCAGGCCAGCAGAATCATCTCCCACATCAAGACTTCACGAAGCCTCCACATCATGTGCCACATCCCAGTCTTCTGCTGGATCACTGCTACAGTTCTGGAGCATGTGTTGAAAACCAGTGAGAGAGGAGACCTGCCCAAGACCCTGACTGAGATGTACATCCACTTCCTGGTGGTTCAGTCCAAACAGAAGAATGCCAAGTATCATGGGAGAGCTGAGACAGATCCACACTGGAATACAGAGAGCAGGAAGATGATTCTCTCTCTGGGAAAACTGGCTTTTGAGCAGCTGGAGAAAGGCAACCTGATCTTCTATGAAGCTGACCTGACAGAGTGTGGCATTGATATCAGAGCAGCCTCAGTGTACTCAGGAGTGTTCACACAGATCTTTAAAGAGGAGCTTGGGCTGTACCAGGACAAGGTCTTCTGCTTTGTCCATCTGAGCATGCAGGAGTTTCTGGCTGCTGTTTATGTCATCGTCTCATTCATCGACTCTGGTGTCAATCTGCTGTCAGAACCACAATCAACCTCCAGAGACAAATCTAAGTTAAATCAGCTCTACCAGAGTGCTGTGGACAAGGCCTTACAGAGTCCAAATGGACACCTGGACTTGTTCCTCCGCTTCCTCCTGGGTCTTTCACTGGAGACCAATCAGACTCTCCTACGAGGCCTGCTGACACAGACAGGAAGTAGCTCACAGACCAATCAGGAAACAGTCCAGTACATCAAGGAGAAGATCAGGGAGAATCTCTCTGCAGAGAGAAGCATTAATCTGTTCCACTGTCTGAATGAGCTGAATGACCGTTCTCTAGTGGAGGAGATCCAACAGTACCTGAGATCAGGAAGTCTCTCCAGAGACGAACTCTCCCCTGCTCAGTGGTCGGCTCTGGTCTTCATCTTACTGTCATCAGGAGAAGAGCTGGACATGTTTGACCTGAAGAAATACTCTGCTTCAGAGGAGGCTCTTCTGAGGCTGCTGCCAGTTGTCAAAGCCTCCAATAAGTCTGTGTAAGTGCATAAACTAGATAGATTCAATATACTAGACCTAATATTTACACAGAGGAAAAACAAATTTATTTTCTATTGTTCATCTTTATCACTCATGATCCTTCAGGCTGAGTAGCTGTAAGCTGTCAGAGAGAAGCTGTGAAGCTCTGGCCTCAGTTCTCAGCTCCCAGTCCTCTAGTCTGAGAGAGCTGGACCTGAGTAACAACGACCTGAAGGATTCAGGAGTGAAGCTGCTCTCTGCTGGACTGGAGAGTCCACACTGTAGACTGGAAACTCTCAGGTAAGATCAGTTTACTGTTTATTTCAATTGATTTGACACATTTCTCCAAACTAAGGTCTATGCTCTCAAAACAGTCTCTCAGGTCAGGATTCCTGAATCTGCAAAGTGCGACCCTCCAAGTTTTACATCAGAATTTCAAAGCCATGTTACATCTGCCTTTCTGAATTTCAATTTCATTTTCACTGGAAAAAAAGTTTGGGAATTTTCCAGCACTTGTTTAATTCTGATCCAACTTCATATACACAACCATGAAGGATTTAGAGAAGATCATCCATGCTCTGATATCATGTCATTTAGATTACTGCACTTCTCTCTATTCCTGTCTCAGTCATAATTCACTGTCACATATCCAGGTTGTTCAGAATAGAGCAGCTAGGATTTTAACTAGTGTTAAGCAGAGATCATATATCCCCAACTGTACCATCTCTCTACTGGTTACCACTAAGATACAGAATTAATATTAAGATTTCACTGATCACATTTAAAGCATGGCTAGTTTTGTCCAGAGTTTCACTGCAGAGCTCTTAGTTCCCTGTGAGCCGGAGAGCAAGCTGAGATCTTCAGGTCCTTCTGACTTTCCCTCAGTCTAGACTCAAGACTGAAGGTGAAAACACTTTTCCCATCAGGGCCTCTAGACTGTGGAATGCCTTCCTGAGGGATCAGGCTCATCTGTTAAAACACTTTAAATCTGCTTTATGTATCTCACTATTCTTCTTTATAGCTTTTTGTAAAGCATTACATAGCATATACCATTTGGTGGATGTATTTATCCAAATCACCTTACAATACCATGTGTGAATATATTTTTATCATTGGTGACCTCAGTGGGAATCAAACCAGCATCCCTGGCTTTGTTAGTGCTACACTCAGCTCAGTGAGCTACAGCACCATGCAAAGTACACTGTAACCTCTGCTTTTAGATGAATCAAGTTTATCATTATTATTAGTAGTAATCTGAAAGAAAAAACACAGACAACATTGATATTAGAATATAAGAGAATAATATTTTCTTATCTGTTCATGTCCATTAAGGCTGAGTGTCTGTCATCTGTCAGAGAGAAGCTGTGAAGCTCTGGCCTCAGTTCTCAGCTCCCAGTCCTCTAGTCTGAGAAAGTTGGACCTGAGTAACAACGACCTGCAGGACTCAGGAGTGAAGCTGCTCTCTGCTGGACTGGAGAGTCCACACTGTAGACTGGAAACTCTCAGGTAAGATCCATTTACCGGTTTTTCAATTGATTTGACATTTCTCCAAACTAAGGTCTATGCTCTCAAAACAGTCTCTCAGGTCAGGATTCCTGAATCTGCAAAGGGCGACCCTCCAAGTTTTACATCAGAATTTCAAAGCCATTTTACATCTGCCTTTCTGAATTTCAATTTCATTTTCACTGGAAAAAAAAGTTTGGGAGTTTTCCAGCACTTGTTTAATTCTGATCCAACTTCATATACACAACCATGAAGGATTTAGAGAAGATCATCCATGCTCTGATATCATGTTATTTAGATTACTGCACTTCTCTCTATTCCTGTCTCAGCCATAATTCACTGTCACATCTCCAGGTTGTTCAGAATAGAGCAGCTAGGATTTTAACTAGTGTTAAGCAGAGATCATATATCCCCAATTGTACCATCTCTCTACTGATTACCACTAAGATACAGAATTAATATTAAGATTTCACTGATCACATTTAAAACATGGCTAGTTTTGTCCAGAGTTTCACTGCAGAGCTCTTAGTTCCCTGTGAGCCGGAGAGCAAGCTGAGATCTTCAGGTCCTTCTGACTTTCCCTCAGTCTAGACTCAAGACTGAAGGTGAAAACACTTTTCCCATCAGGGCCTCTAGACTGTGGAATGCCTTCCTGAGGGATCAGGCTCATCTGTTAAAACACTTTAAATCTGCTTTATATATCTTACTATTCTTCTTTATAGCTTTTTGTAAAGCATTACATAGCATATACCATTTGGTGGATGTATTTATCCAAATCACCTTACAGTACCATGTGTGAATATATTTTTATCATTGGTGACTCCCGTGGGAATCAAACCAGCATCCCTGGCTTTGTTAGTGCTACACTCAGCTCAGTGAGCTACAGCACCATGCAAAGTACACTGTAACCTCTGCTTTTAGATGAATCAAGTTTATCATTATTATTATTAGTAATCTGAAAGAAAAAACACAGACAACATTGACATTAGAATATAAGAGAATAACATTTTTATTTCTGTTCATGTCCATTAAGGCTGAGTGTCTGTCATCTGTCAGAGAGAAGCTGTGAAGCTCTGGCCTCAGTTCTCAGCTCCCAGTCCTCTAGTCTGAGAGAGCTGGACCTGAGTAACAACGACCTGCAGGATTCAGGAGTGAAGCTGCTCTCTGCTGGACTGGAGAGTCCACACTGTAGACTGGAAACTCTCAGGTAAGATCCATTTACAGCTTTTTCAATTGAATTGACACATTTCTCCAAACTAAGGTCTGTGCTCTCAAACAGGTCTCCCAGGTCTCCCAGGTCAGGATTCTTCAGTCTGTTCAACAGATTTAAATCCTGCTTTACATGCAGCAGGGTATTCGCGGGTCATTAACATTTTCTTTTTGCAAAAATGAAGGCCTTAAATGCCATTAAAATGTCTGAAATTAGATTCCCAGAGGTCTTCAATATTTTATTTATCATTTTAGCAATA
Source organism: Centroberyx gerrardi (assembly GCF_048128805.1). Classification (NCBI taxonomy): domain Eukaryota; kingdom Metazoa; phylum Chordata; class Actinopteri; order Beryciformes; family Berycidae; genus Centroberyx; species Centroberyx gerrardi. Next base: position 1,702,960 of record NC_136017.1, read on the forward strand.
CTGAGTAATATTTTACTGGCTTGCTGATCAACGCCAGTCACTCCACTGTTACCTCAATGTTACCTAAACAAGCAGTCCAGTCCCATACTCTGTTTTGGTGGAGATGATCCACGCCCCTCTTGAGTTCGGGACTCCTTTCAGTTTCATTTGTGCAACCACGGCAGAACGAACTGCAGTAAGCTTAAAAATCCTGACAGCCCGCAGTAAGAAAGCTGCTCCAAAACCAGAGTGAAAATTGCTGCAGAGGTGGAGGAGCTTGGACTCTGAAAACAGGAGCGATGTGGAGTTGGCCTTGTGTTTATTGGACAGGTAAACAACTTATGATGTAGCTAAAGTTTGCCACGTGCCACATGGCAAACTTGTGTTTCCCCTGTTTTTCTTTCTGACAGCGCGGGGGGGTTGACGCTTTTTCACGACCACATGTCGCTAATTGTCATTTCTACCATAAAGATGCATCTCGGCAGAAATACATTTGATGGAAAAAAAAATTCTAGCAGATTTTTTTTAAACATTTGTAGCAGTTTACTATGGGATATGTTTCCTCTTCACTTGACATGCTGAACTTTAACAGAACTTTAAGAGAGGATGGAGCTGGGCTGTGTGACTGGTGGAGGAGAACCTCCTTGGGACACGTCTGCCGATGTTGTTGTAGTTCCTGTGGCTGCCGTTAGATATTACTAAAGGGCCCATGTTACTAGTCCCTTACCTAATGACTTGTTTGAATTTTAAAAAACATCTGTATTTTAATTGTGATTTATTATAGCCATACTGTAGGAACCGTGGAACCTTATAATTCTGACAGACTGATTCAGGCCGCAACAAAATTGATGCATCATTACTGGATGCTTGGGAACTTTACAGTGAAATGAGTATGATAAATGAGTGGGAAAGTCAGCGGAGACAGACAGACACACAGGAGATGGCTAGCAAATCCAGAAATCGGAAAATGGAAATCTTCACAACAATAGCTGGAAGAGAAACATTTCCAGGCGTGGTTGTGCGCCGTTGACATAAATGACCGAGAAGCCTACTGTGCAGTCTGTAAGAAATCATTTAAGCTGCACTATGGTCATCAATGTTAGTGATTTGTTCCCACTCCATTCTTTTTCATGGCTACAGTGGCCCTCCCACTGGTAAAACACTAAAGTGATGGATGTCTTCTCACCCATCAACACTGTGCTTGGTTTTGCTTTCACATCCTGCTTTTGTGTAACCTTAATTGGTGTGACCAGTTACGGCTCAGAGTGGCATTAAAATGTCTTAAAAGTGGTATTAAAAAGGTCTTAAGAAGCATTAAATTCAATTTGCTGATGTCTGCAGAGACCCTGATGCAGGTTAATGTCAGTAAATAAACACCTGGCCTGTGGAGGATTTTCTCTGCTCACATGATTTTTAAACCAGTTGTGATGCCAACATTTAGCACTGTTTTGTAGCCTCTGAATTACTTTCCGTGAAACAAGCAAGCAGCAAGCAAGTTTATTTATATAGCACATTTTCATACATTGAATGCAATTCAAAGTGTTTTACAAAAGAAAGGAAAAAAGATAGCATAAGATAAGAAGGCATAACAGAATTCATTCATTATGACAAACATTAAAAGTGCATAAAAAGGGTACACAGGCAATTTAAAGTGCTTTACATTTAAATAGAAATATAATACACCGTTAAAATAAACAATTTAAAGTCATAAAAATAATCAATAGGAATCATTAGGAATCCCTCTTTCAATTGAAAGTGCCTAACATTAAAAGTAATAAAAGATATAAAATGGAAGAAAATAAAATACCAAAATATCATTAGACTTAGCTATAGGCAACACAGAACATGTAAGTTTTTAGCCTAGATTTGAAAATGGTCAGATTAGGGGCATGTCTAATATTATCTGGGAGTTTATTCCAGTTTTGTGTAGCGTGATAAGAAAGTGCTGCCTCCCCATGTTTTGTTCTGCCTCTGGGGACGGTCAACAAACTCTGCTGGAGATGAATGCATGGATCAGCTTGAAGATATTTCACTATTTCCTCTCCTTGCAGCATCAGTTGCTGAAACCTAAAATAGCAGAAAGGACTTCTAAGATTCTGTCACAAACTGAGACAAACTCTCAAACTGAACCAACTGAAGCCACAGAGCCGATCATGGATGGATTACTGAACGGGCCAACCGGGCACAGGCCCAGGGGCCCGAGAGCTCAGGGGCCCCTGAGCCAGAGCCTGATACATGATGATGCTGTCACTAACTTTACATTTACTGCCCTGCAGTCAAAGGGCTTAGTCGTTTATAGCAACACCAAAGCCCCAAACCTCCCCCTATAATAACCTAAACATGAGTTTTGAAGGTGTCAACATGGCTCTGTCACAGTGAGTGTTCCCCTCAGTTTATCTATAGCGCAAAATGTTGTTTTCCACTCCTGATCTGTCAGTAGGGCCCACTGACTCATATACCATGCAGCTGCTGTGTGGCCAGACAGTAGATTTTGGGGCATTGCAGGCAATCAGAGGCATTTTGCACTTTAAAATATGTTTTTTAGGCCTAGACTAAGAATAATAGAATAATATGTGTTTGCACCTTGTAATTCCTTTGTAATTGTTTATTTAGTTTTCTCTCCCATAAGTGCAATAACAAAAAAAGATAATAGGTATAGCGATATTATATACACAATGAGAGCATACAATAGTTTTTTATGTTCATCTCACTTTTGTATTTAAAAAACAGTTTTGAATATGAATTTGAATCGGTCTTTAATAGCCGAGTATCCTACATATGTTATCATCATCTTTCAAAAAAGATAAGCTTATAGGCTTCCACTTTCATGTCCATCCTCACTAGATTAACGGGTGTGTTCGGTAAGACTATTTCATGATTTGTTTAGCCTTCACAGGCCTACCTGTTGTTGCTATTTAATTTGCAACATGACTTGCATTCAGTTGTTAGAGACTTAAACAGATTCCAAAACTATATTCAGATAGGTGTCTTTCTAACATGCTGTTGGCTTTGAGTGTGTAAATTTTGAGCTGTAAATCCTGAGTTGAGATTCAGGTGATATTGTGCGATTGGCTCTGCGTAAACTTTAAAACGGATCCCCTTTATTTAAACACTGAGGAAAAAACTAGTAAGAGCAGCTCCTGACCACAGCCAGGCCTGCTGTTCAGAAGTGAAACAACGATTGTGTCTCATAAGGAGAAGCTTCTCTAACCTGTTGTCAGACAGTCTGTTCCTTCTGGAGCTGAGCAGCAAACTTCCTGAACTGAACAGCCGCTCCACAGGCGCTAGATGGGGTCGGGGTTTTGTACTTCATGTAAATGTTTTGGATGTTTGAGAACTGGTTGAGGGTCTCAATCCCAGATCCTCCTGACCTCAAATGATCCATCACTTCTTCTTCTGCTGAGTAGCTGTTTGTCCACCAGCGTCCTGCTCTGAAATCCAGATCTGTTGTTTAGTCGGAGTGTGTTTGTCGTTGGCAGTGGAGGCTCCTTGTCGGGTTGTTTTTCCCTGAGTTTCACGTTGCTGTGTTGCGTATCAGATGCTTTGATAAATTGGATGTTGTTTTTTTCACTGTGGAAAGCGGTTTGCTGCCACACAAAGTTTACAACGGACGATAATGTTCTTTGCATCCTTGACTGAGATAAATTCAAAGTAACGGGAAAACTTCCAGCTGCTGAAAGTCTGCGTCTCTCCCTCACCCTCCACCTTTTGTTTTGCTTCTTAGATAGTAGCGACGTAAACCTGCTGCATGTCCTGAAGATATGAAGAAAAAAACAAACAGGGATTTGAGAAAAAAAAAAAAAAACCTTTGAAAATTTCAAAGGAGAGAACAGAAAACGTTGAAGGAGGTTCAGGTTTAAGTAACGCAGTAACGGAGCGTTACTGGGATTAGAAACTGTAATGTAATTAAATTGTAATCCCTTACACTACTGTTACTGAAAAAAGTAATCACATTACTGTAACGCGTCACTGAGTAACCTAACACATTACCGCCCAACACTGGTGCCCAGGGGCCCTTTGTCTCATAATCCGCCTATGGAGCCGATCACTGGGTCAACTGTTTGCATTTGAGACAGACTGCAGGCAGAAGTGGCCCAAATCTTTTTTTGCTCATATGTGACTCAGATCTGTTTTTTTTATAACAGCACAAATCACATGGAATCTGATCTTTTCAATTCTGATTCTTTCATATGTGGTCCTAAATCAGATACAGGTCTGATTTTTTGCAATGCGACCTCAGTCTGAACAGTCATATCGGAATTCATGTGACTTTTATGTCACTCTAGATCGACATTCGTCACAATTCTGCGCTGGCAGGAGTTGCTCGGTGAATACAAACATGGAAGACAGCTGCGATGGAGGTAGTCAGTGGAGGGACAGTGAGGTGTTAGACCTCATAAGTATTTGGGGTGAAATTTTAGATGAAATCTGTTTCAGTGAAGCCATTCACGTCACAATCCCACCACTCCTGGCTCCGACTCTGCATCCACACACACCTCCGTACAGAAGTAGAGCAGCCATTGCTCCACAAAAAGCCATAAATAAAAATTTGGCTCTCTTTCTCCTCATCCTCGTCCTCGTCATCTGCTCACGAATTCGCTGGCTTCCACTACACATCAACTTATAAATGAAACCGTAAACGCTGACTTCAGTGGCGTCCATGTTTACTTCCGTACGACAGCGTGCTGCGTGACGTCTTTGTTATTGTTCTTTTGTGCATGCGGGTCAGTTCAGGACCGTGACCAGTTCACACTGCAATCTGATATTGGCCACATTTAAAAAATAATGTGAACAGCCAAACAAAAAAATCGTATCTGAGCAATAAATCCGAATTGAGCAGTAAGGCTTGCAGTGTGAACGTAGAGTTTTTGCCAGAATTTGACTGTATTGTCACAACTATTTTCACAGCTGTATACTAAAAAACATCTACCTATGTACCTTGGTGTGTGTGTGTGTGTGTGTATGTGTGTGTGTGTGCGTGTGTGTGTGTGTGTGTGTGTGTGTGTGTGTGTGTGTGTGTGCAGGCTGTCAGGCTGTCTGCTCACAGAGGAAGGCTGTGCTTCTCTGGCCTCAGCTCTGAGCTCCAACCCCTCCCATCTGAGAGAGCTGGACCTGAGCTACAATCATCCAGGAGCCTCAGGAGTGAAGCTGCTCTCTGCTGGACTGGAGGATCCACACTGGAGACTGGACTCTCTCAGGTCTGGAGAGGCAACGTCTGCTAGAAGGCTGAGAGTCACACACATTTTCTCTGTCACACTGAGAAGATGAGAAACACTGAAAGTTCAGCTTTCTTGATTCTTGATGTATCAAGCTCACTTAAACTGTTGATTTGTGACTCTAAAAAAGGCCCTTCACTCCACATTCTTTGTTTTACCGTTTACTTAATCAAACAAAGGGATGAGGAGAAAAGGCACAGTAAAGGACATGTTCAAAGCCACGGTCAAAACTAATTTGTGCTCTAGCTCAACAGCTTCTCTCTACTGAAGGAAAATGTAAATGCACAATCCACCTGATGCTTCTCTGCTGACAGTAATTAGCTAAAGAGAGACGAGCATTAATCTAAGGCAATATAAACTATATGTTACACAAGTAAATGTTAAATATTATCAATATTAATCAAAACAATCAATAAATACACAATCTATATATATTTTAACAAGAAATGTCTCTTACAAATACTGTTTAATGTTTAATGGTGGATATGAGTGATGTTGTATGGAAAATCAGAAAATCACTTTTCAAGGTTATGAAGGTTATTTGATTCCATTATGAAGAGATTATGCTGATCTGACTTTATTTAACCCCACAGTGTGGACCATGGTGGAGTGCAGATGTTGAAACCAGGTCTGAGGAAGTGTAAGTCTGTATTTAGTTTTATATTCATGAAAACAAAGCAGCAAACATTCAATTTCTATTTAAATAGAAAGCTCATGTATGTGACATCTATTCATTGAAATCCTACCCTGAAAAAAGATGGCTGACAAAATGTGTCATCATGAAACTGAAGAAATGAACAGTCAATCTGTTAATAAATCAACAGATAATAAACACAACAGGTGTATTAGATGAGAAGCTGCTGCTGTATTGAGTCTTGTTCTCTCATCAGATGCCTGTGAACTCACACTGGACCCAAACACAGCACACAGAAACCTCTTCCTGTCTGAAGACAACAGAAAGGTGACAGTGGTGATGATGGAGCAGCCATATCCTGATCACCCAGAGAGATTTGACAACTGGACTCAGCTGCTGTGTAGAAATGGTCTGACTGGTCGCTGTTACTGGGAGGTCGAGTGGAAAGGAGGGGTTCATATAGGAGTGACTTACAGAGGAATCAGAAGGAGAGGAAGGGGTGTTGACTGCAGGCTTGGAGGGAATGAAAAGTCCTGGAGTCTGTCCTGCTCTGTTAACAGTTACTCTGCCTGTCACAATAACAGAAGATCAGCCATACCTTCCCCCTCCTCCTCTGTCTCTAACAGAGTAGCAGTGTATCTGGACTGGCCTGCTGGCTCTTTGTCCTTCTACAGAGTTTCCTTTGACACACTGATCCACATCCACACCTTCCACTCCACATTCACTGAACCACTCTACCCTGGGTTTGGGGTTGGGTTTGTGTTTGGGTATAGGGATAGAATTGGTTCCTCAGTGTCTCTTGTCAGATAGAGGAGGGAGAGAGAAACACTCAGACTGCTGACCAAAGACAGCTGCTGAAATGATAGTTCACTCTGGACAGGAACACACACACACACACACCTTAATGTGAGAATAGTAATGTTTGTATTTTCATGTGATTACTGTAAACAAACATCCATCAGTCAGTGTAAACAGTATATTCTGTGTGTTGGGAAACTGAACAGAGTTTTAACAACACACAAGTACAAGAACATGAACATTTTATTGTGAAAATGAAATGAATGAGAAATGAAACCAGACAGAATCAAGTTGTGGTTGTTCATCTTAGAGTCTGTTGATGATTGACAGGTTAAAATATCTTTCTTTTACAACTTATTATTTTTAGTAGTATTTTATGCTCAACTCATCATCCAAAGCTAAACATATAATTGGATTAGAATGATCCTAAAATAAATCAATTTATTTTTCTGTTGTTTTTTTTCTGTTGTTTTGAGTCATTTCATCTCAAATCATGAAAAATGTGTCTTTGTGTTTTGAAAGTATATCTCTGCACTTATGTTTTCTATTCTTAAATGTAAAGCACATTGTATTGCCTTGTGTATGAAATGTGCTCTATAAATAGACTTGACTTGACTTGATCACTTTTCAGCCCAAATAAGGGATTGTGGCCCCGCCCCCTTTCAGTCTAACATGGAAATGAATAGAGTAAAATTATGTTAAAGTCTTTAACTGTCCAACACTAATATTGACAATAAAAAATCTCTACAGACTTAGTTTAGCATTCAGCATTTCAGGAGAACATCTAATAACTTCTTCATATGTCATTTCTACTGACATTATTTCACCCCTTTTATCCAAATCCATTTAATTTCAGCCATAGGCAAAAAACAAAACTGGATCTGGAGAGAATCTGAATGAAACACTTGAGAGGAAAAGAGACTGAACCAAGATGACAGAGACTCAGATTCACAGATTGATGTTTAGTATCTAGAAATCTGAAGAAAAAAAAAACATATTTTTAATAGCCTATAGGTGCAAGAACATCTAATGCAGCCAACTCAGGTAATGCACTTGGACTTTTTTGTTTTATTTACAATTTCCCATTTGGCAGACGCTTTTATCCAAAGCGACGTACACATGAGATTTCAATACAACACAAGCAAGGTTCTAGTCAGGAGAGAACAACGAGAGTAAGTACCATAAAGCTAAGTTCTGGTCCAAGAGGACATAGGTGCTGTGAGGCAGTGCAACGAGGCAGTGCATAGAGGCAATGCACAGAGTTCATAGAGTTCATAGAGTGCATAGAGGCAGATAAAGAGGTTTTTTTTGTTTTTGTTTTTTTTCTTCGATTACACAGTCCATCAGGTGAGAAGGTGTACACTAAAGAGCTGGGTCTTTAGCCTTTTCTTAAAGATTGAGAGGGACTCGAATGGAGTTTGGTAACTCGTTCCACCACCGAGGAACCACAGAAGAAGAGTCTGGCTAGAGACTTAGGGCCTTGTTGTGGTGGCAGCACCAGGCGCCGCTCCTTGGCAGAGCATGGTGAGCGGGAGGGAGCATAGACCTGAATGAGGGAGTTCAGGTGGGTAGGAGCAGTTTTGGTTGCTGCTTTGTAGGCGAGCATCAAGGACTTGAACTTGATGCGGGCAGCGACTGGGAGCCAGTGGAGGGATATGAACAGCGGAGTGACATGTGCTCTTTTGGCCTGGTTGAAGACCAGACGCGCCGCCGCGTTCTGGATCATCTGCAGAGGTTTGAGTGTACATGCCGGGAGCCCTGCCAGTAAGGAGTTGCAGTAGTCAAGGCGTGATATTAGGCTATAAGCGCCTGTACTAGGAGTTGTGCTGCATGCTCAGACAGGTAGGGTCTGATCTTCCTGATGTTGTACAGGGCAAATCGGCATGACCGAGCAACAGAAGCCACATGATCCTTAAAGGTTAGTTGGTCATCAATCATGACACCCAAGTTTCTGGCAGACTTTGTGGGAATGAGCTGAGCTGATTCGAGCTGGATACTGATCTGTTGTTGTCCAGAGGGACTGGCTGGGATGATAAGGAGCTCAGTCTTTGACAGGTTAAGCTGAAGGTGGCGTTCCTTCATCCATGCCGAGATATCGGCAAGGTATGCCGATATCCGTGCCGAGACTGTGGGGTCGTCTGGCGGGAACGATAGGAGGAGCTGGGTATCGTCAGCCAAGTTCTCCAATAGGCAGAAGACAAGATCCATCATTTCATATGAAACCACTTTTCAACTCTATTTTACACTTTTTGAACTTTATTTACCTATCCTCACTCAAAATAAAGGAAAATTTGACTCCAGGTTTTATACATGTTTCATGATTTTCACAAGAATTTCATAGTAAATCATTTTTTACACTTTAATCTGCCCAATTTTGCCCATTTTGGAACCTATACTCTAAACTACAGGCTGATTTTACCTCAGAAAACAAATGTTTTACAGAAGCAAAAGCTGAAACAAAACATTTCAGAGTGTTTCACATCATCAAATCACACTGTATTAATGAATGTTATCTTGCATGTTCTGATGCTTTTGATCCAAATACACACAAGGCAATGGCTGTACAATTTTGCGGTAATGCCATGTTGCGCCGATAGGTGGCGCGTGTGTATTGTGTACTGTGAAAACTCCTGAAGAGAGAGAGAGAGCGTTGTGTTTGAGCTCTGTGTAAGAAAGTAATGTTGTGCTTAAACACCAGTACTGCCGCGGAGTATCTGCCGGAATATTGTTTCTAAAATCTTACTTGTGAAATAGTGATCCTGTGTGTGAGAAGGGCGAGAAGAGGCTGCTACCGTTTTCTCCGCTGCCGATTGGACCTCTGAGCAGACATCGACCAAGTGGGATTAAACTCATTTTTCTAGTCATCTATTCTTCTCTTCAAGTAAAATCACTCCTTACATGGATTAAAAAGACTTCAGGATTAAAGGCTGCATCAAGAAAGTATTTTATTTTATTTATTTATTTATTTATTTATTTTTGGACACTTACCTAAGAATGACAAACAAAACTGAGCTCATAACTCTTAGCGTGGTTGTGCACAATTCTAAATTATGCTGCAGCTAGATAGGATTTCCTTGTTGTTGTTGTTGTTGTTTTATTATAATTTTTAACGGCCAAGTTTTGTTTACACATGAATGATTTTGAGAATGGTGAAATACTGTACTCCAGGTTCCGTGATATGCATGTAAATGCTTGTTTGGTTTCATAAGAGACAAACATTCATATTCAAATTTAAAGTTTTAAACAAGTTTTAAACAAACTTAATTGTCTCTGGTGTCATGTATGAGTCCTCAACTGTCCAAACAAGGTAATAATCTAGAAAGTTCATATGTATTATTATCTTTTATCAATTGAACCAGGATGCTATAACTTTAATGTGAGAGTGTAGTAATCCGAGACCTTGTAGATACATTTTCTTGTATTTAAATTTAAGGATTTTCTTGATACCTGGTTACATTAACTTGCACAGAGTTTCCAGCAGCTCTTCTCTGTGTTCAGGTCATATTGTGTTCAGGTCATGGATCTGTTCAGGAGGAGGTTTTTGTGGAGTGAGGACGCCCTCTGGTGGATTGTACCGGCTACAGCATGTGTGCAGGTCGGCTGCTTCACTGTGTAGTGGAGCGGATCCGCAGGTAAACGGCGGAGACCATGGAGGATTAAACTCGGCGTGTACCCGCCTGTGTGGAGAGGATTTATCGTAAAGAGCAAGAGATCAGGCTCGGTGTCCATCAATCAGACAGCAGCCAATAAGCTACCCACAGATCGATATGACGTCAGCAGCCGGTCTGTAGTTGGTTGCAGAGTTTATCTTATCAGTTATGAAGCGAAACACATCAAAGCACATTATCTGACTTTATTAATAAGTGCCAAGCTCGGTCTGATGACGCTGACAGTCAAGTCAAATCCTCTTCTGAGAAAACTATCAGCGCATCGACAATGACAAGTTTTATTAGACCACTTCATATTGATATCAGCTGCTTAGTTTATTATCCTGTTTATACATGGTAGTGGTGTGTGTGTGTGTGTGTGTGTGTGTGTGTGTGTGTGTGTGTGCTTGCTGGCTACAAGTAATAAAGTACGATTTCTAACTTGTGATCTTTAGGCGATTCAATGAAAACGGTTGCAGTCGACAGAAATAGTTTTATACAGCAGATCACTTTATTCACATTGCAAACACAAAGAGTATTTGTATACTTTATTATCCCCGTGGGGAAATTTGTCCTCTGCATTTGACCCATCCTATACACACACTAGGAGCAATGGGCAGCCGCAGTACAGCGCCCGGGGACCAACTCCAGTTCTTTTGCCAGTGCCTTGGTCAGGGGCACTGACAGGAGTATTAACCCTAACATACATGTCTTTTGATGGTGGGAGGAAACCAGAGCACCCGGCGGAAACCCACACAAACACAGGGAGAACATGCAAACTCCACATAGAAAGGACTGGGACGGACCGGGGTTCGAACCCAGAACCTTCTTGCTGTGAGGCAACAGTGCTAACCATCAAGGGCGTAGCGGACACGGGGTACGTGGGGGACACGTCCCACGCAGTTCCCGTATCTGTCCCCTCTGTCCCCCGCACTTTATTCAAAAAGTCAGCGCTAATTTTGTGACAACATGGTGGCGGTAGGCACATTCCCACGGTATTCTCCTACTCAGAATTCTCTCTCTCTCTCTCTCTCTCTCTCTCTCTCTGGGAAACAATAATACTTGTATGATAGCGGTTTGCACTTGTATTTGTTAATTTCATTCCTCCTTTCCCCCTCTGTTTTCTTTACAAATCGCACTCTGCTGCCATTTCTAATATCATTCAGTCATTTCCAATAAGTGCGCTTACAGTATTTCTTTAATAACTCAGTCCTATAGTCCTACAACTGCTTTAGGCCCTCTACTAAAGGTTTGCGCCACCGCAAATCGCACTGCGGGTGCTAAAACCTTGTTTTCTGATCTACTAAGACGGCCGTTTTTTGCAGTGTGCATGTCTAATTGCATATGCATTTGTGGGTGTACCAAGGCTGAGGCGCAATATAAAGGGAGGGATTTATGGAAATTGATAGTGGCCGTGATTTATCAAGAGGCGGTGGCCGTTAACACCTGCTGATTGCGCATGGCAAAGCATGTCTTATCATTTTGCGCATAGGATAGCTCTGCTGGAACTGTCTCTGGAACCGGTCTAAGATCAAAGTGACAGTCTTCTACACAGCATAACATGCAGTCATTAGATCGCAGGGTTTAAACGACTTCAAAATGCACAATTTAAGCCTCATATGGGTGAGTAGCAGAATATGCACTCAATATTCAGACTGTTAGGCCTACCTAAATATAAAATATAAAAATATAATTGCTGACACTAAGGAGAGGTGCAGAAACACGATTATGTTCAACAAATAAGACCGGCTGTAGACTTTAGTTTGTGTATATGCTATGTTATGATGAATAGGCCTATAATACTGTGAGGTAGTTCTGAAATTATGGCTACGCCCCTGCTCACCACTGAGCCAGCGTGCCGAGTAGCTACAAAATTGAATTTCTTATCACATGCAGCACCACCCAAGTGATATTTTGTTTTGCCAATGCAAAACATATTGCATTGGTCAAACATCCTGCTGACTTCAGACCAGACTAAATGAACACAGAAGGCGGGAAACATTGTCAAGCTGCTAATGGCCACTAGGGGGCAGATAGACCAACTGTGAGAGAGTGAATTTCTCCTAACGGCCACTAGGGGAGCAGATAAACTAACTGTGAGAGAGTGAATGTCTCCTAACGGCCACTAGGGGGCAGATAGACTAACTGTGAGTGACCAACCCCCACTATAATGTCTCTCTCTCTCTCTGTCTCTCTCTCTCTCTCTCACACACACACACACACACACACACACACAATTCCTATTTTATTTTTATTTTTATGCTACAAAGTTGCAATGAGCCTAGTCACAAGCATTTCATTGTTCAGAATGACCCTGTGTTATACTGCACATATGACAATAAAAAATACTTTGACTTTGTTGACTGACAATACCCTTACTGTTACCATTCTTCATGTTCCCTGTTTATAGCTGTTACTTCCCCCAATTCAAGTTAATATTTAAGTCTCTCTCAAATTCAGTTGGCATGATGACAAGTATTCTCATATTGCCAAAGCATCAAATTGTGTAATGATTTCAAAATAAACAAACTGCAAACTAAAGCAAAATGCAGTAGTAATAATAGCCTAACAGTAATAAAGAACAACCAACATGGGAAACAAATAAACAAACATACACTATTAAAACAGACAGATGTGGGAGACTAACAGACAAACAAACAAACAAACATGGTTGGATGAACTGATTTGTCAAGTCACTCATGGCCCCTCCTTTTATGGCAGTTTATAATATTAATATTAACAGGCTGCAGCTTATTTTGCTGCTAATAATACAGTAATATTATTAATAAATATATAGGGGATTTCCTGGGCAGTATTCTAATTTGACTGACAATACCCTTACTGTTACCATTCTTCATGTTCCCTGTTTATAGCTGTTACTTCCCCCAATTCAAGTTATATTATATTACAGTATATTATTGTCACCCACCTGACTGATGGGAGAAAAAAACATAGCCTACTTACATTAAACTTATGAGCTTTTTACTGATAATGCCACTGTCATCATTGTTACTTTAAACGTAATAGTCCTCATTATTCTTTACTTGTTGCCCTTGGCAATGTGCTTTGGGGTTACTGTAGGTAATGTATATCTCTACGAACCAGTAATCCCTTACAATAACCTTACATTTACATGAATTCACCCCTTAATTCATGCAAAATCCCCGTAAAATGAGTTAAGGGATTTATTAATGGAGGACACCCCATCACAACCCCCTTAAACTCCCCCTTAATATTTGACTGCTTACTTTCTAATTTAATGTAAAATTCAGGGAGACAGGAACTTTCCATTAATAATTCATTAATAACCTGTAAACCTGGCACAGAAGACATGAAAAATCCTTTAATTTATAATGTCTCTGTGAACCAACCCATGAATAAATCCCTTATAAACCCATGATACTAACCTTACTTTTTTTAAAGCTATGTTATTTTTAATGGATAATTAATGTTTGTGTAATGAGCAATTAAGGACAATTCAGGGATAAAATTAAGGAGTTTGGTTTGGTATTGCATACCAATAATGCCTTATAGAATTGAATTGAACTGAATTGAATTGAATGCCTCCCAACGGCCACTAGAGGGCAGATAGATAAACTCTGAGTGAGTGAATGAATAATAATAATGTAATAATAATAATGATGACAATGGGCCTAATAAACCTGCCTAATAATTTGCTACATAACCCGTAGATCCACAGCGAGAGGACATTTATTCGTCGACGTTTTATTCAAAGGAGCTTTATCACCATTTTTTTTTTAATGTAATTAGATTTGATGATCTGATGTTTTGTTTGTTTTTGCTTTTTCATCTTTTATATTGCTGTGTTCCATAAACCAATCGAATTATATTGTTGATGTTAATTAGGCTACACTTGTTGGGATACACAAATTAATAATGTTATGGAACACTGTAATATAAAAGATTAAAAAGCATAAACTGAGGAAAAAAAGAAAGAAAGTTATTATCAGTGATGACTGAGACACTGATAACAGCCAAGCCAAATATTATCAGTGTTGGCTTCCCAGATATTCCCAATACACATCTTGAACATTGTTTTCTACATTTTGATTTAATTTAACACTTATTTAAAAGTCTGCCTTTACACAAAGTATAATGAATAAAATATTAGCAATTCCCCACACTCAGATTTCCAAAATGACAGCAGACCACAGTGACATCACTCAGATAATCAAATGGTGATGAATGTGTTGACATTGATATTTCCTGAATCAAACCAGTCTAACACCCCACCCGCTTCTCTTTTCTCTGATTTAGCTTCACCTTCACTTATCGTCGTGTTGCAGATTATTTTCTCCACCAAAAGGTATTGTAAGCAGCAGTTTACATGAGTTTACAGTGTATTTTACTTTACTGACTCTATCCAGCAGATCTTTTATGTGACTGTTACCGCCTACCGTTAGCTTATTTAGACTAGAAAAAGAGGAAATCTACAACTCAGCCGTTTAAGGTTTGTCTGTCTGAAAACCCGATGTTTAGCTTCAAAACAATTTAACGCTCTTCTGAGGTTTTCCAACATGTTAGTGTTAGTGGTGTCAATTTTAAAATCTAAAGTCTACTAAAAGTAGAATAGTTAGTAATTTGCTTTCTGCCAACAGGATTGAGGTAAAAAATCTCTTCCATACTTTGACTCTCATTGGCACTGACAGCGATGATAACAGGAGGATTTCTGACAATTTCTTAACAAAAACACAAATTAAAATAAGGTTTATCACACAAGTTCAACATTAATGATATTGTGGAAACTATCTTTTCATGTATTATTTTGACTTTCTTCTTCAAGACAACCTGGCCAAGAAAGCTGCAGCAAGACAAACATAAAGCAATACATAGGCTACGTTAAAATACAATAAATGTCTTAAAATAAAGTGCAAACTAACACAATGTAATCAAAAGATAGTAAAATCTCTTGCTATAATAAAATGGAAGAGTTTAACTTCCTGTCACATGCTCCACCTCAGCAATAAACTTTTTTGATATTGCAGCTATGATTTTGTGTGAAGTCAGACAGATTTTAGATCTAGGCTGCACTCTCATTCTCACTCTGTTATTGCATTTTAAAGCGATATACATTTTTCCTCCTCCATGCATTGCATCTCTGTGTGCTGGTCAGCTGTTTAGTTCACTGTGGTTAATGTCTCCATCTAGTGGACACACAGTAGAACTACATCGCCTGATCAGTGATTTCTCTGCCTCGACTTGATTTCTGGACCGGTTTGGTGTCAGACTGATGTTTCTAGACTTTGATAGTGAAGTTATGAGGAAGTAACAGCAGCCTCAGATCAAATGAACACAGACACCCAGAACTGACAAAGGAGAATAAGCAGCGTCTTCTCTGTCAGTGTTTCCTCTACAGATGAAGGCAGAAAGTCTCTGACTTGATCTGGATGTGAATTCAGCAGGCAAACATCTTCCAAGGTAAAATACATTTTTATTTCTGAGGGAAAACAAAAACAAAAGTGCAAACCATAAACAGGGTGACTACATGTGTCTGTAAACTCCAAGAGTAAAATTTACAATGTTTTAAGACCTTTTAAAGCCAATTCAAAAAGTTCAGTGCATTGTATATTTGGCATTTTACTGTCAGGAACACCAGAAGTGATATATCCTGTAATGGAAACCTTGTAATGAATCAGTCCAGCTAACAGCATGTTGGGTGTGTTTGTGTAAAGGTGTTCGCTCTACTATGAGTCAGTCTGAGGTGAGAGAGGAGAGGCTCCCTCCCTCTAAAACCACTCTGTCTGGGGAACATGACAGCCGGACCAAAGCTAAGAGGTAAGATGAGGATCTCTAACTGTCCATGACTGTTCTCCATCTCAGAGCTCAGCAGTGAAATCATTACAGCATCATTATTCATAGTAAAAGCTCTGTATAACACTTTAGATTAGGGAACACATATTAACTATAAATAAGTTGCCTGTTTAACATGCATATTTGTGTATTGGTTCATTATGAGTTATTACAAACCACTTATTAGCACCTTATTCTGCACTATTGTATTCTACAAGTGTACCCCATTAACTATGGGTTTTCTCCCAGTAGCCTCCTAATCAGTGCTTATAGCAGTCAGTAAAGAAGTTGTTGCACGTGAATTTGGCTCTCAGTATGCTTTGCTCAGTATGGGGCTTAAAAGGTGCTAGTATCACATATTATTGAGGGAACTATTCAACTATTGAAAACCCATAGTTAATAGTTAATATGTGTTCCCTAATCTAAAGTGTTACCAAGCTCTGTCTCTGTTGTGTTGAAGCCCAGTCCAGCAGGAGAGACCAGACTCCCCTGAACCCAGCTGTGTGTCCATGAAGAGTGACTGGTCTATGGAGCCACCTATAAAATTTAAAAGACAACATTCTTCTGAAACAAAGTAAGTCAACATAATGTTACTCTATAATGTTAGAATTAACAAAGCATTGTAAAGAATAAATCCCCCTAAACAGAGTAAGATATTAACAATAATATGTAACATCAATCTTGTTTTTTAACCTTTTTCATGAAAGGAAAGTTTGCCGGCTACAATGATGAGGAAGGGGAGAACATTACTCATTCACTCTCTTCTCACAGATTTTCTATCTGGTTGTGGGATTTGAACTGGTGACCTTCTGCTCAAAATCCTGATTTTCTTGAGGTTAAAACTACCCTTCCTTTGTCAATCCTGTGTTTCTATCAGGATCCAGCAGGAGAGACCAGACTCCCCTGAACCCAGCTGTGTTTCCATGAAGAGTGACCGGTCTATGCCTCCACCTTATAACTTCAAAGATGGACAGCACTCTGCTGAGCGAAGGTAAGAATTTAAAACAGATGAGTTTGTTGTTATCCATCTCTCCTGAGAACAGGAATGAAGTCATGAGATATAGAATTGGTCCGGCCCTTCATACTCTGCTGATTTAGTTTCCTCTTTCAAAACATCACATTCAATAATCAGAACTGGCTTATCTGATAACAATGTATCTTAAAAATTCACAATATATTTCACACACTACTTCAAGAGAGTTCTTGAAATTTTCAAGTGCGTTTCGCAAAGGACTTCATGACGACAAATTTTCAAGATTTTCTTGAAGATCAACTTCAAGGATCGTAAGGTATCACGGGTCGATTCAAGGAAGCATTAATTTTCTGAGCTGAAAGCAGAACAAGTCGATTGAAGAAACCTTAATTTTAAAACACATCATTTATAGCCTCCAACAGTTCACTTCATCTTGTCTCCTGTAGATTCTGAATGTATATTCTTCTATATATTATTTGTAATGCTGCATTTCAGTAGAGCTGTGACTGACAGGCTGCCTTGTGGATGTAGGCTGGTGTGTGATATCGACCCAGCTGACCATTATAATTTCACCAGTTGGAGGAAAATATTTACTGAATTTTCAGGCTCATAAATCACAATGTTGTTGATCAGCCTGGGATTTGCTTAGAACAGTGCAAAATAGCTGACTGCATAAGGCAGAGGGTATTAATGTAGACTAAAGCACATTTGAATTTGGTGTAGCCTAATAATAAATACATTAGTGAAAGAGAAGTAGCATTATTTATTTATTTAGACAGTAAGGGTTGGTGCAAAAGGAAATGGTTTTGATGTGGAGCACAGAGTTTAGGTACAACAGCGGTCTGTCTGCTGTAGGATCTCACCTTCACCGCTCCTGCAAAGAGAGACTTGAAATCTCAGGACTAGTGCCTGGTTGTCGTGAATGAATAATGCATTTCTTGTACTACTGTGAGTATTTTCGGGAAATCCTTGTGAAATTATCAAATGTCTTGAAGAATGACTGTGTTTCTGCCAGGATTCATCATGACAGAACACAACACTTTAACGTGTGTGTGTGTGTGTGTGTGTGTGTGTGTGTGTGTGTGTTGATATCTGGAGACCTAATACTTAATGTTTTCTCCACAGAGTTCACCATGAAAGGAAAGAGGTTCCCAGTGGTCAGTCTGCCCAGGAGCATCAAACAGACCTGGACTCCATATTTATGGTGTGTAAATGTACAACAACACCTTTTACTTCAGCTACAAAGAAAATGCAAATCAACCATTCTGGTCATTATAGTCTCCATGCTGCACTCTTTAGACCAGTGGGCTTTCAAACCATGCAAGATGGATGTGATGTTGTGTTCCACGATTTTGTATTCTGTTCCAGCTTCTTGAGGAGAACATTGCCACTTTTGTGAAGAACGAGCTGAAACAGATCCAGGGGATTCTGAGTCCAGATTACCCAGAATGCTCAGAGAAGCAGAGGGAGGATGAGGAGGTGGTGGACGGTGAGGAGGAAGAGCAGAGGAGGAGCAGCAGAGAGGCTTTTCTGGAGATCACTGTACACTTCCTGAGGAGAATGAAGCAGGAGGAGCTGGCTGACTTTCTGCAGAGCAGTAAGAGGCTTTTAACAGGTTTAACATGATGGAAAGGGGAAATGGTGGAAAATGAGAGATGTTTACATTTCCAAACTGCTGTAAATATGCTGTACACATCTGCTTCAGATCAATTCTTCTGGGCTGCACACACAGTCAGAACATGTTTGTCCACTACTGATGAGCTGAATAGATTTCATGGAATGGGGAAATATATACATCCACCCTGAAATCCACTCATTGATTTAATTTGTTGTTTGTTCATTCAGAAACTTTTGCTCCCATCTGCCAACATCAACTCAAATCTAATCTGAAGGAGAAGTTTAAGTGTATGTTTGAGGGGATTGCTAAAGCAGGAAACCCAACACTTCTGAATCAGATCCACACAGAGCTTCACATCACAGAGGGAGGGAGTGGAGAGGTCAATGATGAACATGAGGTCAGACAGATTGAAGCAGCATCCAGGAAACCAGTGAGACCAGAAACAACAATCAAATGTGAAGACATCTTCAACCCCTTACCTGGAAGAGATAAACCAATCAGAACACTGATGACAAAGGGAGTGGCTGGCATTGGGAAAACAGTCTTAACACAGAAGTTCACTCTGGACTGGGCTGAAGACAAAGCCAACCAGGATATACAGTTCACATTTCCGTTCACTTTCCGAGAGCTGAATCTGCTGAAAGAGAAAAAGTACAGCTTGGTGAAACTTCTTCATCACTTCTTTAATGACACCAAAGAAGCAGGAATCTGCAGGTTTGACAAGTTCCAGGTTGTGTTAATCTTTGACGGTCTGGATGAGTGTCGACTTCCTCTAGACTTCCAGAACAACGAGATCCTGACTAATGTTAAAGAGTCAACCTCAGTGGATGTGCTGCTGACAAACCTCATCAAGGGGAAACTGCTTCCCTCTGCTCGCCTCTGGATAACCACACGACCTGCAGCAGCCAATCAGATCCCTCCTGAGTGTGTTGACATGGTGACAGAGGTGAGAGGCTTCACTGACCCACAGAAGGAGGAGTACTTCAGGAAGAGATTCAGAGATGAGGAGCAGGCCAGCAGAATCATCTCCCACATCAAGACTTCACGAAGCCTCCACATCATGTGCCACATCCCAGTCTTCTGCTGGATCACTGCTACAGTTCTGGAGCATGTGTTGGAAACCAGTGAGAGAGGAGACCTGCCCAAGACCCTGACTGAGATGTACCTCCACTTCCTGGTGGTTCAGTCCAAACAGAAGAATGTCAAGTATCATGGGAGAGCTGAGACAGATCCACACTGGAATACAGAGAGCAGGAAGATGACTCTCTCTCTGGGAAAACTGGCTTTTGAGCAGCTGGAGAAAGGCAACCTGATCTTCTATGAAGCTGACCTGACAGAGTGTGGCATTGATATCAGAGCAGCCTCAGTGTACTCAGGAGTGTTCACACAGATCTTTAAAGAGGAGCGTGGGCTGTACCAGGACAAGGTGTTCTGCTTTGTCCATCTGAGCATTCAGGAGTTTCTGGCTGCTGTTTATGTCATCGTCTCATTCATCGACTCTGGTGTCAATCTGCTGTCAGAAACACAATCAACCTCCAGACCATCTCAACTAAGAGACAAATCTCAGGTAAATCAGCTCTACCAGAGTGCTGTGGACAAGGCCTTACAGAGTCCAAATGGACACCTGGACTTGTTCCTCCGTTTCTTCCTGGGTCTTTCACTGCAGACCAATCAGACTCTCCTACGAGGCCTGCTGACACAGACAGGAAGTAGCTCACAGACCAATCAGGGAACAGTCCAGTACATCAAGGAGAAGATCAGGGAGAATCCCTCTGCAGAGAGAAGCATCAATCTGTTCCACTGTCTGAATGAGCTGAATAACCATTCTCTAGTGGAGGAGATCCAACAGTACCTGAGATCAGGAAGTCTCTCCACAACCAGACTCTCCCCTGCTCAGTGGTCGGCTCTGGTCTTCATCTTACTGTCATCAGAAGAAGAGCTGGACGTGTTTGACCTGAAGAAATACTCTGCTTCAGAGGAGGCTCTTCTGAGGCTGCTGCCAGTGGTCAAAGCCTCCAATAAATCTGTGTAAGTGCATAGAAAACTTGATCGATTCAATATATTAAACCTAATATTCATACAAAGGAAAAACAATATATGTTTTCAAAGTTATTGTTTGTCTTTATCACTAATTATCCTTCAGGCTGAGCTTCTGTAATCTGTCAGAGAGAAGCTGTGAAGCTCTGGCCTCAGTTCTCAGCTCCCAGTCCTCTAGTCTGAGAGAGCTGGACCTGAGTAACAACGACCTGCAGGATTCAGGAGTGAAGCTGCTCTCTGCTGGACTGGAGAGTCCACACTGTAGACTGGAAACTCTCAAGTAAGATCCATTTACAGTTTATTTCAATTGAATTGACACATTTCTCCAAACTAAGGTCTGTGCTCTCAAAACAGTCTCTCAGGTCAGGATTCATGAATCTGCAAAGGGCTGCCCTGCAAGTTTTACATCAGAATTTCAAAGCCATTTTACATCTGTTTTTCTGAATTTCAATTTCATTTTCCCTGGAAAAAAAAGTTTGGGAATTTTCCAGCACTTGTTTAATTCTGATCCAACTTCATATACACAGCCATGAAGGATTTAGAGAAGATCATCCATGCTCTGATATCATGTCATTTAGATTACTGAACTTCTCTCTATTCCTGTCTCAGCCATAATTCACTGTCACATCTCCAGCTTGTTCAGAATAGAGCAGCTAGGATTTTAACTAGTGTTAAACAGAGATCATATATCCCCAATTTTAGTATCTCTCTACTGGTTACCACTTAGATACAGAATTAATATTAAGATTTCACTGATCACATTTAAAGCATGGCTAGTTTTGTCCATGAGTTTCAGTGCAGAGCTCTTAGTTCCCTGTGAGCCGGAGAGCAAGCTGAGATCTTCAGGTCCTTCTGACTTTCCTTCAGTCTAGACTCAAGACTGAAGGTGAAAAGACTTTTGCCATCAGGGCCTCTAGACTGTGGAATGCCTTCCTGAGGGATTAGGCTCATCTGTTAAAATACTTTAAATCTGCTTTATATATCTTACTATTCTTCTTTATGGCTTTTTGTAAAGCATTACATAGCATACACCATTTGGTGGATGTGTTTATCCAAATCACGTTACATTACCATGTGTGAAGATATTTTTAGTATTGGTGACTCCAGTGGGAATCAAACCAGCATCCCTGGCTTTGTTAGTGCTACACTCAGCTCAGTGAGCTACAGCACCATGCAAAGTACACTGTAACCTCTGCTTTTAGATGAATCAAGTTTATCATTATTATTAGTAGTAATCTGAAAGAAAAAACACAGACATCAACATTAAAATGTAAGAGAATAACATTTTCTTATCTGTTCATGTCCATTAAGGCTAAGTGGCTGTAAGCTGTCAGAGAGAAGCTGTGAAGCTCTGGCCTCAGTTCTCAGCTCCCAGTCCTCTAGTCTGAGAGAGCTGGACCTGAGTAACAACGACCTGCAGGATTCAGGAGTGAAGCTGCTCTCTGCTGGACTGGAGAGTCCACACTGCAGACTGGAAACTCTCAGGTAAGATCCATTTACAGTTTTTTTTTAATTGAATTGACACATTTCTCCAAACTAAGGTCTGTGCTCTCGAAACAGTCTCTCAGGTCAGGATTCCTGAATCTGCAAAGAGTGACCCTGCAAGTTGTATATCAGGATTTCAGAGCCATTTTGCATCAGTATCTTCAATTTCAATTTCACTTTAAAGGTCCCATATTGTGTAAAACAGGATTTCCCTTGCCTCTGTGATGATAAAGGAGTTGGATGGTCTATCTAAACATGAAGAAAGTATCAAATCCACACAATCCATATTAGAAAAGCGAGCCTCTAAACGAGCCGTTTGGACTTCCGTAACTTTGTGGCGTCACAAAGGTTCGCTCATTATCATTTTTGTAAGAAATAATAGACTAACAAAGTGTTTTTTTCAAAGCGGTTGAGCGGTTGTCATTGTTTATTACCAAGAGTTTTCCCTACCTGTAGCTGCCAGGCCAAGGCGTCTCACGTTTCATTCACTAGCAGGGACCACGCCACAACAATATGTCATTTTAAAGGTTTAATGGAAATTCAGAGGTATTGGATGTTGAGGACAGTGAATGGATGTAAGGGGAGGGGTGAAGGTGGAAGGAGGATGTCGTGTGTTAGGCTGGTCTGGGAGGATGTTCTGGAGACCGGGCGGAGGGAGACTCAGTGTGGGGGTTCCATCTCAGGCAAGATCCCACCCGAGCTGAACAGGCCCCCAGACAGTACCTAGAATGACACGTGGGAGAGGTATGCATGGATTGAGTAAGAAGGGATGAGGGGAGGAGGGAAGAGAGGATGAAGGGATGTGGGTAGGGATGAGCGGAGGGAGGGATGGGGTAGGGATGAGGTAGGAAGGTGGATGGATGAAGGGAAGGGAAAGGGAGGGTGGGTCGAGAGATCTGAGACAAACGAGGCAGGATGGGTTGACCAGGTATAAGTAGACTAGGCAGGTGATTAGAGGTGTGGTTGAGGCGTGGCCCTGCTCCCGAACCTAAGTTAACTAATTAACTTCATTTCACTAGCAGGGACCACGCCACAACAATATGTCATTTTAAAGGTTTAATGGAAATTCAGAGGTATTGGATGTTGAGGACAGTGAATGGATGTAAGGGGAGGGGTGAAGATGGAAGGAGGATGTCGTGTGTTAGGCTGGTCTGGGAGGATGTACTGGAGACCGGGCGGAGGGAGACTCAGTGTGGGGGTTCCATCTCAGGCAAGATCCCACCCGAGCTGATAACAGGCCCCCAAAAGTTGAGTTGAGTGTGAGCTTGACGGAGATCGTTAAGATTGTTGCGGATATAGGAGCGATATGCCTGAGATGACCAGCGGCCAAGGACCTGGATGGTTTGATCCAAGATGCCCAGTCTGGCTGCTGTGGATGCTGCGCCGATGCGGAAGGAATGGCTCGAATAGTGTTCTGAAGATATGCCTGAAATGTGGAGGACTCTGTGTAAATGCTTCTGGAACCAGAATCGAGTGGCCATTTTTCCTGTCTCAGTGAGAAAGAGCGGGTGTTGAGGTGATGCCTTGGTGGCATACCTAGAGCTGATGTATTTGGCCAGTGGCTCGTATGGGCTGAGATAGGAGTCGAGGCGGAAAATGTAGATAGGGAAAGAAATTCCCAGCTGATCTGTTTTACTCCTTCGGAGCGTGAATATGAGAGAGTCGGAAGTGTGGATGGTTATGTCAGATAGACTGGGATCACGAGAAGGATTATAGGCAGATGAAGTCGGGGCAAATTCGGAGCACCTCAGGAAGCCGAAAAAAGCCAGCAGGAACATGGATTCTAGGGTCAAGTCGACCATGGGGGATATGTAGCCTGAACGTAGAGAACGGATGCAGAGGCTGAGAAGGTCAGAAGTGAGTGGCAAGCGTCTGACCGGGAGAGCAGGTTCCTGTTTGCGCAAGCCTTTGATTAACATGGTGACGTGGGAATGGGAGGTAGGAGGACAATGGAGGCCAGTGACTAGTTTGAAGAAGAAGTTGATTCCTGCTAAGTAGGCCTGGATGGTGGAGGACCGGATTTTTTGGACAGAATGAGCATGGGTGATAAAATTGCAGATAGACATGATGTCCAGAGAGGGAAATGACAGCTGGTAGGTGGCGTGGTATGCCTTGAAACAATTCCAGCCAGTTAGGTAGGCTGAGAGAGTGCTTGGGGCGAGGCTGTTGAGGATAGCTTCTTGTGAAGCGTTAGAGAGGTTTCCCAGCTGTGGAGCTAGTTGAATGTTGTGGCTGAAAACGGTGGGATTGGTATGGGATGAAAATCCGATTCTGGGGCCAAGTGTCTGAATTTCTGGAATGAGAAACGAGACAATGAATCAGCGATGCTGTTGTGGTGACCAGGAATGTGGGCTGCCCGGAGGAGGAACTGGTGTTGAGCCGAGATTAACGTGAGTCTGCGCAGGAACTGCATGATGGCTGGAGAACGGGATCGACCTTTGTTTAGGATCTCTACGACCGCGATGTTATCGGAGTGGATGAGTATGGACTTCCTAGACCATTCATGCCCCCAAAGAATGGCAGCTATGACAATGGGGTATAGCTCGTGAAGCGCGGATGAAGGAGAGCGGGACTTGGAGTCGAGAGATTTGAACTCTGAGGGCCAAGCAGATGCGAACCATCTCCCTCCATAGTAGCCACCGAAACCTATGGAGGGAGCTGCGTCCGTGTAAAGTTGGATGTCCTCGGGCTGGGTGATGAAGTCGTCGTAGAAGAAGGAAATGCCATTCCAAGAAGACAGGAAATGTTGCCACATACGTATTTCCATTTTGCAGGCATCGTCCAGATCGACTCTATCGTGGAGAGAGGGGACGGCTGCAGCTTTAGTCAGAAGGTTGGACAGGAAGGATTTTGCTTGTGGAATTATGCGAATGGCATAATTGAGATGGCCAAGGAGGGCTAGTAGCTGGCGTTTGGTGCATCTGTCTGCCAGGAGATAGTTCGACAGGAGCAGAGTGATGCGCTGTATTTTCTCTGAGGGCAGAGATGCCTGGAAGGAAATTGAGTCCAGGGTGATGCCTAATAACTCGATGGATGTGCTCGGCCCTGAGGTTTTCTCCTCAGAAAGAGGGA
This sequence comes from Centroberyx gerrardi, assembly GCF_048128805.1. Taxonomy (NCBI): domain Eukaryota; kingdom Metazoa; phylum Chordata; class Actinopteri; order Beryciformes; family Berycidae; genus Centroberyx; species Centroberyx gerrardi. The sequence goes on from NC_136017.1 coordinate 1,728,230, forward strand.
CACCAAGTTCTGAGAAAACTTTTGTGAGAGTAGTGAGCCCGAGGTGAGGAGGTGAGGCTGGTGGAGTGACGACAAGGAAATCGTCGAGAAGATGGAGTATGTAAGGGAGTCTGTGGTTGTTAGTCAGGATCCAGCATAGGGGTTCTGAAAGAGAGTCGAAGATCCTAGGACTACTTCTGCAGCCGAAGGTAAGGCGCACAGAAAAATAATATGCACCTTTCCAGCAAACACCGAAAAAACGCCAGAAGTCTGGATGGATTGGCAAGACTTTGAATGCGCTGGTGATGTCTGCTTTAGAAAGCCAAGCTCCGCGTCCTGCCAAACGGATGAGGGTGATGGCATGGTCGATGGTTGCATATTGCATAGAGAAATCGGGACTAGGAATGACACTGTTGATGCTCAGAATGTGTGAGCCATGCGGGGAAGACAGGTCTATTATCAATCTCTTTTTTCCAGAGTATTTCCGAGTGGCGACGCCTATTGGGCTGATGCGGAATACCGGAAAAAGAGGATTGTCGAATGGGCCTATCATGAATCCTTCCTTGACTTCCTTGGCCAATAGGGTGTCGACAGTGTGAGGTTCCGCAAGAGCGGACTGAAGGTTGTGAGAGACGTGGGAAGTATCGGGAAGTACTTCTATACCTGGATGGAAACCATGTGTGAAGCCATTGATGAGAAAGTGAACGAACTGTCTATCTGGATGGTTTAGTAGAGCAGTGGCAAGGACATGTACCTTAATGGGTGTGCCGAGATGCCGTGCTAGTCAGTCTGCAGGTGTGGTTGGATTGTGGGGGCAGGTACTCCTGGCGTGAGCGCCTCCGCAGAAGGAGCAGACGTGCAGGAGGCGGCAGTTGGAAAGAGTGCAGCCCAGGTGGTTGAAGTTGTTGCACACCATCCTGCCTCCCTGGTAGAGGATTGGCCTTCCCCGTTTGTCGACTCCCTTCGGCACAGGGACATTGACTGAAGGACGTATGTCCGCGGGCCTGGGGATGATGGGAGGTGGGGGTGCGGCTTGTGATAGGTGGTTGAAGACTGGGGCGTTGCGCGAGGAAGAGGGACATGAGCGAGGTGGTGGAGCACTGACTGTGCATGCTGTGGCTGGGTGGGAAGGGGCTCCGCATAACTCGCAGGAGAGGGACGTGCGGGCTGCGAAGATGCAGCAGTAAAGCTCGGAGTCGAGGGCGCCCCAGTATGTTCCCTGATTAAATTGCTGTATCCGGCCAGCTGCCTGGTTAGCAAAGTGGACGTGGTAGCTGTAAAAACCGGTCCCTCCGAAACGTAAGGCCATGTCGAGCACGATAGATAGATAATCATCTAGCTCGGATCTCCGTGCGGGAAAGGCTGAGCAGATAATGTCGCGGTAAAGTGAAAGTGCAAGGGCGAATTCTGCAGGAGTTAAATCCTTTGACCTTGAAGGTAATGGGTGGCGGAGCTGCACTGAACCGAAGTTAGTCTGCATTTCCCTGGGCTGGCTAGTGTCAACAATGGAAGGCTGAAGGAGCTGGGCTAAATCTACGTAGTTACCGGAGAGTATCTGCTGACGTAATGCAGGAGAGACGGGAGAAGGGCGACAAACTGACGAAGCTGGCTGGGTGGGTGGAGCTGCTGTGGCTAGAGTGTAATTATTGGCACAGGGATAAAAAACATTTGGGTGTTGGGGAAGGGAGGGGGTGGGGATGGAGAAGGGGAGGGGGGGGGGGGAAGGACAGACCAGTTGGAAATGAAGGAGGAGGCTGAGAATAAGCGACTTGATTAGCCTGTGGCGGGGCCCCTTGAGTTGCTGGAAGGGGCTCTCGTGCTGCCGTGTTGGCTGTGAAAGAAAAGGGGGGAGCGGAAGCCATGTTGCTGTGAGCGGCTGAAGGAAGGGTAGAGGAAGGGATGATGGGATGAAAGGATGTATGTGCACAGGGATTTTGTGAAGCCTGCGAAGACAGGGATGAAAAGAAAGCTGAGATCAGCTGAGAGAAGTCTGAAACGGAGGGAGCAGGCACAGGGGGACATACGACCTGCCCCCCACCAGGGGGGGGCTGATGATGCAGGCGGAGGCTGTGGCGGCGGAGGCTCTGTGACGTCATGCCTGACGACGCGGGCGGTGGTTGGATCTGGCGAGGAAGCTGGAAGCGCGGGAGGTACGGTGTTTGTTGTTGCTGTATTGATGGAGGCTGAATATAGTTTAAACAGTGTAGCTTTATTGTCGCCGCGGTGGAAGGGAATGCCTTTCCCTCTCAGGAAACGTTGGAGGCGGGCGACGGTCCACTCTCTGATGTCGGGCTCTGTTTGTGGAGGAGGAGACTGCCGAGTGGAAGATGAGGGCGCACCGCGAGTGCGTCGTGGTGGATCGCCGAGGACTGTAGGCCTACGTGAGGGGGGCTGCTGCCGATGAGAAGAGGGTTGGAGCCGACTCCTGCGACCATGCCTGCTACGTCCATGGTTTTCGGCCCTCGCTGAAGGAGGAGAGGAGGCCTGAGATCTGCTGGGAGTCGGAGAGATCTCGTTGGTGGAGCTTGAGTGGAGAAGCCGACGGGGCCGTGGTACGTTAACCACTGAGCGCAGGCGACTCCGCTGGGGCGCTTGGCTGTGGTCTGGTTGCTGTGGCATGTCTGGTGGAGGATAACCGGCTCCGAACAAGTCATCATCGTCCTCTGAATCGGGTGGATTGAGCCGCAGTTCGGGATCCATGGTGAGTTGACTGTTTGAAATCGATTTAGTAATGCTGTTGAGCGTTTAGGAGCGATGCACGGTCTGTCTGTTGTCGAGAGATCTGAGACAAACGAGGCAGGATGGGTTGACCAGGTATAAGTAGACTAGGCAGGTGATTAGAGGTGTGGTTGAGGTGTGGCCCTGCTCCCGAACCTAAGTTAACTAATTAACTTCATCTCTTGAAACGGTTAGCCAATCAGAACAGGGGGGTCATTAATATTAATGAGCCTTAAAGGCACAGCAAAAGAAACAGCCTGTTCTTGGTAAGGCTCAGAGAGATGCTGGAAAATCAACGTGTAAAAATGGATTGAGAGTGTTTTTGGTACATGACACCACACACACAGCTTTGAATGGACCTCAAGACATAAACACTGGAAAGTGGAGAATATGGGACCCTTAAAGAAAGATTTGGAATTTTCCAGCACTTGTTTTATTCAAATTCAAATACACAGCCATGAACATGAAGGATCTAGAGAAGATCATCCATGCTCTGACATCATGTCATTTAGATTACTGCACTTCTCTCTATTCCTATCTCAGCCATAATTCACTGTCACATCTCCAGCTTGTTCAGAATAGAGCAGCTAGGATTTTAACTAGTGTTAAGCAGAGATCATATATCCCCATTTGTACCATCTCTCTACTGGTTACCACTAAGATACAGAATTAATATTAAGATTTCACTGATCACATTTAAAGCATGGCTAGTTTTGTCCATGAGTTTCACTGCAGAGCTCTTAGTTCCCTGTGAGCCGGAGAGCAAGCTGAGATCTTCAGGTCCTTCTGACTTTCCCTCAGTCTAGACTCAAGACTGAAGGTGAAAACACTTTTCCCATCAGGGCCTCTAGACTGTGGAATGCCTTCCTGAGGGATCAGGCTCATCTGTTAAAACACTTTAAATCTGCTTTATATATCTTACTATTCTTCTTTATGGCTTTTTGTAAAGCATAACATAGCATATACCATTTGGTGGATGTATTTATCCAAATCACCTTACAGTACCATGTGTGAATATATTTTTATCATTGGTGACTCCAGTGGGAATCAAACCAGCATCCCTGGCTTTGTTAATGCTTCACTCAGCTCAGTGAGCTACAGCACCATGCAAAGTACACTGTAACCTCTGATTTTAGATAAATAAAGTTTATCATTATTATTAGTCGTAATCTGAAAGAAAAAACACAGACAACACTGACATTAAAATATAAGAGAATAAGATTTTCTTATCTGTTCATGTCCATTAAGGCTGAGTGTCTGTCAGCTGTCAGAGAGAAGCTGTGAAGCTCTGGCCTCAGTTCTCAGCTCCCAGTCCTCTAGTCTGCAGGAGCTGGACCTGAGTAACAACGACCTGCAGGATTCAGGAGTGAAGCTGCTCTCTGCTGGACTGGAGAGTCCACACTGTAGACTGGAAACTCTCAGGTAAGATCAGGTTAAAATGCTTTTGTGTAACAATTTGTTGCAACTGTTAAATGCATGCTTTTTTTATGTTTTTGTGTTCTGTTTTCTTTTTTATTATTTGTGGGTTTTTTTTTTTACATTTTCTGCATTGATCAAACATTCAATCATTTCGTATGGTTTAAACCCTGTATTATAAAAATGTATTGTGTTGTATTTCTCTTCTTTTCTACTCCTGTACTGTTCCTTTTAATTCTATTAAAATTCTATTAGAATTCAGTTTATCTTTCACCATAAGCGCCGCCATACTGCTGTGACATCAGGTGTGTTTATGTCAGCGAACAGAGCTCCCACTCGGAAAGTCTTGCTCGAATTTCCTTCTGGGAGCTCTGACTTCAACGACTGTTCTGTTGCACTTTTCCAAGTCGGAAGTTTTGTTTTCCCAGAGTTCCAAGTACAATGGAATGTAGCATACCTGTAACAAAGGAAGAAATAGCTCGCTCTACTCCAAACTCTTCTTGTTGTCTTTAGGGTGCAGACTCTTGTGCATACAGATTCAAAAAAAGGAGGGATGTCCGCACAACCAGCTGGTAAACAAGCTGGTCAGCCAATGCTCTATCAAGTGTAATCTTAATTTCATTATGAAATCTGATGGTGGCGTCACCATTCAACTGGGTATAGAAATTACTGCTTTCTCTTCCCCACCTACATTCACCAATAAGCATGCCAATAATCTGAGAGACACACTGGTAGAAAATGACACTTATATACCACCTCAGCACTTCTTATCTTCTCCTCCCTCTGGTAACTTTCCTTGCTGTAATGCCATGATAAAGGGGGATTTCTTTCTACACCCACATACTGGCAGAACAATAAAAGTAAGAGGCAGATTTTCATGTAACACCAAGTATGTTGTATACATACTGAAATGTCCATGTGGCTTCTACTACGTTGGTAAAACCAGAAGGAAGTTGAAAATCAGAATATCTGAACACAAAAGCAATATCAGAAATCATGACGAAAAATCTCCGGTGGCTAGACATTTTAATGCCACTGGCCATGAAGTATGCAGACTGAGATTCCAAGGTGTGGAGGTGGTAAAACCTTTAAGGAGAGGGGGTGACAGAGATCGCTTTCTGCAGCAAAGAGAGGCCTTTTGGATCCACTCTCCACAGACAGTGTCCAAGGGCTCTCAATGAAGAATTACTGCTAAACTGTTTTTTGAGTGAGCATTATATTATATTATATTGTTAGTGTTTATCTTAATTCATCACACGGTTGCTAATTTATGGATATTGGGAATTGTCTATAAATATGGGTCACTTCCCCATGGGGGTGGAAACGCTGATGAAGGCTAAGTGCTGAAACGCGTTTGTTTCTCAGCTTGCTGCTGTGCGTATAATAAATTTTTGTAATTCATTTGGTTGTGCGGACATCCCTCCTTTTTTTGATTCTGGAGCATACCTGTCCCAGGGGAAGCCTGCAGTACTGGCCTTGGTACTGAACCCCTTGTCTGCTTTTGGGCTCCTCTCTCTTAGTTCCCCCTAGGATGCCACAGTGGTCATATACATTTTTTGCATTGATCAAGCAAAATCACTTCATATGGTTTAAACCCTGTATGATAAAAATGTATTGTGTTGTATTCCTCTTCTTTTCTACTCTATTCCTTTTAATTCTATTAGAAGGGTGAACAGAGTTAGAGCATCATGTTTGAGCTCTGAAACAAAATGTTCCCTGTCCAAATGAACTTGAATAAGGTACTGAGCCCTTCCTGCTCACTGACAGTGAGTCGCTCTGGAAAGATAAAATATAATGGGAAATATTTTTATTAATTTTGTCAGGTTGAATCAAACCAAGCTCACAGAGAAATGCTGCCAGGAGTTGTCGTCAGTTCTCAGCTCCCAGTCCTCTAGTCTGAGAGAGCTGGACCTGAGTAACAACGACCTGCAGGATTCAGGAGTGAAGCTGCTCTCTGCTGGACTGGAGAGTCCACACTGTAGACTGGAGACTCTCAGGTAAGATCCATTTACAGTTTTTTCAATTGAATTGACACATTTCTCCAAACTAAGGTCTGTGCTCTCAAACAGTCTCTCAAGTCAGGATTCTTCAGTCTGTTCAACAAATTTAAATCCTGCTTTACATGCAGCAGGGTGTCCGCGGGTCATTAAAAAAAACAATTTTGCAAAAATTAAGGCCTTAAATGCCATTAAAAAGTCTTAAATTAGATTCCTAGAGGTCTTACATATTTTCATTATCATTTTAGCAATACTGAATAATATTTTACTGGCTTGTTACACAAAATAACCATAATATATCAGCGGGGGTTTGCAAGTGTTGTTGATCAACGCCAGTCACTCCACTGTTACCTCAATGTTACCTAAACAAGCAGTCCAGTCCCATACTCTGTTTTGGTGGAGATGATCCACGCCCCTCTTGAGTTCGGGACTCCTTTCAGTTTCATTTGTGCAACCACGGCAGAACGAACTGCAGTAAGCTTAAAAATCCTGACAGCCCGCAGTAAGAAAGCTGCTCCAAAACCAGAGTGAATATTGCTGCAGAGGTGGAGGAGCTTGGACCCTGAAAACAAGAACGATGTGGAGTTGGCCTTGTGTTTATTGGACAGGTAAACAACTTCTGATGTAGCTAAAGTTAGCCACGCGCCACATGGCAAACTTTAGCTCCAGTGTTTCCCCTGTATTTCTTTCTGACAGCACGGGGGGGTTGACGCTTTTCCACGACCACATGTCGCTAATTGTCATTTCTACCATAAAGATGAGTCTCGGCAGAAATACATTTGATGAAAACAAAAAATTCTGTAACAGTTTACTATGGGTTATGTTTCCTCTTCACTTGACATGCTGAACTTTAACACTACTTGCCTAGGTGCCGTTAAAACACCAGTTCATACTTTGTCAGTTTCAGACCACCGTAGCTCAGTGGGACGGGAGGGGTGAGAGAGGGTGGAGCTGGGCTGTGTGACTGGTGGAGGAGAACCTCCTTGGTACACGTCTGCCGATGTTGTTGTAGTTCCTGTGGCTGCCGTTAGATATTACTAAAGGGCCCATGTTACTAGTCCCTTAACCTAATTACTTGTTTGAATTTTAAAAAACATCTGTATGTTAATTGTGATCTATTATAGCCATACCGTAGGAACCGTGGAACCTTATAATTCTGACAGACTGATTCAGGCCGGAAGAAAATTGATGCATCATTACTGGATGCTTGGGAACTTTACAGTGAAATGAGTGTGATAAATGAGTGGGAAAGTCAGCGGAGACAGGCAGACGCACAGGAGATGGCTAGCAAATCCAGAAATGTGAAAATGGAAATTTTCACAACAATAGCTGGAAGAGAAACATTTCCAGGCGTGGTTGTGCGCCGTTGACATAAATGACCGAGAAGCCTACTGTGCAGTCTGTAAGAAATCATTTAAGCTGCAGTATGGTCATCAATGCTAGTGATTTGTTCCCACTCCATTCTTTTTCATGGCTACAGTGGCCCTCCCACTGGTAAAACACTAAAGTGATGGACGTCTTCTCACCCATCAACACTGTGCTTGGTTTTGCTTTCACATCCTGCTTTTGTGTAATCTTAATTGGTGTGACCAGTTACGGCTTGGAGTGGCATTAAAATGTCTTAAAAGTGGTATTAAAAAGGTCTTAAAAAGCATTAAATTCAATTTGCTGATGTCTGCAGAGACCCTGATGCAGGTTAATGTCAGTAAATAAACAGCTGACCTGAGGAGGATTTTCTCTGCTCACATGATTTTTAAACCAATTGTGATGCCAACATTTAGCACTGTTTTGTAGCCTCTGAATTACTTTCCATGAAGCAAGCAAGCAGCAAGCAAGTTTATTTATATAGCACATTTTCCTACATTGAATGCAATTCAAAGTGCTTTACAAAAGAAAGGAAAAAAGATAGCATAAGATAAGAAGGCATAAAAGAATTCATTCATTATGACAAACATTAAAAGTGCATAAAAAGGGTACACAGGCAATTTAAAGTGGTTTACATTTAAATAGAAATACAATACACCGTTAAAATAAACAATTTAAAGTCATAAAAATAATCAATAGGAATCATTAGGAATCCCTCTTTCAATTTAAAGTGCGTAACATTAAAAGTAATAAAAGATATAAAATGGAAGAAAATAAAATACCAAAATAGCAGGAGACTTAGCTATAGGCAACACAGAACATGTAAGTGTTTAGCCTAGATTTGAAAATGGTCAGATTAGGGGCATGTCTAAGATTATCTGGGAGTTTATTCCAGTTTTGTGTAGCGTGATAAGAAAGTGCTGCCTCCCCATGTTTTGTTCTGCCTCTGGGGACGGTCAACAAACTCTGCTGGAGATGAATGCATGGATCAGCTTGAAGATATTTCACTATTTCCTCTCCTTGCAGCATCAGTTGCTGAAACCTAAAATAGCAGAAAGGACTTCTAAGATTCTGTCACAAACTGAGACAAACTCTCAAACTGAACCAACTGAAGCCACAGAGCCGATCATGGATGGATTACTGAACGGGCTAACCGGGCACAGGCCCAGGGGCCCAAGAGCTCAGGGGCCCCTGAGCCAGAGCCTGATACATGATGATGCTGTCACTAACTTTACATTTACTGCCCTGCAGTCAAAGGGCTTAGTCATTTATATCAACACCAAAGCCCCAAACTTCCCCCTATAATAACCTAAACATGAGTTTTGAAGGTGTCAGCATGGCTCTGTCACAGTGAGTGTTCCCCTCAGTTTATCTATAGTGCTTTAGCAGTAAAGCGCTGCATTATTGTCCAAAGGCCTTGTAATGTAAAGTCATGGTTTACGAAGACCCCAAAATGTTGTTTTCCACTCCTGATCTGTCAGTAGGGCCCACTGACTCATATACCATGCAGCTGCTGTGTGGCCAGACAGTAGATTTTGGGGCATTGCAGGCAATCAGAGGCATTTTGCACTTTAAAATATGTTTTTTAGGCCTAGAATAATATGTTTTTGCACCTTGTAATTCCTTTGTAATTGTTTATTTAGTTTTCTCTCCCATAAGTGCAATAGCAAAAAAAGATAATAGGCATAGCAATATTATATACACAGTGAGAGCATACAATAGTTTTTTATGTTCATCTCACTTTTGTATTTAAAAAACAGTTTTGAATATTAATTTGAATCGGTCTTTAATAGCCGAGTATCCTACATATGTTATCATCATCTTTCAAAAAAGATAAGCTTATAGGCTTCCACTTTCATGTCCATCCTCACTAGATTAACGGGTGTGTTAGGTAAGACTATTTCATGATTTGTTTAGCCTTCAGAGGTCTACCTGTTGTTGCTATTTAATTTGCAACATGACTTGCATTCAGAGTTGAGATTCAGGTGATATTGTGCGATTGGCTCTGCGTATACTTTAAAACGGATCCCCTTTATTTAAACACTGAGGAAAAAACTAGTAAGAGCAGCTCCTGACCACAGCCAGGCCTGCTGTTCAGAAGTGAAACAACGATTGTGTCTCATAAGGAGAAGCTTCTCTAACCTGTTGTCAGACAGTCTGTTCCTTCTGGAGCTGAGCAGCAAACTTCCTGAACTGAACAGCCGCTCCACAGGCGCTAGATGGGGTCGGGGTTTTGTACTTCATGTAAATGTTTTGGATGTTTGAGAACTGGTTGAGGGTCTCAATCCCAGATCCTCCTGACCTCAAATAATCCATCACTTCTTCTTCTGCTGAGTAGCTGTTTTTCCTCCAGCGTCCTGCTCTGAAATCCAGATCTGTTGTTTAGTCGGAGTGTGTTTGTCGTTGGCAGTGGAGGCTCCTTGTCGGGTTGTTTTTCCCTGAGTTTCACGTTGCTGTGTTGTTGTATCAGATGCTTTGATAAACTGGATGTTGTGTTTTTCACTGTGGAAAGCGTTTTGCTGCCACACAAAGTTTACAACGGACGATAATGTTCTTTGCATCCTTGACTGAGATAAATTCAAAGTAACGGGAAAACTTCCAGCTGCTGAAAGTCTGCGTCTCTCCCTCACCCTCCAGCTTTTGTTTTGCTTCTTTAGATAGTAGCAACGTAAACCTGCTGCATGTCCTGAAGATATGAAGAAAAAAACAAACAGGGATTTTGACAAAAAAAAAAAAAAAATCTTTAAAAATTTCAAAGGAGAGAACAGAAAAGGTTGACGGGGGTTCAGGTTTAAATAACGCAGTAACGGAGCGTTACTGGGATTAGAAACTGTAATGTAATTAAATTGTAATCCCTTACACTACTCGTTACTGAAAAAAGTAACGAGTAGTGTAAGGGATTACAATTTAATCCCTGTACATTACTGTAACGCGTCACTGAGTAGCCTAACACGTTACCGCCCAACACTGGTGCCCAGGGGCCCTTTGTCTCATAATCCGCCTATGGAGCCGATCACTGGGTCAACTGTTTGCATTTGAGACAGTTACACTTTTTGCCAGAATTTGACTGCATTGTCACAACTATTTTCACAGCTGTATACTAACAAACATCTACCTATGTACCTTGTTTTGTGTATGTACCTTGTTTTGTGTGTGTGTGTGTGTGTGTGTGTGTGTGTGTGTGTGTGTGTGTGTGCAGGCTGTCAGGCTGTCTGCTCACAGAGGAAGGCTGTGCTTCTCTGGCCTCAGCTCTGAGCTCCAACCCCTCCCATCTGAGAGAGCTGGACCTGAGCTACAATCATCCAGGAGCCTCAGGAGTGAAGCTGCTCTCTGCTGGACTGGAGGATCCACACTGGAGACTGGACTCTCTCAGGTCTGGAGAGGCAACGTCTGCTAGGAGGCTGAGAGTCACACACATTTTCTCTGTCACACTGAGAAGATGAGAAACACTGAAAGCTCAGCTTTCTTGATGTATCAAGCTCACTTAAACTGTTGATTCCTGACTCTAAAAAAGGCCCTTCACTCCACATTCTTTGTTTTACCGTTTACTTAATCAAACAAAGGGATGAGGAGAAAAGGCACAGTAAAGGACATGTTCAAAGCCACGGTCAAAACTAACTTGTGCTCTAGCTCAACAGCTTCTCTCTATTGAAGGAAAATGTAAATGCACAATCCACCTGATGCTTCTCTGCTGACAGTAATTAGCTAAAGAGAGATGAGCATTAATCTAAGGCAATATAAACTATAGTTTACACAAGTAAATGTTAAATATTATCAATATTAATCAAAACAATCAATAAATCTATATAATCTATATATATTTTAACAAGAAATGTCTCTTACAAATACTGTTTAATGGTGGATATGAGTGATGTTGTATGGAAAATCAGAAAATCACTTTTCGAGGTTATGAAGGTTATTTGATTTCATTATAAAGAGATTATGCTGATCTGACTTTATTTAACCCCACAGTGTGGACCATGGTGGAGTGCAGATGTTGAAACCAGGTCTGAGGAAGTGTAAGTGTGTATTTAGTTTTATATTCATGAAAACAAAGCAGCAAACATTCAGCTTCTATTTAAATAGAAAGTTCATGTATGTGACATCTATTTATTCAAATCCTACCCTGAAAAAAGATGGCTGACAAAATGTGTCATCATGAAACTGAATAAATAAACAGTCAATCTGTTAATAAATCAACAGATAATAAACACAACAGGTGTATTAGATGAGAAGCTGCTGCTGTATTGAGTCTTGTTCTCTCATCAGATGCCTGTGAACTCACACTGGACCCAAACACAGCAAACAGAAAGCTCTTCCTGTCTGAAGACAACAGAAAGGTGACAGAGGTGAGAGAGGAGCAGCCATATCCTGATCACCCAGAGAGATTTGACTGCTGGGATCAACTGCTGTGTAGAAATGGTCTGACTGGTCGCTGTTACTGGGAGGTCGAGTGGAAAGGAGGGATTTCTATAGGAGTGACTTACAGAGGAATCAGAAGGAGAGGAGAGGGTGAAGACTGCAGGCTTGGATGGAATGAAAAGTCCTGGAGTCTGTTCTGCTCTGATGTTAGTTACTCTGTCTGGCACAATAACAGAAGAACAGACATATCTTCCCCCTCCTCCTCTGACTCTAACAGAGTAGCAGTGTATCTGGACTGGTCTGCTGGCTCTCTGTCCTTCTACAGAGTTTCCTCTGACTCACTGATCCACATCCACACCTTCCACTCCACATTCACTGAACCACTCTACCCTGGGTTTGGGTGTGGGTGGTCTGGTTCCTCAGTGTCTCTTGTCAGATAGAGGAGGGAGAGAGAAACACTCAGACTGCTGACCAAAGACAGCTGCTGAAATGATAGTTCACTCTGGAAAGGATCACACACACACACACACAGATACCTACGTCTTAATATGAGAATAGTAATGTTTGTATTTTCATGTGATTACTGTAAACAAACATCCATCAGTCAGTGTAAACAGAGTGTATTCTGTGTGTTGGGAAACTGAACAGGGTTTTAACAACACACACATACAAGAACATGAACATTTTATTGTGAAAATGAAATGAAACCAAACAGAATCAAGTTATGGTTGTTCATCTTAGAGTCTGTTGATGATGATTGACAGGTTAAAATATCTTTCTTTTGCAACTTTGTTTTATTTGGTATTTTATTCTCTTCTCATCATTCCAAGCTAAACATTTATCTAGTTTTCTGTAATTGTTTCTCAGAATTAAAGTTTAGCGTAAATGAACATTGTTTGGTCTTCATCTTTTCCAACAAGCAGTTTCAAACAGGATTTTTTTATATCGGATAATAATTACTATAAAATAAACTAATTTGTTCTGTTTTATAAGTTGTGAGTCATTTCATCTCAAAATCATGGGAAATGTAATGTATGACATCATTGATTTACATTGTCAAATTGTCTCTCAAGTGTGATGTCATTTTTCAGCCCAAATAAGGGATTCTGGCCCCGCCCCCTTTCAGTCTAACATGTAAATGACTAGAGGAGTAAAATGATGTTAAAGCCTTTAACTGTCCAACACTAATATTGACTGTTTCTGCTCTCAGGTTCCTCTGTTCTGCTTTTCTTTATTAGTTGAGCTGATTCTGATGAAAACAATAAAAAATCTCTACAGACTGAGCTCAGCATTCAGCATTTCATGAGCACAACATCCACACCATGTTAGCTAAATAGTTTTTAAAAATTCAGTAAAGTGTTAAAGTATGTAATAATTTCATCTTATGTCATTTCTACTGACATTATTTCATCCATTTTAAGACATTTGAGAGGAAAAGAGGCTGAACCACGATGTCAGAGACTCAGATTCACACATTTATGTTCAATATCTAGAATTCTGAAAGGAAAATTAAAAACATTCGATTTTTAATATATAGGTGCAACAAAATGTATTTTCACCTAACTCAAGTAATGCAATTGGGCTTCTTTTTTTTATTTTTTAAAATGTAACCTATATTTAACCAGTTTATTCACAATAATATTAAAAATCTTAATCTTTTTTTTTATCAAGGGAGAACTGATGAAGAAAGCAGCATCATGATAAACATAAAAGTCACAAACAACATACAAAAATGTAAGAAAGTAAAAACAATCAAAAGTCACATTAAAGAAAGAAACAGTCAGATTTTATGTCAAAGTTCTCCAACAGGCAGAAAACAAGATCCATCATTTCATATGAAAACACTTTTCAACTATATTTTACCCTTTTTGAATTTTATTTACCTATCTTCACTCTAAAGAAAGGAAAATAAATCCTTAATCTAACTAATTTTACTCCATTTTGGAACTACAGGCTGATTTGACCTCAGAAAACAAACCTTTTTCAGAAGCAAAAGCTGAAACAAAACATTTCAGAGTGTAAAAACTGTCTTCAGACCGGTGGAGCGATAACAGAGACAGTGTTAACATGCACAGAGTTTCGAGCAGCTCTTCTCTGTGTTCAGGTCATATTGTGTTCAGGTCATGGACCTGTTCAGGAGGAGGTTTTTGTGGAGTGAGGACGCCCTCTGGTGGATTGTACCGGCTACAGCATGTGTGCAGGTCGGCTGCTTCACTGTGTAGTGGAGCGGATCCGCAGGTAAACAGCGGAGACCATGGAGGATTAAACTCGGCGTGTACCCGCCTGTGTGGAGAGGATTTACCGTAAAGAGCGAGAGATCCGGCTCGGTGTCCATCAATCAGACAGCAGCCAATAAGCTACCCACAGATCGATATGACGTCAGCAGCCAGTCTGTAGTTGTTTGCAGAATTTATCTTATGAAATGTTATTACACCAGTTCATATTAATATTGAAACTAGACTCAGTTTATCATCCTTTTTATACATGGTATTTTGTGTGTGTGTGTGTGTGTGTGTGTGTGTGTGTGTGTGTGTGTGTGTGTGTGTGTGTGTGTGTGTGTGTGAAATCCCAGTATGCCTCCACCACACCACACCACTACTGGCTAGAAGTAATAAAGTACTGCTGCTATTTCTAACCTGTGATCTTTAGGCGATTCAATGAAAACGGTTGCAGTCGACAGAAACAGTTTATATAGCAGATCACTTTATTCACATTGCAGACACAAAGAGCACAAAATTAAATATCTTATCACATGCAGCCCCACCCAAGTGATAAACATTTTATTTTGCCAGTGAAAAAAAAATATTACATTGGTCAAACATCCTGTAGACTTTAGATCAGACTAAATGAACACAGAAGACGGGAGACATTGTCAAGCCTGCTAACGGCCACTAGGGGGCAGATAGACTAACTGTGAGAGAGTGAATGTCTCCTAACGGCCGCTAGGGGGCAGATAGACTAACTGTGAGAGAGTGAATGTCTCCTAACGGCCACTAGGGGGCAGATAGCCTTCAGAGACCCGGCAGGACTCTGGTTACTGTAAGTCCGTAACATGCCACTGTGTTGAAACCTGATGTATCTTAAAGAGGACATAATGGGCTTTCCAGTGATCTTCAAAATGACCGAAATGTGCACAAGCACATTTAATTGCAGAAGGAGAGGTAATCAATCAAAATTAACTATTTCTGTTTTTAAAGTTATTTTAGCTATAGCTAAGTGGATTTTCAGAAATGTGAAATATTTCTTATCTACTGAATAAGACATTGTTTGTGAATGTCCTTTGTAGTGGACACCGGGGACTTCCTACTGTTTTTGTTTTTGTTTTTTTCACCTAGGCTACTTTACATATACAGTGGTTCTCAATCATGGCCTTCAGGACCCTGAATACTGCTGGTTTTCTGTCCTACCAGGTAGTTAATTGCAGTTAATTACATTCACCTGTCGTCCCAGGTGTAAACCAGAACCTGATTAGATGGCTAGAATGAAAACCAGCAGGGCTCTGAGTCCTGATGAGCTGGATTGAAAACCACTATAATGTGGGAGATTTTTCACTGACTGAGGCAGAGAGAATTCTTAACTGGATGGTTGAGGGAGACTCAGACAGAGTTAACAGATGATGGTGATGAAGAGGAAGAATCTGAGGCAGAGGAGGAACATGAGAGCTCAGAGCAGGGAGGATAATATCACCCACCATACACTTTTGTGTTAAAAATAACACGTATAGTTCTAAGGTTTATCTGTCATTTCTTAAAGTGGCATTCAGTAATCTATGACCTGTATCTGTATCGGTGACCAGAATTGCAACAGCATCAACAGAACTGATCTCCTCCTATACAAATCTCTGCACAGAGAAGTGACATCTGCAATAAGTTGAATTTCAGTGATTATCCACACATTCAAAATTTAGGACGGAAATGCTAAAGTCTTTGAGCATGTGTTCTCTCACAACCTGCTTCCTGAAGTAACATTCATGAGCAATCAGCTATGAAATTCATACAATATTTTGTTTCATGTGATTACATGAAATCAATTTAAAAGAGAAAACTGTCTCAGAAAAGCCAAGAAGTTTTTTAAGTTAATGTTGAGACAAAACCTTTGTGAGATACATGCAAAGTTCTTTTTATAGTTAATTATCAATACAAAAATGAATTCTGAAAGGAAGAAAGACAACTTAAAATGCAAAACTCAGCTTTAAAAAACATCGAAAATGTATTTCCTTCAATTTAAGATAGTCATGAATGAAAATGCATAATTTCTTTGATCTGACATAATTTGTCTGTTTAATAGAGACCTGACATCCACTACAGAGGACATGACATTAAATATTAACAAAAGTAAAGTTAGATATTTATTATAGTTATTTGTAACATGTTATTTATACCCCTAACACCTACGAGATGTAAAAATAAAAATTGCAAAACCTTTTTTCTGCTGGATCTCAGGAGGATAGACCAACTGTGAGAGAGTGAATGTCTCCTAACGGCCACTAGGGGGCAGATAGACCAACTGTGAGAGAGTGAATGTCTCCTAACGGCCACTAGGGGGCAGATAGACCAACTGTGAGAGAGTGAATGTCTCCTAACGGCCACTAGGGGGCAGATAGACCAATTGTGAGAGAGTGAATGTCTCCTAACGGCCACTAGGGGGCAGATAGACTAATTGTGAGAGAGTGAATGTCTCCTAACGGCCACTAGGGGGCAGATAGACTAACTTTGAGAGAGTGAATGTCTCCTAACGGCCACTAGGGGGCATTGTTTTCACCCGCGTCCTTGTGTTTGTCGTATGTTAGCAGGCTATTTCAAAAAGTTGGGCACGGATTTGCACAAAACTTAGTATGAAGGTTCTTTATGGGCCAAGGAAGAAGTGATTAGTCTTGGTGGGCGTGGCATATCACCAAAAGGTGGTTGTCAGACATGGCGGAGGTCCAATTTGATTGAGGAAAGAAAATGTTTTCAGATTTATATTAAACATATGAGCTTTGTAATGATAAAGACATTGCCATGATTGTTATTTTCATCTTAATAGGCCTAATCATTCTTATTTTTACTTTTTTACTTTGGTAATACTGTAGGTACTATATTGTATTTGTATTTGTATACTTTATTATCCCCGTGGGGAAATTTGTCCTCTGCATTTGACCCATCCTATACACACACTAGGAGCAGTGGGCAGCCGCAGTACAGCGCCCGGGGACCAGCTCCAGTTCTTTTACCAGTGCCTTGGTCAGGGGCACTGACAGGAGTATTAATCCTAACATACATGTCATTGATGTCTTTGTTTTTTTTTACTGTGTATGGTCATAACAATAATGCATTATTGAATTGAATTGAATCCTAACGGCCACTAGGGGCAGATAGATAAACCTTGAGTGAATGAATAATAATAATAATAATAGGCCTAATAAACATGCCTAATAATTTGCTACAGAACCTGTACATGTAGACATCCGCAGTGAGAGGACCCATTGTTTTATTCAAAGGAGCTTTTATCACCATCTGCTGATTTTTTGATGTCATTACATTTTTGCTACATTGTGCAAAGATGAAGATTCCATCAGCAGTGATGTTTCTGTTTTTATGCTTTTTATTTTTTTATATTGCTGTGTTCCATAAACCAATACAATTTTAATATTAAAATTGTATTATTATTATATGATGTTAATTACACTTGCTTAGACACACATATTAATAACTTATAAAATCGTATCGGTTAATGGAACATATCAACATAAAATATTAAAAAGCATAGAAACTATTATTATTATTATTATTATTATTATTATTATTATTATCTCAATATACATGTTGAACATTGTTTTGTATTTTGATTTTTAAAAAAAAACCTATTCAAAAGCATAGTAAATGAAATATTAGCAATTCCCCACAGTCAAACTGCCAAACTGACAGCAGACCACAGCGTCATCTCACAGATCATCAAATGGCCTTTGAATACGATTGTATATCCAATATGGCCTATGTTAATTTTGAAAAAGTTACGGTAAGAATAACATTTATATTTTTACTAATATTTCAATATGAATATTTACTGGATTGAAGCAATTTATAATTACTTACTTACTATTTCCTGCCGTATTTTAGGCCTATAGTAAAATCGCGTTGAAAATGTGTGTATCAAATATGATACAGTAGGTATATAAGGTAATTTATCTGTAAATCCCGCAATCGTCATTGTATTGCATGTCATGATGCAATATGCATTATGCGTACCACAATGCAAAATACACTGTTTTGATTATTTAATTAAACTAATTAAAGATTGAAATATTATCTCAATAAGATGTATTTACAGTGGAAATTTAGATACTTTTATGTATTTTTTATATATGCAACCTACTCTATCATGATAATCAGGTGTATTTTGCAATGGCTCACTTGCTAATAATTGTCCTTTGACAATCATTATGTTATAATAATCATGTCAGGTTTTAATGCCAATAATCATTGTGTCATGTTTTTGTGCTTAATGCGAAATAGACTTGAGACTCCAAAATGCTGCAAAGACACTTGTAAAATGGTTTCTGTTTGAAAAAAAAACAAAAAACAAAACATGAACCAAATCAAATATTCCAATCAAAATGTTCCAGTGGGGTTTGCAGTTAGTCTATCTGCCCCCTAGTGGCCGTTAGCAGGCATGGCAATTGCCTACTGGGGTCTACCATCTTCTGTGATCATCTAGTCTGATCTAACGTCTAGGCTACATGATATTTGACCAATGTAATATTTTTTTGCACTGGCAAAATAAATATCACTTGGGTGGTCAAAATACTCAGTGGATTAAAACGAACACACACAATGAAACAGCGTGATCTTACTGACTGCTGATCGGACACCGAGCCGTATGGGGGCCTCTGTCGCTCTTTCCAGTAAATCGCTTATCACAAACACGGCAGCCTAGGCTGCAGCTTGGTTCTCACCATTGCCAGCAATGTTAAAAAGGCAACTTTCTGTCGCGCATAACTCTGTCTGTGATCATGTGATCGTATTTTGTGTTTCAACATAGTGTACGGGTGCTGTCACTGGGATCTTTCTATTTCCGCTGTCAGAGGACTGCGCAAGTGATCGAGGGTCACACAATGCTAACTGGCGAACAGTCATTTCTGTGCTGTTAACATTTTTGGCGTCGATCAAATCATATATATATATATTTTTTTATAGTTGCGCAGTCGTCTGACAACAGAAACAGAATATGTCAGTGACCACACATTGTGTTATATGTTGAAACACAAAATAAGTGATTACAGCTAGAGTTGGGCGCAAGAAAGATTGCTTTTTAACATTTCTGGCAATGTTGAGAACCGATCACCCTGCGTCAGTAGGCCTACAGCAAACATGTTTGTGAACAGGGCCATCCCTCTCCACACAGGCGGGTACACGCCGAGTTTAATCCTCCATGGTCTCCGCTGTTTACCTGCGGATCCGCTCCACTACACAGTGAAGCAGCCGACCTGCACACATGCTGTAGCCGGTACAATCCACCAGAGGGCGTCCTCACTCCACAAAAACCTCCTCCTGAACAGATCCATGACCTGAACACAATATGACCTGAACACAGAGAAGAGCTGCTGGAAACTCTGTGCATGTTAACACTGTCTCTGTTATCGCTCCACCGGTCTGAAGACAGTTTTTACACTCTGAAATGTTTTGTTTCAGCTTTCTAAAGCAGGTGTAACACCGGGATACAGGCTGTAATGTGATTCTGCTTTCAGTGAAGAAACAGTTTCATGCCCAAACCTCCCAGCAGTCGTTCAGTTTCCTCTGCTGCCCTTTAAAACCATCCAGCTCCTTACATCTGCCCTTCAATAAACCATCAGGAGTAAAAACTATCCTACTATTATCCTACATGTCAGATGGATATTGTAGCGTATAGATATCACTGAAAGCTTTAAAACATCATGCAGCTACTGTAGGTGAACAAATAAGTCCACAGAAAATCCTATAGTGATATTATAAGAAAATACATAGCTTAAAGGGTGATAAGGCCATTTATAGTGATACTTTTGGAGATTAAAAATACCATAAAGAGAAAAAAGGTCAGTATAAACTCATTGAGTACTCCAGACTATACTGTAAACCACTATAGGAATACTATAGGAATATTATGGTGATACCACAGTAGATGTGCATGTGATTTGTGTTTTATATACTTGGCTGCACAACAAATTTCCCATCAGGGCCAATAAAGTGATTGATTGATTGATTGATTGATTGATTGATTGATTGATAAAATACCCTAAAGTACATTAAAGCCACCATAAACCCACTGCACCACAGACGCAGTGATTTCTATGCACATTTTATTTATTATTTGTTCATTAATTATTTTTGTAAATTAATTTTCGATTTAAATGCAGTAATGTAGCCCAGACTTTCTGTTTCCAAGACGAGAATCAAATGTTAGGGGAAACACTGAATACTGGGAATTTTTTGGCATGAAAATGGTCAAATTTAAGAAATTGAGTATCGACACAAAATATCATCTGTCGGCGACTTCAGTCTAAAGATTTCAGTATAGTGGTATCGGTCAAACTCTAATAGTGATAATCATGTTTACCGTTTTCAATAGGCAGCTGGTCGGTTTTCTCTCAGACCCCAAAATCCATCAGCCTGTCTAGTGTGAACTGAATTGAAAGTGAATTGCAACAATCCTTTCATTGCAGCTTTATCACTGAGCATTAATTTAATAGATTATTTTAACATTTACTATTGCCACAGAACATGTTAGTGCATGTTTTTAATGTAGTGAAGCACCACAGACACACTACAAGTCCTATAGGAATATTATAGGGATATTACAGTGATACTATAGGAGATAAAAATACCATAAAATAGTTTAAGGCCCGTATTTCTACTTACTGAGCACCACAGACACTGTAAATCCCTTCAGTAAATATTATAGGATTATTATAGACTCGTTGATGTCTTGTCCTGGCCTGACACCGTGTGGATCATTTTGGTACTGCAGATATTCAGACTTCAATCCTCAGCAGATGGCAGTCTGTAGCCTTATTCTCATCTAGAATAGTTACAGCGCCATCTTCTGGCCAGAAATGACTTTACAGGCAACAGGAACAGAATGAAAACTCAGGAACATCTTAAGAAAAAGTGTCACATCCACAAATCTGGAATTCATTAGTTATATCCATATATTAAGTTATAAAGTTTGATATTCATACCTATTTATACTGTTTGTACCATTACAACTCATGTGCATGGCTTTGTTTTTCTCTAAATCTGTAGGCCATGACCCATGTGCAAATTGTAGGCCTACATAAAGAGACCCATATCATAAATCTATATATATATATATATATTTATTTATTCTTTTTACATACTGCTTATACTTCTTTTTATACTCTGGTTATACTTCTATACTTCTTTCTTTTATTTACTATTGGTAAAATAGACCTATTCCCTAGATTTATACTTTTAAATGTTTTATATACTACTTGAATAGGCTAATTTCTGTGTTGTGTTATATTTAAAGTGACCCACCAAGTCAAATTCCTTGTTGGGTCAGTAAAAGTGATTCTGAATTAAAGGCTCTAATATGATAAACTGCATGTAATGTATTGAGTGCAGACCTGAGTCAGATAGTGTTTTAATGTTATTTTAGCCTCCTTGGAGTACCAGGTGGGTGGAGTTTGCCACACAGTACAAAGTAATGATTGCAAGAGAGATTACTCATAGGAAAATATTTTGTAAGTCACTTTAGTTTACTTTTCTGTGGTTCCCAACTTATCTGACCTTATCTCAATTATGGTAAACTCCACCCATCTGGTGCTCCAAGTAGGTTAAAACAAGCCAAATATTACTGACTGAGAATTACTGTGACTGATAATTCAACATGAAACGCTCATACCTCATACTCAGCATGAATTTGAACAAAATATCCTCCAATAAAATAGAACCGCAGATACGTATCTATTCAGGTCTGGAATTAAAGGGGAATTCCACCACAGTTAACATGTAGGTTGTTATTCTGCAAAAGTCAACATTTTCCAAAAAATTTCCCATGTTTTTTCAGTTGTTGAATGAGTATTGAGTCAAGATGGAGGAAAATGCAATCCTATCATTTTAACACATCCGGGGTGGAAAGAGTAGACCTACTAAAATCACCTACTAGAACTAGGCTACTGTAACTTTTACTGAAATTTACTTAAGTAGACTTAAACTTAAGTAAAAAGTAACTGATTGAAAACATGTTCAAACTAAAAATTGAGTAACTTAAAGAAAAACAGACATGATGTCATATCTTGTTCCTTATGATATTTCCCATACAATGACAATGACAGAGTATAATGATATTGCACATTTTTATAGACTGTATGTTCTGCATAAAAATAACATTCTGAAATTCATGACTTTATTCAATCTGTAATTAGAAAAACCCTGAAAATCCCTAACACTCAATTACTACACTGATTTATTAGCCAGCTCGCTAGCAAGCTAGCAACAACCAAGCTAATGCAAACCAATTTTAATGTAGTTGATGGATGTTAACTAAGATATTATCAGGGATACATTTGACAGTTTTGACATTTTTACAGTTAGCTTAACGTTTCCTCCACATGCTAGCACAGGATTGATCCAGATGTAATTTAGGGTTAGCGATTGCAATGCTAATGCTAAACTACAAAATTTGTATTCTGTAATGGATGTGAAATGCAATACATAAAACAAGAAATACTTGAGGGTTATATAGCTCAAAACTCAGAAAACAACAGAAGAAAATAGGGGAATTTTATAATCTCTACCTTTGAAAAAGTAAAGAGTTTTTCATGAAAATTCCCAAGATTTCTTTCAGTTGTTAAGTGAGAAATGAAATGGAGAGAAATACAATTGTACAACACATTGCATAGATGAGGGACAATTTTACAGTCTTTATCCTGTACCTACATTCAACATGTAGAATTAAGCAAAATGTATTTGTTTAAATGGCATTTTCCTTGATTTTGCAGGCTGATAACTAAAATGTAATAATACAACATAATAATATAATAAAAACCTAAAATATAGGAATTTTGGGAGATAACTTCAACTTTTTTACTCAAATTCCCAAGATGTTTTACAGTTCTTCAATGAGTCGTGAGTGATGAGCTCTCAAGATGGAGGAAAATGCATGAATAGTGAAGATCCCTTTGGTAGCCTATGTAAAGTTTATTTTTTATTTTTCACTTGAATTTTCCCCTTTTCTTTCGATGTTTTTTTATTTTTCATGTGGTTATGTGTTCATCACTACATGTATGTGCACCTTTCTTGAAAAAGCAAGTTGTTAAAAAAAATAACTCGGAGAGATAACCTCTACTTTTGCAAAACAACAACCATCAAAGTCAGTTTTGGGCATAAATCCCTCATCAGCAGCTGCATCTTAACTGCAGCTCTCCATGCATGGAGGGGCAAAGCAGAAAACAAAGAAAGGAAGGAAGGGAGACAAACAAGCCGATCCCTAACGAAGCTGCAGGGAGGAGAGGCGATAATTCACCAACACCCACATCTTCTCAAAAGCAGTCAGCTTCCTGCTCCTTTCAAAACGAGGGTGATGGGTGCGCTCGGCAGATCCCTCCCACGCTGCTTAGCGGCTGGCTTCCGCCCACCGCCCGTGGAGCCGCCCACCTCCAGCCGTTGCCACGGCAACACATCATCATCGGTGACTTGCAGTGGAGGAGGAGGAGGAGAAGAGGGGAGGGGAGGGGGGGAGGGAGGAGAGGCCGTCGAGCGCCGAGCAGGGCTGCCACTGCGAACAGCAACCAGCGTGGGTGTTCATGAGCTGAACTATTCTCCAGAGAAAATCTGTCTACGTGCGTGTGTGCGTGTGTGTGTGTGAGAGAGAGGGAGAGAGAGAGAGAGAGAGAGAGAGGAGGGCGGGTGAGAGAGAGAGGAGGGCGGGTGAGAGAGAGAGAGAGAGAGAGAGAGAGAGGATGATGGGAGGTATGTGAAAAGGACCTGCGTCAGAGTGAGTCATCAGCCAGTTTCACAATGTGTTGATGTGACGCTGATGCAAATGGCCTGCCCAGGGATTCATCTCAGTAAAAAAAATTTAAAAAAATGAAAAAATAAACAGAAGAAAGAAAAGCTCTTTGCTCGATAAGAAGCTGAAATCTCCTCTGAGTCTTTTGCCAGTCACCATTTTCATCCCATCTATGGTTAAACCAGCCTGCTGTCTGCCAGAATCTCTTTATTGACACAGGGAGGACTGCTAGGCACTTCTGCTCTTTTCCAGCTCCACCCTGCTTCACATTCACACAGGTAAACACATTCACACTGGGAGCAGCTGGGGGGTTCAGTGCCTTGCTGAAAGGCACCTCAACCCCAAACCCCAGATTATTCAGCAGGTTTTTAACTTTTTTGTACCTGCAGACGGACTGCCGTAGATTTTTCTTTGGGGAATTCATGCCTCTGCTTTCTCATATATATCTACGTAACTGGCAAGGAATATCCCTAGTATATTTTCTTTCATGGGATTCAAACCAGCAACCTTCCATTCACAAGCAAGCATCAAACCCCCACCCTGCCTAAGTGTCCATGGGCAAGACACTGAACCCCTACCAGCTCCACACCCTGACCTCTGACCTCTCTGTGGAGAAGGGCAAGTGTACACTACTTAATAAGTATTACATTATTGTCATTATATTATGTTGTTATTAAGACTTGTTATTAAAGGACTACTCCAACTTTTTGGGAGTTTGGCCCATTGGTCTCCTTACCCAATATCTGACAAGAGGATTGACAACAAAATCTCTGTGTCTCTGGTAGATCGCTCTGTCCGGTGCGCATGCTAACGCTTTAGCATACAGTATGTTAAGTAATTGTAGGCGACTAGCATCATCCAAACTATGAAGATAAACCATTTAATAATCCAAAGTTGGTATTGGTTTTTATTCTGTGGCCTGTAAATACCTAACTTCTGAAAACAAGATCTCACTATTCATCATTTGTGAAGTCTGTTACAAATCAACGGTGCAAAAAACGTTAGCTCTCTGGCTAACTTCACTCACTTCCTGTGTAAACAAAGCACGTTACGCTCCAAGTCTGGGGGAAGAATTTTACCAATGGCAGGTTTAGACTCATTAAAATGAACTAACCGTCAATTCTCTTGTTTTCATTTTTGGGATAATGCCAGTCGCGTACAATTACTAAACATACTGTACGCTAAAGCGTTAGCATGCACCAGACAGAGTGAGCTACCAGAGATGCAGAGATGATTTTGGTGCCAATCCTCTTGTTGCATGTTGAGTAAGGAGACCAATGGACCAAACTCCCAAAAAGTCGGTGTTGTTCCTTAACACTGACTCCATTAAGGCCGACTTGGAACAGAAAAAGCTCAAGATAATGTAACAGTAACATTATCACACAAATACAAATATACATAAAAAGTAATAACACTGTAGGTTTGAACTAGGTGTAGATGACATTGACCAGAGAACGCACCTCACAATAGAGTTCAAAAAAATAAAGTTTAATGTTTATGTGCTGTATAACAAATAAAATATATTAGTGTTTAAAAAACAGGTGCATAACTAGGTGAAGCCTAATCTATCTCTATCACTTTACAATAAACAGTGAGGAGAACGGTGAATCGATCAGAACTAGTTCAGTGAGACGGCAGGTCAGACATGCGCTATTCTCTGAAACATTGTACGACAGTGACACTAACTAAGCATGTGAGCCAATCAGGGCAGGAAATTCACTTTTTTTTTTTTGTCCACCGGCCACAATGGCTGGTGTCTTCCAAAATTCACCAGCCACTTTTACGATTTTACCCAGCCAACTATATTTTTTAGAATAGAACAGGACCTGAATCCTTGTTGGTTACCTAGAGTAAAGACAACAGCCTGGTCTCATAAAATTTTGAGAAATGAGCACGATGTCTTAAAATGCAAATAACGTACTCTGTGTGTGAAAAGTCAGAGAAATACGTTTCCCCAGTAGGAAAGGATTAGGTGGAGGAGACACGACTAGAAACAAGTAGTTTGACATTGAAATAGCATGGTGGAAAGTAAGGGGGTGGAGGTCAATTCCCAACTCATGACAAGTTTTCATTTACTGAACCGTGAGCAAAACCTGAACCTAACCTGAACCAAACTGTTTTAGCTGCTAAACTGAAGCGTTAGCTAACCTTTTCATGTGACCAACAGGTGAAAATGTCCAGTCTGATTCCTGTTGTTGTCACATAATCCTTTCACTATGGAGGAACGTAATCTGAAACATTATTCGCGTCCACAGCACTGAGTTTCAGAGTTTGTGCTCATTTCATGAATTTTTGTGAGACTGTGTTGAAACACAAACATTTCCCAGCGTGGTTGGTGGTTGGTGGTTGGCGGTGATTTCCCACCCTGGTGCCGATGACAGACAACACTCATTGAGCACATGACAAAATGACGGAACCATATAGTATGCAAATAGACTTATTACTTACATAAATATTGCATTGGTCTGTCATTACGGTGAGTGAGGCTAAACTATCTGCAGCGAGCAGGGAGAAGGAGAGCTAGACCAAATTGTCTGGACATTGTTATTATCTTGGACCTACAGAGCAAACAGACATATTTACACAGTGTGGCGAACACGTAAAAACACAGTGAACACTTATCTGTTATGTATCTACCTCTAAACAGCAAAACACATCTTTGAAATATGCACTGATGGCCATCACAGGTGGATTAAACACTGTTAAGAGCTAAGGCTAATCAACATTATCATCTTGTAAAGCGTTTTTTTATATACCAGACACTTTCACACTGTTGTATTTTTTCTCAATGACACTTAAGATTTCTTTTTTTTTTTTTGCTCTACATACATAAACACTGTATTGACACCAAAATCTACAGCAAAGTTACACTTGACAAAGAAAAACCCTGGTTGAGAGATTAGGCTAGCACTATTTGTTATCATGGTACTATTTACAGACCCCAGGCTGCTGCTCCACGAACAACAGCAATAAACAGGAATTTTGCTTTTTCTGCTGTTGTGGAAAAACCACGTATCTGCAATCTTTGTTTTTTTATTGTTCTTCAGTTGAAAGTATCCATGGTCATTTATGTGTTGAGTGACCCTTGGGGCCTTTTGAAGCCTGCTAAAACCCTGTGGGATCATTTCAGAAACTCACAGGCGTCAATGTGAACATACGCCTTCCTTTCTTCATTCCTGAAATACTCACTTTTTTTGCAGATGCGTGGTTTTGGTCCAACAGCAGTGTTTTGCTAAATTACAAAGTGAAACGAACCAATTAGCGCGGCCTCCGGCGTGCCAGCCCGGCCATCTTGCCAAGACGAATGACAGAGGTCCCCTGCTGTTATTCCCAAACAGCTCCTATACATCCTCCATTTAAATTACCTCCCATAAATATACACAAGACAAGAGGGAGGAAGGGAGGAAAACAAATTCCACCTCTCCTGTTTTCCCATCTGAACTGAACAACAAAAAAAACAAATCCACTTGAGGGCTGAATCGTAACTCACTCTCCCTACAGTACTTTCATTTTAATATTTCCCCATGATTCCCTTGTTTGCACCCATGATTTATACAACAGCGTAAGTTACAGTACAAATACAAACATTTAAGTTAGATTTGGGAGAATGACGCAGGCTCAGAAGATGTGGGGTGATGGCCAGGGAAATGACCACAAGCCACCAGCCAAACGCTGCTAAATCTTTGGATACTGCTGGTAAGTTTGTCTACACTCCCAGACACTTGGTAAGACCGCCAACCAGTGTCTTATTCTAGTCAAAAATACTAGTTAGCTTGTGAATTTTGGGATACCAGCCACTGTGGCCTGCAGACAAATAAGTTCCTTCCTCGGACCTTACTAGAGATTTAAAAACAAGGTAACACTTTCTATGTGTATCATATCTATACTGCATTATGACTAGTTATCTATCAGAGGTTTTCCCTTTCTGATTAAAAGGTTGTCCAACAACATTCAGATAGATAGCTAGTCATAAACATTTCCAAAATGGTTGTATAGTTCATTATAAGTTATATCTATAATGTTTTATGAGTGCTCATATAAAGCATCAGTAAGCATTATGTGTTCTTATAAGCATGGTCATAAGGCATTATGAGTGCATTAGAATTCATTAGGAGTTCTCTTATAATGCACTATAGATATTAGGTTTATTTTGATAAATTGGTTTGTTGATATTGGCCTTTTATTAAATATAAGTGTTGTCCACCTCTGATATGATGGAGCTACAGAAAAACATTTTGTCTTTGCATATTTTATTCATTTAATTGTTTGTGATGTTATTTTTTTTAAATTTAAAAGCAGTAATGTATCCCATAGTTTTTGCCTTAAAGAGCTGCTAACAGTAAAATAGTTTAATTAGTCTGGGTTTCAATGGAGAGTTTTAGTGTCCCATGATGGTCTAAATGCTGTTTCAGAGGCTTTTCCACCATAACGAGAATACAGTTATTAGGGAAACACTGAATACTGGGAATTTTTGGAATCAAAATAGAAAAATTGTAAGATATTGAATATCGGCACAAAATATCGACCATCAGCACCTTCAGTCTAAAACTATTGGCATTGGCCTTCAAAAAAACCATATCAGTCGAACCTTAATAGATATGTTACTCATAGAAAGTGTTTCCAAAATCAAGATGCTCAACTCGCCACAGTGAGGATATGCACCAACACTGGCATGTTCAAATTCCTCCGGTCCCATCCCTGAATCTACCTCTGAGTTAAGATTCAGCCCTGCGGTCCAAAGAAAGCAACAAAAATAACACCCAGGCAGAGGTAAAAAGTATACAAATGTTTGAAACAGATCACTCTTAAATTACATGTACATCTTAACGTGTACAATTAATCAACAGACAAAGACCTGCAGAGCATCGAGGGGATCGCCCTGTTCGGCTTCTCACCATGCTCTCTAGGTGCTTTGGCAAATACCTATTAAAACAAAAAAAAATAAAGAAAAATAAATGCTATTCATGAGGCAACATTGGTTGTTAAGGCTCTACTGTGGCTGTGCTTGCTTAGTATCTATTGACGGGTAATAACTGCATACTGTCAAGTGTGAGTAGAACAGAGTGGGGGGGTACTAGGGGTGGTGGGGTGGTGGGGTGGTGGGGTGGCGGGGGGGCGGGGGGGCGGGGGGGCGAGGCGGGAGGCACTATGTGGAGTCTTCCGGCTCTGATTTGATGGTCTTCTTGTCTGCGTTGCCGGACGCCCGCTGTGACGTCCCGTTTTCTGAGGGTGAAGATAAAGAGAAAGGACGATATCATCAGCATAGAGCTTTATAAAGCCTTATGAAGCCTGGTAGAGACTCATGAAGTAATGACTGCCACACAGTTGGAATAATGGGTCAAAATGTCTCAAAATGGGTTGATAAAGTAATAAAACCTATTAATGTTATAACTGCCAAATAATAAAGTCATCAGACTGGTATTATGATAATAAAAAAAAAAACAGAGCAATCCTAGTAATTAATAAGCACCAGTTATTATAATAATGTATTGCAATACAGGAAGAAAATACAATTCACAACATTGTAAAAACATCTGAGGATGTTATTACATTATCCAGAAATGTATTACATTATCAGGTATTATTATATTTTTGACTCATTTAAAAAGTTGTTTTATTACATTTCAATAAGATATCATATTTGCATCAGTTTCTACATTATCAGTTGCTACAAGCCTTGATTCAACTCAACAAAACGAGTCAAGAGTGTCATTCCATGACATGCAGGTTTCATATTGTAATCATAAAGATCACATCTTCTGAAATACACATGGAAAAACTTCTGACTTTATATAATACAAATAATTAACCCAACATTACTCAATTAGTTTAAATAATAATAACTTTCAAATTGAAACTAATCTCTAAGGGTATATAACTGGCATGCAAGGCAATGTGTTACTAGTCCTAACACCATCCTGCAACTGAAAGGTCACAAGTTCAAACGCTGCAACAGCTAAAGTATGTTCATCAACAGCCAGCTGCCTGTCCAAGTGTCGCTGAGCAAGGCAGTGAACCCTCTACCTGCAGGTTTGGTCGAGTGGTTTCTCTACTCTTCTCAACTGACCTGTTGCTGGTGTTTTGGTCTCGTCTGTGTTGTTGTTGTTGTGGTTGTGATGACGCTTCAGCTCATTGGCTAGCTGCTTGCCCAATGGGAGGTCGCCTTCCTGCATGTTCTGACTGACAACCCGCAAGTTGATTGGTCGCTCATCTGAAAAATAGACAGACACAAAAAAACAAAACATTAGTACATGACTGCAAAGTCTTGACATCACAGAATTTAATTTTAAACCACATCATTCAAATTGTATTCCTTTATTTATCCTAGTAAAGTCAACTGGGAGAGCATTACTCATTCACTCTCTGCACGTAAATTTTCCCTAGTCAATCCTGGGATTCAAACCGACGACCTTCTGGTCACAAGCCTGCTTCTCTAACCGTTACTCTACCTCTGCCACCAAAACTTCAGAAAACAACAGAGACAAATGTTGGGAAACTTAATGAAAATGTCTACTTTTACAGGATTACACCCTCAGTGTTAAATTCAATGAAATCATCATTTAATTCCAGAAACAAAAGAGATGCTGTCAATTAAGGTTCGACTGATATGGGTTTCTGAAGGCCAGTACTGCTATTTTTGGATTGAAGCTACCAATAGCTTATATTTCTTACCGGTATTCAATATATTTACATTTGACCATTTTCATGCCAAACAATTCCAAGTATTCAGTTTTATTCTAGACAGGGTGGAAAAGCCTTGAAACATTTAGACCATCATTGAAACCCAGGATACTACTGCCACTAATAATTCATGAAACATATTGATGCATTCTTGTGTTGAATCTGATCAAAATGTCTCATTAGAATCAGTTCCGGTTCAGGTCTTCCCATAGACAACCAGTATAGTATTAATCAATTCTACAATAAATATGGAATCAATCAAACTGCATCACATCAGCCTGGACCAGATCCAGTTTAATATCGACCCATGTATCGGTCTAACACTAGCATCAATGTACATGCTCAATAATCCCTGTAGCAACAACATTTGTGTATGTGTGTGCGTGTGTGTGTGTGTGTGTTGTGTAATGGAGTTAAGCCGCTGATTGTTCAGCCTTGTGTTTGCCTTTTATTCCCTTTACACTCGCTGTGAAGGCAACGCACTGGAAGCCTTCAGCGCCACACACACACACACACACACACACACACACACACACACACACACACACACACACACACCTCTCCTTCAACTTGAATAGGAAGCTCATAATAGCTGCTGTAGCTTTGCATTTCGTTTCCCAGAGAGAGAGAGAGACAGAGAGAGAGAGAGAGAGAGAGAGAGAGAGAGAGAGAAAGGAAGGGGGGGAGAGATAGAGGAATAAAAAGGAAAGAGAGAGAGTAAGAGGGAGGAAGGAGAGAGAGAGGGTGAGACAAAGAAAGAAAGAGAGAAAGATAGAGGGAGAGATATTTTTCCTGTAATCTTCTATACTTCACTACTACAATCATCTGTTCTTTATTTTACATAGATTGTTATTATTAACATTATTCTAGCAGTTTCTTTTGATTTTACTGGACTTAAGGTTATTAATGTAAGTATTGATGTTATTATTGACTACCAAAGATTTGGCAGTATATACTGAAATGTACTTCAGGACAATAAAGCTGCAATGAACTGAACTGAATTGAGAGAGAGAGAAAGGAAGAAAGGGGAAAGAGAGAGAAGTAGAAGAGGAGAGAGAGAGAGAGAGAGAGAGAGAGGAAAAAAAGAGCAAGAGAGAGAATAGAGGGAGGAGGGGGAGAGAGACAGCAGAAGAAAGGGGTGTGCGAGAGAGAGAGAGAGAGAGAGAGAGAGAGAGAGAGGGGAAAGAAAACAGTGAGAAGTGGGGGAGGGGAGAGAGAGAGAGAGAGAGGTAGACAGAGAGAGAGAGAGAGAGAGAGACGCCCCCCTCCGGGCAACTGGCTGGAGGTAAACAGGCGTGGGCGTGATAATTACAGGTGCATTGTGGGAATTGTGGGAACAGCGATATAATGAGCTGTCGGGAGTGGGTGAGGGAGGAGAGGATGAAAATGAGATGAGGCCCGGAGGAGAAGGAAGATCCTGAATAATGATGTTTTCTTTTTTTTCCCTTCTTTCTTCCCCCTCTATTTTTGAGAAGTCGGAGCTGAAAAACGGAGATGAAAAAAACGTGACAGCTGCCAGGGCTGGGTGTGGAGAATCAGCACCCATAGGTGTTGTTTCCATCCAGAGGAGCCGAAAACGCTCCAACACACACAGACAGATATGCCTCCTGTGGCATTCCTTACAGTGTAATTTTGTTTTTTGTTAGAAATATACATGATATAACATAGTTTTCTTCAAATTAACCGTCTTAAAACATTGGTACACTGTAAAAAAAAAAAGTCCCACAATGCCCCGTTGTGTCATGTAACTTTCTGTTCATTTTCAATAAAAAGGGGCTGATGATGCGTCCGCTTCTGCCAGGTTCCCATCCGTTTTGACGGAGTGAAAGTTCTGGACAGACGGATTTGTCACCATCCGTTTAGCCAATTAGAATCGAGAGGCGTTCCTGGGTTTGTTCTGGAAAAACGGCGGCGAACACCGAGACCTTGGAGGAGGCTGTCATTTTGTTTTTGTATACTTTTACTGTCATCTTTACATTTTGCACTTAGCGATGACACTATTTTCTACGTTTTAGAGTGTGAGTCAGCGATTGTTAGGTCACTCACGCTAACAAAGAAAAAAAAATGTGAATTGGGAAAAGTGATAGAGAATGAGACAAAAAAAGGAAGGAGGCTGTAATTTAAAAAAAAAAAAAAAAAGTGAAAAATTTTGCTTGTTTTCGTGATTTAAAAAAAAAAAAAAAGTGTCAATATCTTGAAACAAGGCAGAATAAAATTGATGCTTCATTCAAGAATATTACTGAAACAAGGTGATTTTTCATAGGAAACAAGTTGAATGCATTGCAACCTTTGTCATTGTGTCTTAATATTTGTGACGTGTTTGTTCTCTCAGTTTTTTTAAATCAGCATTTCTATTCTCTGTTCTGTTCAAAACAAACAAACAAAAACAACCCCCCCCCAAAAATCTGTTCTGTTTGTGACCTAAGTTAAAAAGCGTTCCTTGAATAAGAATCGGACCCGAGTCGACTCGTCCCTACCTTGGTTGTCTCTGCTGGCGTCGGCGGCGGCTCCGTTGGTGCCCTGGGTGTCGTTGAGGTACTTTAAGGCGGCGGGGGGGATCCTCCAGTCCAGAGCCTGCAGCCGCTCCTGCACCGCGGCGTCCTGCAGGATCTCCATCTGCCGCGCCAGCAGACGCTCCAGCTGCATCTGCAGGACCGACACACTCGTTTTACACCTGGCAGTACAGGGGCAGTGAGGAAGGTTTTCTGCTGTCTCGAGTCCCTATTTTGATGACTCATGACTCGACTTGGACTTCAATATTGATGACTTGGACTTAGGTTTGAATATTGGTTACCTGGACTCGGACTTGGATATTGATGGCTCGTGCCTGAACTCAGGTTTCAATATTGATGACTCGTGACTTGACTCGGACTTGAATATCAATGACTCAGACTTGAATTCAGGTTTGAATATTGATGACTTGGACTCTACTGACTCGAATAATTATGACTTGTGACTTGACTTGGACTTGAATATTGATGACTTGGACTTAGGTTTGAATATTGATCACTTGGACTTGGACTCAGGTTTGAACATTGATGACCTGGACTCGGACTTGAATACTGATGAGTTGTGACTCAACTCGGAATTGAATATTGATGACTCGGACTTAGGTTTGAATATTGATGACTCGGACTTGGACTCGGGTTTGAATATTGATGACTCGAACTTGGTTTGAACTTCAATATTGATGACTCAGACTTGGATTCTGACTTAAATTGTGATGACTTGTGACTTGACTTGGAATTGAATATTGATGACTAGGACCTTGACTCAAGTTTGAATACTGATGACTCGTGACATGACTTGTATTTGAATATTAATGACTTGTGACTTGACTCAGAGTTGTGCACTGAGGACTTGAATTAAAACTTGGGACTCGATCACCTAAGACATCTTTTCAGCGTTGCCCTAAATTTGATACCAGATCAAATGTGTTACAAAATCGGATTCCGAGGCATGCAGCCTAAATGCGACTTGCATTTGAACACCTAAATAGGAATTTCCCAGCGTTGCCATGACAACAAGTAAATCTGACATCATCCACCTGAGCCAGGTGTCACACTGTAGTCAGCTTGTCTGAGCAGCAGCGAGACAAACAGACGACTTGACGCCTCAATTCAGTCCAAACTGGAGCTGAAATGTGTTGAAACAGAAACAGATGTGACGTCTTTTGTTATTGTTACTCTGCTCATCCCTGTCAGTTCATATTATTATGGGATATTATTATGGATTACATCCTACAATACACAACAGTCATCCAAAAATATTAGACATGAGCAGGAATTCACAATTGAAATCCTGCAGTGTGAACGGAGCCATAAGAACCACAACTTTAGTAGAATCTGATGTCAAAAATTACATTGAAATAACAAGTGCAGCCGCAGCCACAGATACTCACAGATATACAACCAACGTACATAGGAAGAGGCATATGTTCACACACATACAAACAAATGAAGGAGTATGCATTCACACACACACACACACACACACACAGAGTTAATGTGAGCCTGCTGGATGAGTGGGTCTGGGTAATGAGTTATCATAAAGCTCTCCTCCTACACTCCGGTCCTAATTAGGAACTAGCCATGGCAGCAGCAGCAGCAGCCAACATGGAAACCAATAAAGAACATGACTGGGATCAAACTGGATCCCTGCAGCACGCTCATCTGGAAACATCTGCTGACACGCAAATCTGCCAGCGCTCGGCCACATGTCTGTCAGCAATATGGCGAGAATCCTTTCAACACAGCGGGAGTTTACGGATTCGGATACGGAGTGTTTTTGCACGAATAAGATACCGTAACTTTGTTTTCTTCGATACGTCACATTTGTCGCATTCGTATTTTTGTGCGACATTTGTTTTCCAGACCCTGCGTTGTGATTGGATGAGAGGCGTTACATAAGTGCTTATACAAACGCATAGAATGATTTATTTATTTTGTTTGTTTTGTTTAATTGTGTTTGAATTCAATTTAATTTTTTTTTAATTCTCTCTTTGCACCTTGATTTGAGTCTGCAGTATTTCTTGTTGAGTTTTGTGTTTTGTTTCCGTTTGTATTTTTTGTTATATTGTATTATGTTTCAGGTGAGGTTTTTTTGTTTTTACCTCACCTGCACAATATACCTTTTCTTAATTTTAACTGCCTTTTCTATTTCGTCTTCTTCTTTTTAATGTGTGAATATACTAAACATGTGAATGCTTCCAAGTTGTAGCAACGAGACATAATCCCGTTCTTCCACTTCTTACGATACGACGTTAACGCAGCATCAGAATGTTTTAGCGATCTGGATCATTTCTGCTTTAACTAATAGTTTATACCACTGTAAGAATATTACGGGGGGAGATTTCTAGCCGATATGAGAGATCGTCCGTTCACCTGCAGGTTTCGCCCGACTGTTTCCTCTCCTTTCGACTTGGCGCAGGCCAGCTGCTCCCTCAGCATCTCCTGCCGCATGTGGATGGCCTGCAGCGCCTCCTGGATGTCGAAGAAGTTCTCCTGAAGGTGGAGGAGCGAGAGACACGAGTTTACATCTTACACCTTCAGGCATTTAGCTGACGCTTTTATCCAGAACAAGTGATGTCATCGGTGAACTTTCTCTGTAACTAAAACAGTACATACATGAGGGTTAATTAGGTTAAGAGTGATAGAGTTACCAATTGATTTATCGATTTTTTTTTTACTTATTAACTTTTTATTTATCCAGGGAAGGGAAGCATGCATGGTCTTCACCCTTAAACCTAGAGTTCCCATACATTTCCAATCATTCATACTTGAAGCTGAAGCTGAACCACAGTCTTCTACTGGTGGCCACTGAGCAGCAGTTGAGGATGTTGGTAGAAAGGCACTTATTCACTTTATTGACCCAGAATTTGATTGATAATCATTAACCATTAACATGGACAGCAATAATCCGATATGAACCCGGTTAAGACAACAGTCTGAATAAGAAATTGCCAAGTAAACATCATTTTCTAATCACGTTAACCTGAATAAGGTCATAGTCGGAGTAAGCAGAATCACATTAAGACGTGGAGTATTCAGATCTCAGATCAGTCTCATTATTGAAGCGGTTCAGACTGTAAACACCTGAATCCAACCAGGACTCTCTATCAGAGGATCGGAGCAGCTGAACTGGTTTCAGAGGAGAAAGAGACTGACAGCAGAAAACTGAGACTGAAACTGAGCATGCTCAGGATTTAGAGGGAAACGGAGATCATGAAGTTTTCAGTAAAGGCTTTCAGTTCAGGGTTGCAGGGCAAGCTTATTGTTAAAGAGACTGTCTCATAACCAAGCATGGACAGTCACTTTCCTGTATAAGGAGCTTAAGGTAGGAGAATCAGCATCATTTTTTAAAATCACTTCTTAAAACATACTTTCATCGACTTGCTTTTGCTTGTATATTTGTATCCTTTTAATTTTACAATGACTCTGGTTTTTACCCTCTGTTATCTTTTTATCTGGTGGTGCCTTCTTGTTTTAATGTATTATAACTGTATTATTATCACTTTTCTTTATTTATTCATTTATTTATTTATTTACTTATTCACTACTTAGTTATTTACCAATATTTAACATCAAATTTTAATTTAAAATTATTATTATAATTATTAGTATTATTTGTAGTAATAGTATTAGTATTAAACATCTAGAATTTTGTTTTTGATTTTGAATTGTCCTTGATCTGATGAACTCAAAACTCACAAAACAACCAGAAAGAACAACTGGAAATTTTAGGAAAATTTCTGCTGCAGAACAGCAACTTAACTGAATTTGGCTGGAATTCCCCTTTAGGAGTCCAGAGTAGTTTTGCTGAACAGGTGTTTGTTCATCTGCATCTCAGCTGAAATCCCAGCAGAGTTTGCAGCCACACGTGTTTTCGATCATTCGTATACGAACTGAGAGGAGCCATTCAGAGCTTAAAGAAAACCTGCGATCGGCCAAGTGTGTCAGGAGATTAACACTGAGGTCGCTTTGTACTCCGTTCAAGGCTGTTATGTTGTTTCTGTTGATCGACTCACTTTTAAAAACCTCAATAAGAGCTTCATCTGTGAATGTTGTATCTTCACATTTTAGGTGTTTAACTGATGCAAACGTATCCAAGTTCCAGTGAGTAGAAACAGTAGAATCTGCTTCAGTTCCAGGTTCACCAATATTACAACCAACCAAAACTAAGGAGGTCAAAAGTTTCATCTCGAAGTAACAATCTATGATATTTTCAAATAAATTCTTCTTTCTATCTGATTATATTGGTCTTGTCTCTTTAATAATAGTACAAATAAATGAACTCAACTTAAAATAAGATTTTAAGACTCAGTAATAAATAAAATGCTGCCTTAAGATGGATGTTTTTCTAACATGACAGATGGAATTTGTTCCTGGACAAATTTGTATGTCGTTGTTCATCAAATCACAATATTTTTTCCACTGGATCTTTTTTTAACTGCATAAAGCAGCCATCTGTTTTCTGTAAATACTTTCTGCCAAACTCCAAGATGTGTATTCCATAACCCATAAATCATGTTATAAAACTATCTAACCCACTAAGAGTCAAAACACAACACTACATCACTGTTTTCTGACAAAAACCATGCAAGAGAAGAATGCTGATTTTCTCATGGACATCCATGGATTTTGAAACTCACTCTGCACATAAATGACCATGGAAATATTTAATTTGAGTAAAAGAAAAACATTAATATCGCAATTACATGGTTTTAATCTGACTGCAGTAATATTTCACCTGACCTTACCTCTGTTTTAATCCTTTTGGGGGACGGTTCATCTCTGTCTCCACAGCGAGACCTGGACAGAAAAACACAGAGCAACACCGACAGTTCATACAATATATTTTTATAACTAAATATATTTTTAGATTTAGTTATATGCTATAACTGAAAGGTTTCCTTCCAAAACGCTTCATATTCGTTTTTGTAAAATAAAAAAATCTTATGTGATGCTCAATGTTGAATATTACAAACCAGATATCTTCTAAATTGTCACTTTTTTCCAAGTAAACGTTTTGGGATAGCTAGTAATTTCATGAGTTTTATTTTCATGCCTGTTGCTACAATATCTTTGAAACAAAACTCTTCAATTACGGTATAGGAGGAAATATATTTGAATAGGAAATCAATTATATTATAATGACAGTAAAATATTCTGTTGACCTAACACATGAAGGGAAATGGAACAGTATTGATAATAATTGGTCTAATTGCTCATATGATGATAGCTGTTATATGTTGATGTCTAATTTTGACCAATATCGTCTCTGACCCCAAAACAAGACAATTTTGTGTCCTTGAATTTCACCAAACAAGACCTTGAAGTAGGCCTACTTGTATGTATTTATATATATATATATATGATATATTATATTTATTATGTTGATTGTTGTCCTGCACCTGTCAATGACGACCTAGCCTATATGTAGCCTACTGGTTATTTCCATGTACGCTGCTTTGAAAAAGGTCTATAACGGAAACGCTGCAATAAATTGAGATTTGGAAGAAGATGGTGTTCGTCAGCTCTTACTTGCTGGTGCGGTAGGTGTATTTGTAGGTGACTTCTCTGGAGATCTGGCGGGCGAGTCCGAAAAGCTCGTCTCGGCGGGTCAGCAGAGCCATGTCCCTCATGCACAGCTGGGCCGCTGCCTCGTTCACCGTCAGCTGCACATGACAGACAGACAGACAGTTTGTTGACTATTCACATATTTACAGATGATTGCAGTTTAAAGATTAACAAATTTATATTTCACTGCAGGAGCGTAAATACAAGGTGTGTAAAACTGCATCGTTGGCTATCCACATTATCAGATTTAAAGAGCAGGTGCGCAAATGTGCATCTTTAGTTCTTCACATTATCAGATGAGATTTGGGGTAAAATGTATGAATGTGAAGTAGAGCTGGGCGATAATGACAAAGATAATATTACGATAATCATAAGAAAACATTTCAATATCATGTTAAATAATCAAATTGATCGCATTTAACTGCATGGTAATATAAAGTGTGATGAAACTAATTTTCAAATAATATTCCCAAATTTGATCTCATTTCGTGGGAGATTTTAATTAGTATTTGCTTTTTATCAATAATTTATAGGACAAAAATGTGTATCAGGATAACTCAATATCTTTATTTATTATTTATTTATTTCACAATCTGATTCTATTGAAAGACGATAAGTGATATATAAACAATATAATATTGAATTATTGCCCAAAGTAGGGCTTTATTGAAAAAAAGCAGGAGTGATGGTGAGGAGAGAGTTAAAATATTAAAAATGAATCTATTTTTGTTTTATAGAATAATGATGAAGCAGAATAAACCAAATTCTTAGCTGGTATAACTACTAAAATATTGTATGTCTGTTTAATTCTCCTCACATCTTATGCCTGGTGTTTTATTTATCTTATTCTTTTGTTCTATAATTGTTGTATTGCCTGTAAAGCACTTGAAAATTCAAATAAACGTATTGTTATTGCAGACAACCTCGTGCAGCGTCAGGTGTTTGCCGTCCCTCCTCTTGGAGTCGAAGCGTCCGTAGATGGCGCTGTATTTGCGGATCTCCTCCTCCCTCCTCGGGTCGTCGTCGCTCATGTCGAAGATGTGGCCGATCATCTTGGCCAGCTTCTTGTTGCTCTTCAGCTGCTCTTTGACCTCGGCCGGGTCAGTCTTGGGAAGGCCCGGCGCCATCCTGTCCACGCACTCCAGCACCGACTGGACGGCGGCGGCGTCCAGGGCCTCCAGCCCGTCCCGGGGCGAGGACGGGGAGCCGAGGTCGGAGGGTGACAGGCTCTGCTCGCTGTCGTTGCTGTGGCCCGACCAGAAGCGAGCCTCGCTGCTGCCCTGCAGGGGCGACCCGGCCGACACTTTGTCCCGCGCCACGTCCAGCTTCCCGGGGTCCGAGCAGGCGGCCGCCACGGCTTTGGGCATCTTGACGCTGCCGGCGTTGGCGCGGTCCTGGGCGTTCAGCAGCGTGGGCGAGCCCTCGGGCAGCTTGTAGACGGGGATGCTGCAGACGGGCAGCGAGGTGAGCGGCTGGTTGAAGAGCGCCGGGTTGGTGACCCAGTCGCGCAGCGCCTTCTGCAGGCGGCGCACGTGCAGCGGCTTGCTGGCCATGCCCACCAGGGCCATGATCTCCAGGAACTCCTCCTCCCCGGCCTCGCACAGCTGCTGCACATCGTCGCCGCCCTGCTGGATGAAGGCCTCATAGTAGTAGAGCAGGTTCGCCCGCTGCAGGATCCGGTAGAGCTGCAGCTCGCCCAGGGTTCTCGGCAACACCGCCGCCATACCTGGAAGAGGACGCAACACAACAAACGGTTTGTAGAAGACCTTGAAGTGGCTGATGTCCTGTTTAACTCAGTGAGAAGAGCATGGTACTAACACTGCCAGGCTGAGGGGGAACCTTTCTTAAAATGTGTGCACTTTTGGTACGGAAAGACACTTTGGATAAAACTGCCCACCAAATGTCACATGTATTTGCACTTTAAAATATTTGCATAACTTCAGGAGCGTTTAATTTAGCTTGTCTGGTAGTTGAACAGTATCAAAAGTGTAAGTGGCAGATAAGCCATTTGGTGAACACAGTATCACCTGCCAGTAAAATTAGTTTAGTTTGAATAAATCACCGTTAACTTTGCAGATGATAACATTTGACAACACTTCAGTTATATTCAGTCTTTGGTTTTGCCTGTTTCCAAACTTTGGCTGGCCACCGTACACTCTCTGTAACTGTCAGCCAATCAAATCAAAGGAAAACATGTCTCAGGCTCCTGATTGGCTGCCTGTTACGCTGCTCTACACAAAGCAGTAGCGTCCGAACTTCTGCTTCTCCGCTGCCTGGATGGTTAATCTGCCTAACATTAGTAGAAACTTCATGTTGTTCCCATGTGGAAACAGCTGGAGTGAGGCCACTAACAAGACAAAAAACATTCTATAAATGAATGAGTTAAGTTATTAATTAGTTGGTAATTAATACGTTTTAAATTAAAACTCTGCTCATTATTTATTGGATGATTCACACAGAGCTTGATCCTACATACAAAATAGCACCAAAAACAGGTAGGGTGACATATTTCAATGACAAATGTATTAATTATTTTGGTCTGGAAATTCATATTATTATCAGCCCTTAGCAGGTGACAAAAAGTTAATTTCAGACACTGAGTGGATGACTATTGACAAAAAAAAAGTGCCTACACTTTTAGTATGAATGGCACCAGTGGGAATTGAACCCCAAACCCTGGCAATGCCTTGCTCTACCTATGGAGTTCCACATTTTATTATACATCATCACTTGTTATATGAGGTAAATGAAGCTCTCCTGATGTTTCCCTGCCACAGGACGGTTTGTAGTTTTGTTTTGACCCGTGACGTTTATCCCATACATAAATCAAACTGACCCCAAGACCATGCAGATTTTTTTTTAAATTTCACACACCTGACAACATGCACGTAATCCTTCACTTCTCTACTTTAAATAAGAGCGGAGAAGGAACAAGGTTTACTGCAATTATTTGATTATCTAATAGCGGCTGCACACACTCTTCCCAACCACAGGTGGCAGCACTGAGCGCCGTGTTGCTCGCGAACGCCTCTATCGCCACAGAAGTCAAAGCGCTTTGCGGCCATATCGCCCGCTAGTTCCCAGCAATTTTTTGCGGGGCACAGATGAGTTTCAAGAAGATATTTTCCAAGTTTATTTGCGCCTTATCTTCACCCTTATTCAAAGTAGATGTGCAGAGGTGTGAGAAATAAAAACAAAAAACAGCTTGGTTTTGGGGTTAGTTTGAATTATGTATAGGATCAGAGTCTATGAGCAGAAAAAGACTTTGCATGGGTCATAAATAAACTACAAATCCCTGCACAGTCCTGTGACAGGACTATCCTGATGTTTGAGTCTCTGATATTCCAAGCAGAATAATAAAATATCCTGCAAAAGTGATTCTGCTGATTCTGCTGAAACAGGCAAGTAGAGGACTGCCATGCTGCCTGAAAGCACATATAGTGATAAAATGCTGAGTGATATTTATAATCTACTGTCTATATATAGTGGTATGTACAGTCTACTGTCTATATGTGGAGTGATAGGTATAATCTACTGTAAATACAGGCTATAACTATGTATTTTACACTTTACATATACTTTAATACTGTCCTGTTGTTCCTGTATCATGTGTTTCAGTATTGTGTTGCTATTTTAGTCAGCATGTCTCTGCATCAGTGCCACCAAGATAAATTCCTCTACATTCACTGGACTTGGTGAATAAAGTGTCTCTGGTTGGGATGTTTGGCAGTTTGCCGTCCTGACAGCCCATCTGCTCAGATTTGATTGGTATTTATCTGCGAGAGCGACGCCGTCATTCTGCCTCCAGCCTCGGCCCTTACGATGCAAAACACTCAAT
Organism: Centroberyx gerrardi; assembly: GCF_048128805.1. NCBI lineage: Eukaryota > Metazoa > Chordata > Actinopteri > Beryciformes > Berycidae > Centroberyx > Centroberyx gerrardi. The sequence goes on from NC_136017.1 coordinate 1,770,652, forward strand.
CCTGAGCCACACGAACACAAATTACGTGTCATTTTCCGCCTCGAGACGACAGGGGGAGAGAAGAGGAACCGAGCGCGAGCGAGCGAGGAAGAGGCTTGTTTTTGACTCTGCAGGCTTCAGTTTTCCCTTCCTACGTGCACGTGAGGCCCTGCGGAGGCCTGCGAACAGAGGAGTGGCAGTCAGCAGGCCTGGGTTGCTGGGAGGACCACATGCCTCTCTCCACCCCTGCAGGATGTGTAGGTGGTGGGCTCGCCTCGCCCAGAATAGGCCCGGCTAGCCTCAACCAGGGAGCCAGGCCTCGGCCCGGCCAGCGGCAGGCTGACAGACCTGGGAGACTGACGAGGGAAACGCTGCCTGAGTGAATATAGACACTGAATGAGTATCTATATGTAGACTGATGTATAGTCTACTGTTTATATCAAGAGAGATGTAGTATACGGTCTATATGTGGAGTGATATAGTACAACTGCTCCTACTACCACTACTACTACTAATAGAGGTTTTGAAGTTGCTTCACCAATCTGCTCCCAGCCAGCTGTCTCCATGATGGAGGAACATGTAGAACTGTGTGTTAGTGAATAAAGTGTAAATCTACAACAAGCAGCTAGAAGCAGAGAGCAGCTGAGTCAGCTTGTTGTGGTGTGGCTGTAGATCCATTCAGTAACGTTCTCAGTAAAAGTGAATAGTGTGATAAGGTGGATTTGGTTACTGTGACACAGTAAACTGTCTTGTCTTTAGCCCTAGTCTCTACTCCAAAACACTCTGAGTTGTAGCTTGAGAAGAGTCAGCTCAGTTAACCTGAACAAACTGTTAGCTAGCTAACTAGCCGGCAAACACACTGATGTTAATGTGAACATGCTAACGCTAGCCGCTACTAGATACGTTAGCTAGTGTGCTAATCAGATGTGTTAACAACAAGACAGTGATGTTAGCTGACCAGATACTATGGTTAGCTAGCTAACAAGCTGACATTATCTAAACACTAAATCAATCAGATGGATCAGTGATGAAATGATCAGTTCAGTCAGAAACAGACAGAAATTAACCGTCTGTTCAATTCTGTTGAGACAGAAACACAGTCAGCTGTTCACAGAGCTGAGGACCTCCAAGATGGCCGCCAGAGGGAACGTTACTTCACCTGAAAGCTACAGTCTCATGTGTAGAGTGACATTTATTATTCTAGTGTCTATCTTCCTCCATTCCCTTTGTTCTATATGAGTTCCTGTTATCCCTGCATCATGTGTTTTAGTAGCCATGTTAATATGTACTTTGTTAATATGTACTGTGTTAGTATGTAGGCTACTGTGTTAATATGTAAGTGTCTCTGCGTCTCTGCACCGTTGCTGCTGAGACAGATGTCTGTACATTTACTGCCTCTGGTGAATAAAACGACTCTGACTCTGCAGCAAGCTGAGCTCCGTCCATTAGCTCTGTTAGCGCCGCACTGTATCTACTGCAAATAGAAACCCTGGATTAATTCAGTGCACATGCATGGTCCGTAACAGGGGAGGATACCCATGGATTGTTATCGACAGGGAAAAATATCTCATGTCATCCTGTTAGTTCACTGGTAATTCAGCTTTACAGCGCAGCCGTCTGTGCAAACACACCCCAACTGATGCCGATATCAAACAGCCTCCCATCTTACTCCAGTTTTATCACAGCAGATGTGTGTGTGTGTGTGTGTGTGTGTGTGTGTGTGTGTGTGTGTGTGTGTGTGTGTGTGTGTGCGCGTGTGTGTTATGGGTGTAATAGCCGGTTGTGAATGCAGGCCGTAATTGAAGTCCTGCCTGCAAAAGCTGTACAGCAAAAGAAAAGCGAGTTTGGCGAGTTCAGCTTTTCACCTGGATAGGAGAAGCGAGAGGCGTGCACTGACACACACACACACACACACACACACACACACACACACACTGGTGTACTTTTCCAGGTGAGGTGGCATGCAGCGGGCCAGGGGTTCCCCCAGAAAAATACATGAAGAATAGTTTTATTCCACTGTGATTTAATTCAGTAGAAACTATCTCTACTATTAGATAATGAAATATCTAATAGTAGAGAATGAAATTAGAGGATGACTGTTGTAATCCTGGTTTTCAAACAACAAACAACAAATAAAATCCTCTCAGAAAGGGGGGGGGGGGGCGTTCTTGAAAACATTTGAAAACCCTTGAACTAGTCTACTTACTAAAACAAACAAAACTACTGAGTGAATGTTGCTGAAAAGAAACAGTTTCATCACAAAAATGACAATAATACAGATATCACAACTGACAAAGACATACAACTTATGGCAGTGTGTGAAAAGTCACTGTATTATTCCTATAATATCCCTAGAGGGACTTGTAACGTGTCTATGGCGCTCTATAATGACTTTATAGAGGCATTTTGCATTTCTATCTTCTATAGTAATGCTATAATATTCCTATAATATTCCTATAGGGACTTACAGTGTGTCTATGGTACTGAACTGTGAGTTTAGAGTTACATTTTGCACTTGGTGTTTTTATCTCTTATGGTATCGCTATAATATTCCTATAGCATGTGTATAGCTACTCAATAATGAGTTTACAGTGACATAATTATACTCTATGGTATTTTTGGTTGATCTCCTATGGTGTCAGTGTAATATTCCTATAGTAACTTAAGAGTTTTGCGGTGATATTTGCATATTATCTTTGCAAATGGATTGAGAATAATTGAGAATAAAAGCAGCAGCAGAGACAAAGGCTGTCGGCTCACATAGATAACAATAATAAAATCTGATTCCAGTCTGAACGGGCCTACCTGGACACTTCTGGCCCCCTTTGGTCCGCCCTGGTCCGCTTCTCCTTCTCCTTCTCCTTCTTCTTCTTCTTCTTCTTCTTCTTCTTCTTCTTCTCTGTTTGTATACCGGGTGAAGCAGAGCCTGGCTGTCAATGTCTGCAAAAACCCTGGAAGAGGAGAAGTGTAGATCCAGAAGCCGGGTGTGTAAATTAAAATAAAATAAAATAAAAAAATAATCAGAGAGAAAGAAAGATAAAAAATAATTTCCAAGACAAAAAGCCAAAGTGCGCTTGCTCGACCGAGCGCCGCTCCTCTCTCTCTCTCTCTCTTTCTCTCTCTCTCTCTCTCTCTGGAAACTTTTTCTTTTTCTTCTCGGTGAGAGAAAACGCAGAAATTAAAGCGCGAGAGAAGAGAGCGATCTGCGTGCGTCGCGTGTTTTTTTGCGTGTGTGTTGCGTGTGTGTGTGTGTCAGTGTGAGTGTATGTGTGTGTGTGTGTGTGTGTGTGTGTGTGAGTGTTTGAGTCTTCTCCCAGTCTCTCCACTCCCCTGCACCCTCCACTACTGTCAAACGAGACACCATACACAAGACCACTTCCCGTTGTGGATTTCAAAATAAAAGCCACTCTGATGCGCATGCATGTTGCAGCAAGTTAAGTGAAAATAAAGGTTGTATTTAAGGTGGAATCTGTAGGAAATTAAATTAAAATTGTTTTATTTGCTCACGATATCATTTTCACAGCAATTAGGAATAGTTAGGCCTATATAGTCTGAGTCTACTTTGGCAACCCAAAATACCACAGAGTATAATAATGTCACTGTAAACTCATTATTTATCATGCGTGTATTCATATAGCCTACAGGATAAATATATAAGAATACCAAATATACTCAAAGACTCAGTCTATATGGCTGTGTCTTTATGCTATGGAAATGCCATTTTGGAGGGGAAAAAACTACTATTTTATTCCACCGTAGATACAACCTTTATTTTCACTGTAATACTTTCTATTATAAACTCAACTCACCATAACATGTTTGCTAGTAACAGTGCTAAAATTAAATACACAAAGAATTACAACACTTATATTCAATGACTTAAAAAATCCTATTTTAACCCACAGTTGTCACACAATAGTTCCTAAAGTCTGTGGAAGCAGGTTTATTTTTTAGCTACAGTTTCACTCTGTATTTAGTATTTGAATATGTTTTATTACTCGGCACATCCCCAATAGTTAATCATTCTTTTTTTTTTTTTTTTTGTCTGTTTCTGTGGGCGGTTTGTTAGTCTGTTTTATTGTATAAACCTTTATATTTTCTTATTTTACATCACTTGTATCCAATGACTTTTGTTTTCTCTCCAGTTGTGTTTTTAGTGCCAAGGGACAAACCAAAAAAGCTAGTAAACATGCTATAAAAAAAAAAACACCGACCTTTATTTTGGAGTCCGCCTCGCCGCGCTTCCTGTGTGTCGCGGGCGGAGTGCGCGCAGCTTGACGCAGCAGGGTAAAGTGGGATATTCCGCGGTTGCCACAGAGCTTCTCTCTCTCTCGCCCACGCTGCTCCCTGCGTGACGCAAATCCGCGCGTGGGCGGACACACGGGGCGTGGGAGGCTTTCTGCACGGAATACCAAACACAGGCAGGTTCAACACCCACGGAGAGAGAGAGAGAGAGAGAGAGAGAGAGGGAGGGAGAGAGAGAGAGAGAGAGAGAGAGAGACATTAGATGCGTTATAGATACTGATCAGTTTGCATTATTATGACACGGTAGCCTACATGTTCTCACTGCAAATACGTATCTGCGTTGTAGATATTGATCACTTTGAACTGTTGCACCGTACGTGTTTTCACACAGAATAACTGATTATGTTCTCAAGCTACATGATTAATATTTTTTTTATTATTGATCATTATTTGTTTTCAAATCAAATCATAGCCTAAATCAGTTTCTTATGTTATATACTGTATGCATATGTATACGTCATATGTGTATATGAGTATTTTCTCTATAGGCTACGCTATGTATTTATGTATATTTTCTTTATGTGATATGCATAGAAGTATATTTTCTCTATGTATATTTTCTCTGTGATATGTGTATATATGTATATTTTTTCTATGTTCATATTCTGTGATGTGCATATTTATATATTTTCTCCAAGTGATTTACATGTATGTATATTCTGCCTATGTGATATATATATGTCTATTTTCTCTATATAATAAGAGTATATGTACATATGTACATTTCTTCTGTGGGAAATGTGTAGGCCTATATGTACATTTTCTCTGTTATAGATGTATAGCCTATATGTGTTTTCTCAATGTAATATAGCCTACATGTGTATTTTTTCTACGTGATAAGTAGTTTTATCACAGATACTTGTGTACCTACTTTGCTTTTATTTCTGTTTAAATAAAGCATGTTGAGTTTCCTTGTGTGAAAAGCGCCACACAACCTTTCAGACTTTTCACCTGACTTTCTTGCTTTGAAAAATTAAAGGAAAAATTTAAAAAAAATCAGCGACTCTTTGAGAACAATCGACAAATCTTAAATATTAAAGAGCAACTTGTTTCGGCTGCAACAGCCTGCATGAGGCTCACAGGAAAACTATAATCAATGACAGCCAGCACTGCGTTTTTTTGACCTTTTTGTTTTGGAAAATTGACATTTTGCATTTTTGTAAACTGCTGTGTCATTGTTGTTTCTGACGAACAGTCAAACAGGAAGGTAAGTGAAGAGAAAAAGTGATTTGAGGAGAAGAGAAGAGAAGAGAGAAAGTTTCTGTTTGCATTTCAGCAAAAAACTTTTAATGAGTTGGTTTCCATATCGGAGCTGTTTACATTTCTGATGTTGCTTCTCGTTCATCTGTGATGTTGCTTCCTGATGTTAAAGTTGCTCTGTGTGTCATTTTAACATCGATAAATTATAACCAGTTTGATTTAGAGATATTAGTATAATTACCATAATCAAACCAGAGCATCAGTGGTCAGCCTGTCAGCCTCTATCAGCCTCTACTCTGCATCCTCCATAGTTTCTCCACCTGGTGGATCTGGAGGGAAATCTGCTGGATCGCTTTACGGCACAAAACAGGAAGAGGTTCTTCTTCTGTTCTTCCAGAGCAAACGGAGCTAAAGCTGAAAGAGTTTCTGGCAGCAGATGGTGGAAGGTACGACGGCGTTTTAGGGCCACTGTAAAAAAAAAAAGAAAAAATCTAAGATCGAGAAAAAAATGTCAGAATATTACAAGAATAAAGTTGTAATTTAGAGAAAAAAGTTGTAATATTTCGAGAAAAGAGTCGGAATACTACGCGAAAAAAAGTTGAAATATTACACAAATAAAAGTCGTAATTTTACGAGAAAAAAGTCGTAACATTTCGAGAATAAAGTCAGAATATGTGCAACTTTGTTAATAGACATGCTTAGCGTTAGCCTACTTGATGTTGTAGGGAAATTGTTTGCTAACTATATTATTGATTTGTGTAACGTTACCCCACAAAGAAAAGAGAAACACTAGAACTAACAATACTGCTGCTGTGAGATAGAGACCAATCGAGTCCAACATGCTCTCATTGGTTTACAGTCATTAGACCAAGGTAGAAACATTAATTTGACAATGATATATTAATGTTTAAAAATGCTACACATAGCACCTTTAATAACATGACAACAGGTATTGGATTATTTAAAGTACTGCAGAGTGTGTCAGCCTGGGGCAGTAAATGGAAAATGACACGTGTGTATAAGTTTGTAAGAAGTGAAGAAATGCGTCAGTGAAGCAGGTCAGCATGCAAAGTTTTAATTCTGATTTCACAATTTGGCAGCAGGCAGTGATGATGACAGCATGCAAATGAGTTCCAATGCAGGGAAGAGAGTAGCAGGAAGCCCTCTGTGTGTGTGTGTGTGCGTGTGTGTGCGCACATACAAATATTAATGGTGTATTTTTGGCCCGTCTGCTGCTAAAACTGACAATAGTGTTTCCCCAAATGTGACTTTCACACCAGAGAGAGAGAGAGAGAGAGAGAGAGAGAGAGAGAGAGAGAGAGAGAGAGAGAGAATGCTGATCTCTATCTTGATGCTTTGGCAATATTGTTCTCAACTTTCATGCCAATAAAGCCCACTGAACTGAATTGGGGAGAGAGAGGGAGAGAGAGAGAGAGAGAGAGAGAGAGAGAGAGAGAGAGAGAGAGAGAGAGAGAGAGAGAGAGAGAGAGAGAAACTTGTCTACTTCTGCAAGGCAAAATAAGCAGAGCCATGTCTTAACTCATGTTTAACTCTGTGTGTGCTGTGTAATATTACAAATGAATGCATACATGTACTATACATGTATAGTACTGTGTTATTGGATCCATAATACACTTCTATATTTTCTTTAGTTTGATCATCTTATGTTCATGGTTTATATTTATATTGTGATTCCAGGTGTTTCCTGTCTGTCTGTTGTTTTCCCTCTGCATGCTTTAACACAGAGAGAGAGAGAGAGAGAGAGAGAGAGAGAGGCAGAGACAGAGAGGGAGAGAGAGAGACAGAAAGAGAGACAGAGAGAGAGACAGAGAGAGAGACAGAGAAAGAGAGAGAGAGAGGCAGAGACAGTTGAGTGGACAGTTGCTACTACTAATACTGTTACTACTGCTGTTACTGTTACTACTACTGCTACTACTACTACTACTGCTACTGTTACTACTACTGTTACTACTACTACTACTGCTACTGTTACTACTACTACTGCTACTGTTACTACTACTGTTACTACTACTACTACTGTTACTGTTACTACTACTACTGTTACTACTACTGTTACTGTTACTGTTACTACTACTGTTACTACTACTACTACTGCTACTGTTACTACTACTACTGCTACTGTTACTACTACTACTGTTACTACTACTACTGCTACTGTTACTACTACTACTGTTACTACTACTACTACTACTGTTACTACTACGACTGCTACTGTTACTACTACTACTGTTACTGCTACTACTACTGTTACTACTACTACTGCTACTGTTACTACTACTGTTACTACTACTACTGCTACTGTTACTACTACTACTGTTACTGTTACTACTACTACTGTTACTACTGCTACTGTTACTACTACTGTTACTAGGCTACTACTACTGTTACTACTACTACTGTTACTGTTACTACTACTACTGTTACTAGGCTACTACTACTGTTACTACTACTACTGCTACTGTTACTACTACTGTTACTACTACTACTGTTACTGTTACTACTGCTACTGTTACTATTGCTACTACTGTTACTACTACTACTGTTACTGTTACTACTGCTACTGTTACTATTGCTACTACTGTTACTACTACTACTGTTACTGTTACTACTGCTACTGTTACTATTGCTACTACTGTTACTACTACTACTGTTACTGTTACTACTGCTACTGTTACTATTGCTACTACTGTTACTACTCCTGCTCTTATCCGTAGCGACCTGCAATAAGTACAACAGAAGAAAAAACTTCAGTTCCTAGATCAGCAACATTACAAGCGACCGATAGTAAGAAGGTGAAAGGTCAGAGGTCACAGCAGGTACAATATAGATGTAACAATCCTCCTGTGGGTCTGGAGTGATCATGGATGATAGAAGTACAGGGAAAAGTAATACTGCAGTTAAACATCAGTTATTGTGCCGACTGCAGCGCTGTGAAGCCAGGCGGAGGACCGAGCGCAAACACACTCATTTCTGGGTGGAACTTCAGTTTAATATTTGCATATAAAACTAAAAAAAAAATAAAATAAAATAAATGGGAAACAGCTTGGTGAGCGGAGTCTCCTGACAGACTGCAGCTCTGCTCTCAAGCCTCCACACCGCCGCTCCGCACCGACCGACTCTCCGCCTCATTCTCCATCAATGAGCTATTTTGGGGAATTAGGCCAGCCGACACCAGTGTAACACCCCGGGGGAGGAAACCAGAAGTGCTTTTACCCCCCCACCCAAACCCCACCACCCCCCAACCCCCACCCTGCCACCCTGAACACAACAGCACCCAAAAAAAACACAAAAAAAGTCAAATTTACACTCGACGCTGCAGCTCTTCTCTTTTTATGCTCCAGTGAATCTCTTCAAAAGCCCAAATGATGAGAAATCTAGTGTTTGTCGAGGAGTGTGTGAGTGTGTGTGTGTGTGTGTGTGAGTGTGTGTGTGTGTGGTGGGTGGGGTGGGACTGCTTGCTTTTCAGATCCTCTAATTAATTTCAGAAGGAAACTAAACAAATATCACAGCAAAGCTACATATTAGGCGATATATAACTAAACTATAGTGATACCAGAGGAGATAAATATAACTATATAATAATAAATTCACTGTTAAATACAATAAGTCCCCACAGGAATATTATTGGAATATTATAGTGATATTATGGTGGTATCATAGAAGAGAAATACCCAATAATAAATGCCATAAATACAATAAAGTCACTATAAACTCACGATTGAGCAACAAATTAGTCCCTGTAAGAATACTATAGGAATATTATAGATACTATAAGAGATAAAACTACTTTAAAGCACAAAAGGTTACTATAAACTCACTATTCAGTACCACAGACACACTATAAGTCCCTAGAAATATTAGTGTGTGTATGTGTGTGTGTGTGTGTTTGTGCATGTGTGTATGTGTGTGTGTGGGGGGGTTTACCGGCTTTTTTCCAATAAACATTAATGATGTGTTTTCCAAACGCTGCACACATGGAGCAGACAGGCAGGTAGGCTCCCGTTTCCACTCCGCCCACCCCCGACCTCCAAATCCACGTCTGGCTCTGTATGTGTGTGTGTGTGTGTATATGTGTGTGTGTGTGTGTGTGTGTGTGTGTGTGTGTGTGCAGGCATGACCTTCCCAGGCGTTCCCATGGATCGGCCTCGCAGCAGAAGTGAATAAAATCAAATTTTTTAAGTAAACTGGGAGAGAAGGAATCAGTTCTGTATCTCTCTGTCTGGATCCCCCTCATCCCCCTCACCCCCCCCTCCCCCTACACCCCCCCCCCCCCCCCCCCGCCATGCCCCCCCCCATCCACCCCACCCCCACCCCACACCCAATATATAACAACAAGAACCAACCGGGAACAAATAAAAAGAAAAGCGCTGGCAGGAAACGGGATGTCCACCCACACTGTTAGGTAGGTCGACACCCAGCCGGTTCCCACAAGTCCCATTTTACCATTTGGTGCTGTGGGAAAAGCTGAATTTAATGCCACTACTGCACCCCCCCCCCCCCCCCCCCCCCCCACCATCCCACCGCCCCCATCCCACTCCTCCCATCCCACTCCTCCACCCCACCCTCCCTTTAACATATGAAGACTTCATATAGACAGTAACACACTACGATTTCACCCAACAAAGACTTAAAAGTTCCCTTCTATCCTTTAAAAAAGTAACGTAATTTTGTCAGATTAAAACTTTGTATCTCCTAAAATGTAGAAAAGAAGCCTCATTTCTAGCTTGACCACCATGCAGTTTTGACTTTATCCAATAAGATTTTAAATGGTTTCATTATAAAGCCAACGCAGGAGTTTTCTCATGCAATCCTTCAATTAAAATGAAAAACACGAAAACCACCAAAACTGGAGTTAGGAGGTTTTCACGCGGCAGCAGCCATTTGCTTTCATGTCGGCCTGTCAATCATCCTCTAGGAGTAGGCGTCACTTTTTTCTCCCCCCAAACGGTGGATCTCTCTCATTTGGCAAGGAACCTCTTCAATTTTTCACTTTTCAGGAGACGCCTGTTCGTTTAATTTCTGCAGCGGCGGCTTGCCTGTTCCCTCCTCGTCTCGTCTTTTTCTTTTCTTTTCTTTTCTCTTTCTCTTTTTCTTCCCTGCAACTTTTCCCTGCTCTCTCTCTCTCTCTCTCTCTCTCTCCCCCTCGAGTAGAAACACATTTCAATGACACGCCCACGCCTAGGCCTGTCAGCCCCTCGCCCTGTCAGAGCGCCCACGCTGCTCCGCTCCCCTTCTCCCTCCCTTCCTCCCTCCCTCCCTCCCTCCCTTCCTTCTTCTTCTCCTCCTCCTCCTCCCCTCTCCGTCTTCTTCTCCTCCTCCCCTTCTCCCACCAACCCACATCCTCACACTTGTGCTCTAAAAAAGCAGCTCTTTTTTCATCCAAGTTCCTCTTTTGGAAGAAGAAGAAGAAGAAGAAGGAAAAAAAAAGAGAGGAGGAACAACAGTGCGGCGTGATTCAGTCTGCAGGCAGTTGGTGCTTGTCATGGAGTGTCCCCCTTTCTGGTTTGGAGGAATATGGGTTACAGAGGAGAGATAGCAAAATGGAGACAGCAATGCCAAAAGCAAGGACAAAAAAAAAAAAAAAAAAATCCCTCCCCTCCCCTGGAGTTTGGTGCCTTGTGCCTCCTGCTGTCGTCTCCACCCAGTGTCGTATCGCCGTTTTGGGTGGCAAACCCATTTCAGATGGGCGTGGGTACGGATCTGATTGCTTGTCTGCGTTTTATTTTTTAAAAACCTGTGTTGTTGAAATGTTAATAAAAATCAGGAAAGTCAAATTTAGTCAGAAAGGGGTTTCGGCAGCGAAGCAGGCTTTGTCACAAAATGTTTCACAGAGCAACAAAGGACATAAACACACAAGAACAAACATACATATCTCAGATTTTATGATACTGTATGAGGCCACAGCTGTGTGTATTCAGTGTGTGTGTGTGTGTGTGTGTGTGTGTGTTTGCAGGGTTGAAACCGGTGTGTTTGCACAGGCTCTCTGGTTAGCAGAGTCTTACTTTGTGTCTGTTGAGAAAGTGTGGGATGGTATGAGCGGCTTATGTCTGACTGAACACGTGTGTGCCTGTGTGGGCGGGGAGTGTGTATAGGGGCGAACTGTGTGTGTGTGTGTGTGTGTGTGTGTGTGTGTGTGTTCACGCACACATATACTCGTGTGGGCGTTTTGGGCAAGGATGTGTGTGGGCGTTTTGAGCGTAGGCGGAGGTTATGTGACATACAGATAGAGACTGCAGTGTTCCTGCAGTGTTTATGCGTGTGAAACTTTACTGCAAAATGTAGATTGAAGAAGCGGCTATAAGGCCTGCTGCCTACAGCCTGCCGGGGAGGAAATACACTCAGTTTACTCTGAAGAACAACTACTTTCAGTCAAAATCAACTCACTTAAAATGTCTTGTGCACAACTAGTCACACCCATGTGCCGAAAAGGACAAATCTCGTTTTCAGCGGGTCTTTAGATCGGGACAAGAGACATTTGTGTCACTTCAGTATAACACACTGTGCATTAAAGCTGCGCTATAGGCAAGATTTTTACGTAAAAAAAATTAAGTCTTTTTAGTCTAAAATTAATTAAACTCTGCTGTCAGTTTGCTCACTGGTGGGAAATCTTCTCCACACCAGCGTTAGATCTTTTCCTCTCTGGTTCCTTTGGTTCCTTTGGGTATAAAGCATCGCAGACCGCTTCACTGACAGGATCGCCTCAGGACCGCCTCACCGCACAGGATTTCTGGGTAATGAAGTCCTCACAATGCAAAGAGTTATGTCTCGCTGCCATTTGGGGTTGCGAACGTGTGGAAATTCACAGCTTTAATTAATCTGAGCAATGGTTTGAGGACGATGACAGAAACAAGTTCAGGACTATTTCATACAATCGTTGCCATTTTTGTTTTTCATCTTTGGTGTCTTATGAAAATGTATATGGATTTGTACTAAATATTTTAAGTGCAAATTGTTAATATGTATTGACAGGAACTCACTTGATATCGATATAATTTGATTGAACACTGGCCAACGTGCCAAGTTTCCTATTTTAGCTTTAATAACAACAAAGTTTGACAACATATTTTGTAATCAACATTTGTTGTGTGTCAAAGTAGCGAAAATGTGTGTTGTGCCAATCTAGAGGCGTGTTAAATATGACTCATACTTTTCTAGTGGGGGCGTGGGTGAGGTGGCAGGGTGGTCCAGTGGTTAGACAGACTGTACTGTCACTGAAAGGTCAAAGGTCAAAGGTCAAACTGCTGCAGACGGCAGCGAGGCCAACAGCAGCCATGTTTCCTGTTGAGACGCTGAAGCCCGACTGTTCACTCCCTCCGTCTGGATAAGAACGTAAAATATGTAGCTTGCCACAACTATGTAGTTCACCAATTAAAACCACATTTCCCATAAGCCCTTTTTCCTCCTGTTGCATAGAGGATGTTACTACTTGTCCTCCCTCCCTGGCGTCGTTCCATTTGTTTTGAAGAAGAAGAAGAAGAAGAAGAAGAAGAAGAGCCTCGATTTCAGCTAATCTCCATTCTGACCAGGTAAGCTAACGTCAAGTTGAAACTCTGCAGTTAGAAAAGTGGAACTGGAATAGAGTCGTGAATTACTCGCAAAGTAAAAAAAAACAAAAAAAACTCTGAAAGCTCTTCCTGTTTTGTGCCGTAAAGCGATCCAGCAGATTTCCCTCCAGATCCACCAGGTGGAGAAACTATGGAGGATGCAGAGTAGAGGCTGATAGAGGCTGACAGGCTGTTTATGGTAATTAAGTCTCTGAATATCCATAAACAAAATTAAAACAAAGAGGAAAATCCAGAAAACCTTCGATTAAATCTGTCGCAAAAAGGGCGCAACTGCACTTAATAGCTTTTTATAGAATTTCAGTTTTCCTGAATCTTAATCTCTGTAAAAGTATGAATGGTTCCTCTTATGTTTTGAAGGTTTTGTTTTTGCTCTGCCATGAAATCAGGAAGAGGTCGCTCACGGCCGCTTCGCTCTAAACCCTCGACACGCACAGAAATGTCTAGACGTACAAACGCGCATCATTTGCCCTTCAGCCATTCAGATTTGCCGATGGAAGTGCCGGGCTCAGAAATACTGATACATCACTGATGTGGTAATGATTAACGGGCGTTAAAATGCCACGCGCGGCACCTTCACAGCCTCGGCGGGAAGCCTCGGCGCTCCTTGCTGACTGGTTGTGGATTGACTTGGAGGGGATTTGCCCGTTCTCGGCGGCCCTCGGCTACGCAGCTCCCAGCGACCCTCGCCGCCCACGGCATCCTCACCCTCAGAGCCGCTGACGTCGAACATGTCTGCTATCTGCAGGCGGAGGCTGCGCTCCCTCCGCCACGACCACACACTGCACACACTACAGTCAGAGGGAAACCAGCCGGCCTTCGGTGTGGTGTGTGTGCGTGTGTGTGTCAAACGTCTGAAGCTTGCGCTTATCTGAGGGTGTGATTAATCTGTTAAGTGTATTAGTTTGGTGCTGCTGCAGAAAGGTCACGCACTCACCTATCAGATCGCCTTCAAACCTCGCGGACGGACGGGAAAAGATGAACGCAAGCGGCTCATCTGGGGGAAAAATTCCCTACCAGGAGAAGAAGAAGAAGAAGAAGAAGAGGAGGAGGGGAGGGGGGTGGAAAAAAAACTGGTAGAAATGATGAAACAATGCGAGCTACAAGGGTGTGAGCAAAGTTGAGGCACGCTTTGAAGTGAAGCCACACATTTTGCATGATTATTGCTGTTAAGTTTTTGATCTGGAGCCAGCAGGCACGAAAAACAACAGCAGCTTGGGATTAGTCTCCCCCCCACTCGCACGCCTACCTTGCCAGCATAAGTCCCTGACTCAATTAGAAAAAAAACCTCTGCAACTTAGGGCTCCTCACGCACAAGTACCCACATCGGCCTGCCCACGTCCTGCAACACATCACTACCAGAAGCATTTTAACTGACAGTACAATGAGTGCACAGGGATTCGTCTTGGTGACATTAATGCAGAAACACACTGACGACTAATATACATACTGATAAACTAACGTACGTAACGGTTAACGAATGCACGTACTGACAAACTAACGTACGCACTGCATTTAAGTCCATTTTCGAGTCCTAAAATTGTAATTTTCTTAAAACTGAAGAAATCTTCCAATGCGGTGACAGAATTTTACTCGTTTCCAATGCAAATCAACTTGTTTCAAGAATTTTGTAGCCTTGTTTTGAAGATACTGACACTCATTTGTAGGAGATTCCCAAAACAAGTGAAGCTGCATCAGAAACAAGTGGAGTTACCTCTCCTCATTTGGCAGAATTGTTCTTTTGGTTTAAGAAAAAGAAGATTTTTGAAGGATGAACATGAGACTGAATGACTAAGATGTTAAAATGAACGTTTTTCTAATCTATCTGTGCAGAGACAACAGGAGCTGGTATACAGAGACAAGAAAAGGCTGCAGTGAAATCAGCTCTTCATCTAAAAGCAGTAATGTCTCCCAGAGTTTCTCTACTGATTGACTAGGAGTGGTGAGTCACTCTGCCTTGAAGAACTTCATCAGTCTGGGTTTCACTGGAGAGTTTTAGTGTCCCATGATACTCTAAATCAGTGATTCTCAACCTTTTCCATATCAAGGACCCTACTTTAGTCCACATTAGAGCCACATTAGAACCCCCATTTGATGAGATTTTGTCTCTCTGACCAAAATCTGAGAATATTTTTAGTGTCAGATATGATTTTGTCCAGAATCCCATCACTGTCTGTATTGTAGGTAGAGAGATAACAGAGAAACTATGATCAAAACAGTCTTTCTTCTACATTCTCTAACTGTGTTAACGTCTAGTGAATTAAATAATGCCGAAGTTTAACAATTCATCAATTTGCCTGGGGACCCCCTGGAACGACCTCAAGGACCCCTGGTGGTGCCCGGACCCCACGTTGAGAACCACTGCTCTAAATGTTTCAGAGGCTTTTCCACCCGGACAAGAAGAAGATTTTGGGGGGGAAACACTGAATACTTGGGAACGTTTGGCATGAAAATGGTCAAATTGAAAGGTATCAGCCCAAAATATCGTTATTGACCTTCGAAAAATAATATCGGTCGAACTCTAATACGCATCACGTTCAGTTTGGGATTAATTTTTGATGGGAATTTGATACAAATCAAATTATACTTGTGGACAAAATTGGTGTCAAAGAGCACCAATGACTGACACATTTCTATCCAAACTGCCTTACAGCATCATTAAATGCATATATTTTTAATATGGGTCACTCCAGTGGGAATCAAACCCGTAACCGTAACGATGTCAGAAATAATCACTCTCTTCATTTCTTCTTTCTCTTTCATTTCTCCTTCCTTCTCAGATCTGTGGTCCCCCCCCCCCCCCCCCCCTCCACAACATCAATATCAGAAGACTGAACTTTCGTTTCACCTCAGAGCTTTTTCATCTTTCAATTCTATTTTTTCAATTTTCAATTCTCATTTATCAAAGATATTCACTTCCCAGCTTGCTTTCTATTGTTGGTGATCAAGGAATTTAATCTTATTCTAAAATGCAAATGCACCTAATACTGAATGCTTCTAATGTTGCTGATCAAGGGATTTAATCTTATTCTACTTTTATACTCATCAGTCAAGTAAATGCCTAAATTGCAAATATAAATGTCTTTACTCCTGTTAGCTTGTAATGCCTCTGATCTAAGAAGCGGATCTTTTTCTACTGTTGTTCTCATTGTAAGTCGCTCTGGATAAAAGTGTCAGCTAAAGGTAAACGCCTAAACTCCCACCCACTTTCACTACATGGCCTTCGCTTTTATCTGCTGTTCTGAAATTCATCTGGGCTTTTTTTTTTGTCTGTGGAGATTTGGTTATCTCTTCCATTTAACCTCGTGAAGGGCTCCGCCACAGCAGAGCGTTCTGAGTCTAAGATGCTAAATAAATAAAGCTGACTTGATTAAATCGTAGGTGTAAATGTCCTCACTGTTGTTTGCTTCTGATCATCTAGGAATTTAATTTAACTCTACCTTTCTCTCTCATTGTGAGTCGCTCTGAATAAGAGCAGCAGCTAAATGTCTGAAATGTAAAAGTTCATTCTACAGACTGAGGACAGGCAGGTGGAGTAAAGAAACACCTTCTTGCCCATCAATGGAAAAGACAACTGAACATTTTTAAGGAAAATGTTCAGGTTAGGGTTAGGGTTAGGGTATTTTTGATTTTAACAACCTGCTGACAGAAGGAGAGTCTGAGGATCTGTCATGTTCACTGAAACTTTACTGCTGACTAAAATCTGTAAGTCCATTATAAACCAATAAAATTTAAATTTTGAAGAAATATATGTCTTTTGTTGTTACTGTTATTACCACTACCATTATTATTGCTATTACAAATATTATTTATTTTCTGATTTCTTCAGAGGAATGGGTTTACAATGCTTATCTGCATTTAGCAAGTTCTGTTATTTTAGAATTGCAAATAGAAAATCAATAAAAGCAATGCCCAAAAAAATGTACATACAGCATGCCTGCTTGTAATGTCAGTGATCTCGTACTTTAATGTTATTCTACTGTTGGACTCATGGTAAACTGACCTGGTAAGAGTGTAAATACCTAAAATGCAAAATGTCCTTACTGTTGTTTACTTGTAATTTTGATGATCTACGAATTTAAAGTCACAATAAAATAAAAAATGACTTGTTAACTAAATTGCCATGTCATAATATACACATATACATATTTATATTCTTGTATTTTTACACTCCTTGTCCTGCCTGGAAAACAGAATATCTTTAACAGTGACATCATGCTGCACCAGGAGGAGGAAAGAAAAACTCTGACCAATGAAACATCACAGATGTTTGAACAGTCCCGCCCCTCTGCCCCTCCCATCCAATCAAACTGCCTTTCTCTCCCTAACTGATCTCCCATTGGTTTACACTTCTGAATGATCCCTCCGTGTGTTAAGCCCCGCCCCCAACATCCTGTTTCAACAGGAAATACATCACACTCAGGAAGGAAGATGCTCCCAAAATGCTGTTTCATTGTGATTTAAACTTCATTGTACTGTTGCTCTCATTCAGCCTCTGCATCACAGTGTCAGCTAAATGCTTTCAGATGTAAACAGTAGTGAATGCGGCGCTGCAGCTCTCCTGCGGTGCGGTGTGGCCCTGCAGGCCGCAGGGGCTGGGGGGGGGGGAAGGGGGCCGGGGGGGGCCGGGGGGGGGGGCGGGGGGGGCCGGGGGGGGCCGGGGTGGCCGGGGCCTGGTGGGCGTCATCTATGGACCAATTGATCCCAGAGAGGACAAAGTCTCTCTATTGTCCTGCTGCTCACCCACTGGAGAACCTGAGGCTGCTGGGAGTCACTCTGCTGGGTCAGTTCATTTAGTACTACAACTACTGATAATACTACTATCACTATTACTACTACTATCACTAGTATTACGACTACTGCTACTACTACTACTACTACTGCTACTACTACTGATACTACTACTGCTATTACTGCTCTGCTTGTCCTCAGCTCATTTAGTACTACAACTACAGATAATACTACTATCACTATTACTACTACTATCACTAGTATTATGACTACTGCTACTACTCTGCTTGTACTCAGCTCATTTAGTACTACAACTACTGATAATACTACTATCACTATTACTACTACTATCACTAGTATTATGACTACTGCTACTACTCTGCTTGTACTCAGCTCATTTAGTACTACAACTACAGATAATACTACTATCACTAGTACAATCACTATTACTATACTATCACTAATATTGCTGCTACTAATACTACTACTACTGCTATTACTACTCTGCTGGTACTCAGCTACTACAACTACTGATAATACTACTATCACTACTACTATCACTAGTATTACTACTACTACTACTACTACTATTACTACTCTGCTGGTACTCAGCTCATTTAGTACTACAACTACTGTTAATACTACTATTACTATCACTAGTACTACTACTACAACTACTGCTCCTACTAACACTACTACTACTATTACTGCAACTACTACTATGATTACTACTACTAGTATTATTACTACTACTAGTATTACTACTACTACTAGTACTACTGCTGCAACCACTACTACTATTATTGCTACTGTTATTACTATTACTACTAGTACTACTGACACTACTACTGCCATTACTACTCTGCTGGTACTCAGCTTATTTAGTGCTACAACTACTGATCATACTACTATTACTATCACTACTACTACGATTAATACTACTATTACAACTACTGCTCCTACTACTACTACTTCTATCCTGCATTGACTTGTATCATAGAATTGGTTTATAACTTACATTTACACTGTAGTCATTTAGCTGCTGCTCTTATCCAGAGAGTTTCAATTCAGCTCCTAGATCAGCCACATTACAACCAACCAACAGTAAGGAGGTCAAAGGTCAGAGGTAGCAGCAGATGGAACAAACATTCCTGTGACTCTGGAACGATCGTGGATGAAAGAAATGCGATGGGGAAAGAGATGAATCTACACGCACTACTGCAGTTTCCAAGAAGTTTACAGTAATTAGCGCTATTGTATGAGATGACTGGGCTTTGAATAGTAAAGCTGTGAAAGCACAGGAGGAGAGCGAGGTGGAGAGGAGGTAAAGTTTCTGTAGAGTACGCGCAGTGTGTGTGACTTTGGTACTACGCCAGTCTCTCTGCCTTTGAAGTCCAGGCAGCGGTGTGGGGAGGCGGCGGCCGTGGGTTCTGTGGAGGTGTTCGCCTGGAGAGGGGGAAAGGTCACAGCTACATAGTACACATCTTTTACACTTCACAATGCACATCAGCGCTAAGCCGCATTGCGTTTATCAGCAGCCGCTAGAGTGGAAAAACCATGTACATGCAGTTTAGGTGCTACTTGAAGTGAAAGTTGACGTGGACATTTGCACATTGAGGGAGTTTTGTTAGTGTTAGGACCTTGAAACCTGTTAAAGCCACATTGTATAATCGTAAAGATACATGGGTGTCAATGAGAAAATAAGAATTATTTTCTTCCTTTCTGAAAGACCTTTTCCAGATATACACTGCAAAAAAAAACAATCCGTCCAGTGATTTTCTCTTGTCTCCAGACCTATCAGCTTATTTCATGATATTTTTAGTCAAATTCTCTCTCTGCACTGTCAGATAATCTGCTGGTTTCAGTAAATTTCACTTTCAAGAAATCATCATAAAACAATGAAGAAAATCCGGAAACAAGAAACTTTCTCCAAGACAATTTCACTTTTACCAAGAAAACGTCCTGAAACAAGTTACATTCTCCTGGAAAAAAAAGTCACATTTGTTGAAACCGGTGAAATTATCTGCCAGTGCAGTGAGATGATTTCACTAAAAAATATCCTAAAATGAGCTTGAAAAGTCTGGAGACGAGAGAAAATACCTGAACTAGTCTGTCAGGTTTTGTGTGTGACTTTTGTCAAGCTAGAAGGCTTTATAACATGATTCATGGATCACTGATGACACGTTTTGCATGTTTTGTTGCATGTTACATGTTTGAAATGGGAACAAGGTGTAGCATTTACACAGACGTCAGTGAGAAAATACACATTCCTCCCTGAAAAACGTACTTTTCTGCGGGTGCAGTTTGGTCTTCGTCCGACGACAGCATCCGTTTGAAGCGGCAGATGTCGATGCGTCTGGGGAAATGAGATTTTGCCGTAATTAGTCCGGCGAGTCACACTTTGCTGTGTAGTGTTGCTCACCAGGCTTCATAACCACAAGTTCTTTATAATCATGGTAATCACAATATCATAAAACTACAACACCGTACATGACAATACTGATTCATTGATTCATCATGCAGGTCAAATAAAAGCACACTGTTCCTGCATTCTAATAATCATAATCAGGATATGATAAAACCAATACACAGAAAAATGAATAAAGTGATGACGGTATAAAATAAATTTATGTTTTTATTCACGTTATGTAATTCTTCCTGTTTTGCATCTGTTTGGACGTTCTCCTTTGTTCCTGATGTGGATTCCATCTCTATTCCTGATCTAAAACTACCACACACACACACACACACACACACACACACACACACACACACACAGTATCTACATTAAAACTGACCTGATCATAATGTATTATAATGCATATCCATCATAAACATATTACTGTACATAAACACATTGTCAGTGGATGGTAATCATTGTAAACCAGATGGCATAAAACTACTATACACACACAGTATGCAAAAACGAATTGATTTATCATCTATTATAATCAAAATAGAAAATCAGCGAGAGCCGCCAGCCAGCCAAACGCTGGTAACCGTTTGGCTGGTAACCACCCAGCATGCAGAGGCTCTTTTGCATTTCCCAAATCATATTTGGCTGCTGCAACAGTGAAAGGGGTCTGGTACATTTTGGAAACCTTCATCCATTGTGGCCGGTGGATGAAAATGTTAATTTCCTTCCCTGATTATGATGCATGTAATTTTCAAATGTGATTATACAAACAGAATAGTGCATAATATGCTTATAATGTGCTTAGGATGATTTAAAATGCACTTCCAGTGTTGTAATCATGCCTGCACACTGTGAAATGTGAAAAGCCTTTGAAGAGGTTCAGGGCTTCAGGGGTTCTTCAGATTATAAGGGGAACCCCAGAGGGTTCCTTGAGGAACCCCATAATTACGCGTTAATGAACCCTAATGGCACTCCCAGGCGTCTCTAACATATGGAGGTTCTTCAAGAAACCCTTTAGGGATATTTTTTCTAGTGAGGAACCCAGAGGAGCTTACCGACTCCCTCTGGATCTTACAAGAATAAAGAAACCGCATTTTTTAGAGACCAGTACCAGCCGACCGTAAGCCTTTATATTTACAAAACTACATTCAAACACAAAGGCCTGATCAATAATATGATTATAAAGCCTACAATACTGTGGCTGATCAATATCATAATGGTTATGATGCTGACCATGATGCTGGTTCCAAACAAAGTCTCCTTGAGCAAGGCATAAAAGCGTTTTTTCTTATCTGGCGTCTAGCAGCTCTTACTGTTTTCAGTGAGGAATGCTAACATGATATTTTTCTGTTTTTGTTTTTGTTTAACTATCTGTTGCCGGGGCATTTAACACATGTAGACTTGGCAGAAGCCTAAATGTTAGAGAATTTACCTTGTGACAGGAAGGTTGCCAGTTTGAATCCCTGCATCACCTGGAGGTGCCATTGAGCAAGGCACTGAACCTCCAGCTGGTCCAGTGGAAATGCTCAGTAGCATGCGACAGTAGAAGACTGGTTATACTGGGCAGCTCCCAGTGTGAGAGTGTGAAACTGTATGAATGTGAAGCAGGGCGGTTAGCAAAACAGTTCCCCGGATATAGAGTCTGAAAAAGCTCCTATTAATCAATTAAATCAATTAAATGTCAGTACCATGTCTAGTCAGTGTCATCTTTTAAATCACTTCTAAAAACACACTTTTATCGAAAAGTTTACCTTTAATCCTGGTAAGAAGTTGCTTTTATATTTTCTAAAAGATTTTTATTTATTTACTGTCATTTGTCTTTTTCTCTCTTTGCTATGTTTATTTTTACAGTACTTTCAGTTTTTATTTTTGCACCACATGATGTATTCCTTACACTTGTTCCCTGTTGTGAAGCACCTTGTAACTCTGGTTTTGAAAAGTGCTCTATAAATAAAGTTTACTATTATCATTATTATATTATGTATTTAAAACTAGACCTATTCCCAGTGAGCCATTCACAGCAGTGTTATTCATGGCCAGGTAACACTGCAGCTCCTTCACTGTGTGTGTGAGGAGAGGAGAGGCTGCATGACCACAGCCAGTGGGGTGATGCCAGACAGACCATGACAGCTGTCTGCTCCTATACATCTTAGCCTGCTGCACCCAGTTCACACTGCAGCACTCTTACTGTTCTGCACCCAAACTGTGGACCAGTACAGGAACTTGGTCCTGTCTAACTCAATGTGTAGAGCAAGGCACTAACGCTGCCAGGGTTGAGGGTTCCAGTTCCTGTGTTGCTCAATAGAGGCTTAGTTTCATCACCAACCTGCCCCCAACCAGCCGAGTCTCCATGATGGAGGAACACTGTAGAACAGTCTGTTAGTTAATAAAGTGTAAATCTGTAGAACTGTGTGTTAGTTAATAAAGTGTAAATCTGTAGAACTGTGTGTTAGTTAATAAAGTGTAAATCTGTAGCAAGCAGCTAGAAACAGAGAGCAGCTGAGTCAGCTTGTTGTGGTGTGGCTGTAGATCCATTCAGTAATGTTCTCAGTAAAAGTGAATAGTGTGATAAGGTGGATTTGGTTACTGTGACACAGTAAACTGTCTTGTCTTTAGCCCTAGTCTCTACTCCAAAACACTCTGAGTTGTAGCTTGAGAAGAGTCAGCTCAGTTAACCTGAACAAACTGTTAGCTAGCTAACTAGCCGGCAAACACACTGATGTTAATGTGAACATGCTAACGCTAGCTGCTACTAGCTACATTAGCTAGTGTGCTAATCAAATGTGTTAACAACAAGACAGTGATGTTAGCTGACCAGATAGTATGGTTAGCTAGCTAACAAGCTGACATTATCTAAACACTAAATCAATCAGATGGATCAGTGATGAAATGATCAGTTCAGTCAGAAATTAACCGTCTGTTCAATTCTGTTGAGACAGACAAGCAGCTGTTCACAGAGCTGAAGACCTCCAAGATGGCCGCCAGAGGGGGGGTTACATTACCTGATAGCATAGGTAGAGCATGGCACTAACACTGTAAAGGTTCAATTCCCTGTGTGGAGCTTCGCAACAACATGACCAAGGGTGAGGGTTTCCTTTTCGGTGCCCACTCATTTCATAAATATACGCACTTATGATACTGTAAGTGCTTTGCAGTAGCCTGTCATAAGTGTATACCAAAGCGCTTTTGGTACACATGGTACTGTGAGGAGCGGTAAAGCATCCACCAAACAAACGGCATATGTTGCATTGTGGTGACGATCAGCTCTGCCAGCTGTACAGGATGCCGTGCTCAACCTGTCCCAGCACATTTATTTTAAGAAAGCTTTGCCATGTTTTTCTCAATCCAGGGTATCAGGTTACAAAACAAAGGAGAATGAGTGGAATGCAGCCGTGATGTTTAGTACACACCGATCCTGCCAATGAAATGACTCGCTGTGGCCTTGAGTCTTGACTCAGACTTGACTCAGGTGGTCTTGACAACAGCGCTGCAGGAGGTGTAAACATGGTAATTTGGGGTTTCCCGAAAGAACAGCAGCGTCAAACTCATCTTTAACCGATAACCTGCTCCGTTGTAACTCATTTACATTTTAGTCATTTGACTCGGTGGTCTCCAGTCATGTGCCTGGGAGGGCCAGAACGTAAGCAGAACCTGAGTGGGTGCAGTGGGTGCAGTGGGTGCTGTGGGTGCCTGACACCCACGGCCAGCAATGTGAAGAATCCCTTGCAATGAAGTAATATTGGTCAAAATGACTCAGAAGGTAAATAAACATTATGAACAATCACCATGTATTTTTTGTCATTAATTCACTCTTAAAACCTTTTATGAACAGTCATTGTAAAATTTGCAAAGATGAAATCTAGAAAAATGAATTTGTAGGGTCGGTGCAATATGGCAGAAATGGAAAAGAAATGTTGATGTTGCTATGATACTGACACTTACATGACTTAATATGAATTGGTAAATAAATACAAATTTTGTCTAAACGCTCATGTTGTTTTGACAAGTCTCTGGGGACTAGTGCTGCATTTTCTGTCGCAAAAAAGTAGAGAATTTTACCTTTAATTTGAGGTTGCTGATAAGTGATTATTTTTGCCCTTTTAGACCTGTAACATGGTTTGGTAGACAGACTACAACAATAGCTCGCGCCCATATGCACGACAAGCAAGCTCCGCCGCTGAAGAGTCTGCAGGTTTTCATTCCAACCAAACACCAAACCAGCTGATTTCACCACTTGGCACGCCTTAAACCAGAGAGGAGGCAACAACAACTGACGCAGAGCTGAAAACACTCAAAACAAAATCTGACTCCAGTTCCTGTAACTTTATCTCAGCATGATGGACTTGTCTGTCTCTTCTTCTGTGGTGTTCATACCAGTTAAGAACACGTGAAGAAACAGCTGAATATGAGCATCAGTCCAGACTTCATTTTGTTCTGCTAGGCTTTCCAAGCATCCGTCTCCTTCTACCCATAATCCCTTGTGTTTTGGGGTGGTTTTCCTGTAGTTGGAGTTGCAGTTCTCTTGTTAGAGGACTGAGACTCTCGGTGCCGTTATTTGGTGCCACCTGAGTTCAAAGGTCATCGTTCTCAGCTGGACAAACACTGCAGAGTTCAGATAAACCAATCAGAACATGATGGCTGTGAATTCGTGCTTAACTGCATTACAATCTCATTTTTTGTGTTCATGTAAAGCAGGTAGGGGTTCAATATCTTGCTTGAATTTTGACAGGATCATGGCCGGTTAATAAATACATCGATAGTTGCAGGGAATCTAGACCGAACTCAGCTCGGCTCGGCTCGGTTCAGCTGGCTCCGGCTCGGCAGTGTCGATGAGCTCTCCGAGTGTCTGGGAGGACCAGAGCAGCCGTCATCACCTTGACTCAACAGATCCTGCCAAGTCGCCTCCTCAGGGCATCTGGCTCCCGACTCCATCACAGCGCAACGGAAAAAGAAAAAAGGTAAAAATAGCGGCAGGGTGTATCTGGGCAGCGGCTGGCCGGGAGAGACCGATTAGCATAAGTTTCACTGCTTTTTAATATTGTTGATAATTGGGTACAATTACCAAAAAGGACCCATTACTCTCTGGATGGGACTAATATTGTCTTTTGATGATCTGGTGACAGCCATTTATGAAGTATTAGCATCAGATCTGAATCATTTTCATGGCCAGGTAGAGTAAACGTAGAGGCTGTGAATAAAAACGTTTGATACGGCACCTGGCTGCATTGGCTCAAAAGCACAGATCAAAAACAAAAAATAAAAGAGAAAAGGAGCCAGTTAGAGCATCAAGGACAAAAAATATCATACTAAGAAGCTGAGACAGTAAAAAAAAATGGCCTTAATGTGCTTCTTTTTTTTTTAAGGCTTGATGCCCCAATTGGCTGATGCACAGGCTTCTTTTCCCTTTTGATGGTGTCTTTGAGCCGTAAATGTAGAGCAAATGCACAATATAAAAAAAAAAAACGAAGGTACATGAATCAGAATGGACTTGGCACTCGGTTTTCAGAAGTAGAAGGTCCAAATATTGTTATTTATAACCAAGAAAGTCACACGGAGAAAGGATTGGTACAACTTACTCCATGTTTTTTTTTTTGCGGCATGCAGCGGTTAAAGAGACCGTCCCGCAAGTGAAAGATCACAGGTTTGATCCCGACCACGAGTCCTCGAGCAAGACGCCGAACCCCTGTCCCGCCCCCACTCTCGCTGCAGATAAGAGCATCAGCTAAATGATTATAAACATGTAAAATATAAAACCGTGCTGCTCAGATTCCCCCTAATTGAAAGTGATTGCAGGTCAGCGTTGCAGAAATCCGCTGCAATTTCCAGAGACGTGTAAAAGAATAAAAGCCCCGTCTTGCTGAGCGGCGACTCGGCCTTGCCCTCCGTGTCGTTTAAATTGAAATCTGTATTATTGCTCGACACTCGCGGTCATGACGCCTCGAAGAAAACAACACTATTACACTGTTAATTATTTAGCTCCACGCAAGACAAATAAAACAACATAGGGGCTGATGAAATTTCTCCACGGATATCAGACAGGCTGAGTGTGCCAAGATGTTGCCTTTTTTATTTTTTTTATTTATTTATTTATTTTTTACGACGGCACATAGTCTAGTTTTTGAGGAAGCCTATTACTGTCCTCCCACACACACCCATCAGTAGCAGGCACACCACGACCTCAATAACCCTCCACACACACACACTCTTAACACACACACACAGAGTACTAGTTTAGTCCATTAAAGACTCCATGAATCCACCATGTCAATATTCTCAATACGCTACTGCCATCAAGTGGTCGATTTCACACAAAACATCTGCAATTTGGTCGATGGCTTGATACAAAGAACCTTCACTGTCAGCAAGACTGTCGTGGGATTTGAACCCCCAACCCTTGCCATGGTAGTGCCTTGCTCTACCCATTGAGCTACAAAGGGATTAGAACCTGTAACCCTGGCAACATTAGTGCCTTGCTCTAGGGAGTTGAACCCCTAACCCTGGCAGTGTTGGTGCCTTGCTCTAGGGAGTTGAACCCCTAACTCTGGCAGTGTTGGTGCCTTGCTCTAGGGAGTTGAACCCCCAACCCCGGCAGTGTTGGTGCCTTGCTCTAGGGAGTTGAACCCCCAACCCTGGCAGTGTTGGTGCCTTGCTCTAGGGACGTGACCCCCTAACCCTGGCAGTGTTGGTGCCTTGCTCTAGGGAGTTGAACCCCTAACCCTGGCAGTGTCGGTGCCTTGCTCTAGGGAGTTGAACCCCTAACCCTGGCAGTGTCGGTGCCTTGCTCTAGGGAGTTGAACCCCTAACCCTGGCAGTGTCGGTGCCTTGCTCTAGGGAGTTGAACCCCTAACCCTGGCAGTGTCGGTGCCTTGCTCTAGGGAGTTGAACCCCTAACCCTGGCAGTGTCGGTGCCTTGCTCTAGGGAGTTGAACCCCTAATCTTGGCAGTGTCGGTGCCTTGCTCTAGGGACATGACCCCCCAAACCTGGCAGTGTTAGTGCCTTGCTCCAGGGAGTTGAACCCCCAACCCTGGCAGTGCTGGTGCCTTGCTCCACAGAACTGCAGAGACAAACTCAGTTGATTTTGTACAAAAAAGTGATTTAATCCACAGCATTAATCAACAGGTTAAAAGCCGCTGTAATTGTTGACGTTTGGATAAAAGAGGCACAATAAATACAGACTCTTCTAGAAGCTGGTCCCACCCCTTTTCTACACTGAAGCACTATTGGACGTTTACAGCTGTCAGTCAAACGAGGGGTGATGAGGTTCGTTAAAACAGTCAGATTTTCTAAGAACACGTTAACATTACAGAACAACTATCAGCCAGAACACACACACACTTGTATTACTATACTTGTGAGGACCTTCATTGATGACATTCTCAACCTAAAACTAATCCGAATTCTAATATTAACCCCCAATAAAGTCACAGTTAAACGAAATTACTTTTTTTTTTTTTACCTTGTTAGCTAATTTTCCATGTCATAATATACACCTATTTATCAACAAATTTATGCTAAAAAAAATTATAAAAATTTTCGATCAAAACCACATTGGCGTACCAGAAGGCAACATTAAAATTCCAACCAATAAAACAGATTTCTTTAACAATCCTGTCCCTCTGATCAAATAATACTGCCTTTCTCTCTTCAACTGATATCCTATTGGTTATCAATACTTTATGTCCCGTCCCAACTTCCTGTTTCAACAGGAAATATGTCAAATTACGGACCAAGATGCTTTCAAAATGGCGTTTCATTGTGACGTTAATGTTAAACTAACCAGACAAAATGTCCTCACACTGGTTCTCACAAGGACAGTGAAACAAGTATACACACACACACACACACACACACACACACACACACACGCACACACACACACACACACACACACACACAGACACACACACACGTAAAGCTCAATCTACACTCAAAAAGAAAGTGTCATTTTCAACTCATCTCTCCATCTGCAGCAGTTCGGGACAGCATGTTTTTGTGTTACTTTTCAACACAACATATGTGTTGCTATTAATATAAAGTTAGGGTTAGACCGATATACGAGGCCGATATTTGTCTTTTATTAAATATCAGATATCATCACCTCTGACATGATGGAGGCTCCTCCTGACCACAGATACAGAAACACAGGCTGGAAGACCTGCTGTGACTTTAGTTTTTAATTTTATTCTTCAAATTATGCTAACCCTACATGAGCTTCATCAGTCTGGTTTCAGTGGCGAGTTTTAGTGTCCCATGATGCTCTAAATGTTTCAGAGGCTTTTCCATCCCGACAAGAAGGTAGGTCTCAGGGGGGGGAAACACTGAATACTTGGAATTTTTTGGCATGAAAATGGAAAAACGTCCACGTATTGGCAGCTTCAATACAAAAACACTGGAATCGGCCTTCAAAATATATAATCAGTCGGACTAATATCGAAATAATATCAGTCGAACGTTACACATGATGCGGTGAAAATGACAAATCCTAAAGCAGGAGTGTAGTAAAGGGATTAAACACCGGGGGAATGTCAGCATAGAGCTTGTGTTGCCTGTAGAACAGGCTGACATCTTAATAATAATAATAATAATAATAATAATAATAATAATAAGAGGCATGTTTAAAAGAGGCACTTCTTCAACACCGCTTCATGTTCCTTGTGTCCTTCGGTAAATCTAACAGACACACAACAGATAAACGTCCATCTCAACCAGCTGGTTCATCCTGTACGAGTCTTAAAATCTGATTTTTCTTGAAAGGAAGTGAAGAAATCTGACAGCAGCTTGACATCGTTTCGCTTGTTTCCAATGCAGCTCGACTGGTTTCACAAATCCTGCATCAAGTGACAATATCTTGACTCTAGTGGAGTGATGTGCCTCATTTAAAGAAACTGAAGTGAAACTGCTTTGGAAACAAGTCAAATTAAAGAGTTTGCAAAATGCCATTCATCTAAATCGTTCCGCTACATGACAAAAAATCTATTTCTCGAGTTCATCTTTTAAAAATCCCTAAAATATAGAGAATCTAATCTGGAAAACTGTCATTTTGTCAACATAAAACTTGCCTACTAAGATATAAAAAGTATTATAAGCTGTTTTAATTTTGTGCTATCGACCATTTTGTAACAAATCTCATTTTGGAGCCAAACTCTTCAACTAGATCGACGTCTTCGCAGATTTCATCGCTTAAGAAAATGAAGATTTTAAGACAAAGGATTAAATGACTTGTTAAGATGCACATTTTTTTTTTTTTTTTTTTTTTTGCATCTGCAGGATTTTCCTTCATACTTGGTAAAGGGCAGTCATGTAGTGCACAGCGCCCCGTGGAGGTGCGTTTGATTCGACCAAGCGCGCCTCACGTTTCTTCCAAACATTCAAAACCAGTTCCCATAAAAACACTGCAAAAAATATCCATCTCAACGAGTCTTAAAATCGTATTTTTCTTACATCAACTGAAAATATCTGCCATTGGTTTAAGATAATTTCACTTGTATCCAATAATTTCAATTTGTTTCCAGAATTTTCTTGAATTAAGAGACATTTTCTTGATATTAATGGAGTGATTCGCCTTTTTCTGCCTTGTTTCAAGATATTAACGCTTGTTTCTAGAACAATCCTGACACAAGTGAAACTGCAGTGGAAACCAGGCGGATTATCTCCCCCCAAAGGCAAAATTTTTCCCTTGATTTATAAGATTTTAAGACTGGATGGAAACTAAATGACTTGTTACGATGGATAGTTTTTGCACTAATAAAATGTACAGAGGTTGAATCCACTGAACGGCGCAGCTCAATGTGCGTAAACCCCAAACAACGCTACTAAATTAAATAGTTTCTAAATGGATCATCAATCTGTGTTTTCCGGTACGAAGGCTGGATTTTCTGTAGGTGCTCCTTGGTCTACGGATGGGGGCGTTTGGTTTCTACCCTCATGTGAGTCTGTGGGTGCTGAGTGGGCGGTGTTAGGCTCTGCAGGAGGTTCTGGGGTGGAGGTGGACCCTGGTGGTTCTGTGCTGGAATCATCGGGGTTTCCGTGCGACGTCGCCACCGCTTGGTACTCCGCCGACGGCTGCTCATTAGGCACCTAGCAAGGAGAATCAACAATCCTATTGGTTGACAGGCGGCCAGCAGAGGCAGCTGCATCACAAATCTCCTAGCAACCACATCTGGCTCCATCATGGTGGAACATTGTAGACTTGTCTGTTAGTAAGAAAGTGTAAATCTACAACAAGCAGCTAGAAGCAGAGAGCAGCTGAGTCAGCTTGTTGTGGTGTGGCTGTAGATCCATTCAGTAACGTTCTCAGTAAAAGTGAATAGTGTGATAAGGTGGATTTGGTTACTGTGACACAGTAAACTGTCTTGTCTTTAGCCCTAGTCTCTACTCCAAAACACTCTGAGTTGTAGCTTGAGAAGAGTCAGCTCAGTTAACCTGAACAAACTGTTAGCTAGCTAACTAGCCGGCAAACACACTGATGTTAATGTGAACATGCTAACGCTAGCTGCTACTAGCTACGTTAGCTAGTGTGCTAATCAGATGTGTTAACAACAAGACAGTGATGTTAGCTGACCAGATACTATGGTTAGCTAGCTAACAAGCTGCCATTATCTAAACACTAAATCAATCAGATAAATTGATAAATTGAGACGGACAGAAACACACCCTGACCTCCGTCAGACTGGAGGTTACATCACCTGAATCCCTCTACAGATCATCATAACAAAAGCTCCTGACACACTTTGAGTAACAAAGGCATGCACTTCACATGACGTCATGACACGGGCGTGGGAAGTTCACACACACACACACACAGACGTATGCATGCACGTACACGCCCACATACCACACACACACACGTATAGATGAGTCACTTCATCACCCCATGCCACCATGCACCACGACACAAAGAGAAAACCCTCGGCCGGCCCCGGTACTTTTCCATTGACCTTCACACGTCTGACGTCTCACCTTTCTTCAGTGTGTGTGGAGGCAGCGGATTACAGGAGGAAGTGTTAGAAAGTGCAAGTTAGTTAAAGTCAAGCCAAAGAAGAATGTTTCCTACACATTTATTAAGAAAACAGACAGGCATTTTAAACAAGCACTGCATTTGGAAAGCGTATTGAGTTATATTATATATACACACATCCATTTTCACTGCATTTTTACCGCTATGGGTCTACAGTATTTCTCTGTGTACATGGATATGATTCAACAAAAAATACTGTACCTAGATAATTCAATTACTATATTGCAAATAAAAATGGAAATGATAAGTTATTTTCCAAATAACATTCTATTTCCATTTTAGAAAAATCATTACCTGAATTCAGTATCTCTAAAATCTGTAGGATCCAGTCTGGAAAAGTGTCTCCTGTATTCAACCAATAACTAAACTTACCCATTAGGCTTTAAATAGTACTGTAATTTGTTTGAATATCAAATTAGCAACAGTATTTGCCACTATTTTCAAACAGTGGACACCTTATTTTGGAAAATAAACTTGTCTAGTCTACATTTAGGTTTAATCCATGTATAGTATACTGCAAAAAGATTTTATCTTGTATCTAATATTATCCAGATTATTCAGGATATTTTTAGCCAAATTATCTCACTGTATTGGCAGAGTTTCAGTAAGTTTCAATAAATTTGCCTTTTTCCAGGACAACGTAACTTATGTACTTGTGAAAGTGAAACTGTCTCAGAACAAGTTTCATGTTTCAAGATGTTAGTCATTGTTTTGTGATGATTTCTTGAAAGACGTCATGTTGACGTGTGGAGCGAAATTTACTGAAATCACCAAAATAATGTTGATCAAGTGAAATTTATTGAAATCAGCAAGATTATCTGCCAGTGCAGTGAGATAATTTGACTAAAAATAAGATTGATAGATCTGGAGACAAGATCAAATCACTGGACAGCTTGTTGTTTTCCTGCATCTTCTCTGTTCATCACTCTGACAGTTCACTGACCTGCAGCGGTTGTGTCTCCGGAGGCGGGCCGCCGCTCTTCGCCTCTCTCATCATCTCCCGGATCTGGACCAGGGCGAAGGCGATGGTGACCCAGGGGGCGCCGGACAGCACCCAGGCCGGCCGGGTCACGTCCTCCTGCTCCTCCTGGTGCTTGGTCTTCTTGACGGGCAGCGGGGCGGCCTGGCGGCCGGCGGCGGGGTCCGTCGCGCTCTGGCTCTGCACCAGGTCGATGGTGGCGATGGGAACCGGGCTGGACGCCACCGGGATGTTCTCCGCCAGCATTCTGTCCTCTGAGGTAAAGACCAGATGAGACAAAACTTTACGGATCGCACCTGGGAAACCGGGTCGCTGTCGGGTGAAAATTTTTGAGTTTATCCAAAAATACACTCAAGTGTCTCGGTATTTTCTCAGTTCATAGAGGAACCTCGTAATCCTTCACAAGAAAACCACAACAGCAGTTACAACAACCAAATAGCAGGGAAAACAAGAAAAATAGAATATAAGCGAAAACAAGCAATAAAAACAAAAGCAGAAAAAAACTGAATATAAAACAACTGTGGGATTATATCAATATATAAACATGTGCAGCAACTTCAACACGTTAAGTCGACTGTATGGGTGGAAGTATGGGGAAAGAGTAGAATCACATACAACAAAAATATGGAGATATATACAGTATATATATTAATAACAGTCTCAATTGCTCACTTAAGTATGAGATACCAAATATGAAATATGTGCTAAATACATAAATATAAGTATGTGCAATCAACCAAAAATATCAATATATATTAAAAAGCAGAAATGTGAATTTACAGCAATATTCATCATGTGCAAATGTGCATCATATTCACATTAGCAGGTCTACAGAAGAAGTAGAAAGCTTCTAAAATACTAAACACCTTATTAAATATATTAACTATAGATGCTGATAGTATAAGTATACTACTACTACTATATTTTATTCGTACAGTGCTTCATGGACTCAAACACATTTCTCATCAAAAGCAGCATGACTGTAGTGAGTGAAACCTCCGCCTGTCAACACAAAGCGCTGCAGCTCAGTGTGTTTCTACTTCCTGGTCTGCGGATGTTGGTCGGAGCTTGTTTGTTTTCTACCGTAATGCCTGGACTACGAGCGCACGCTGGATTTCCCCTCTGCAGACCGTAATTCACCTAAACTCTGCACTACAATGTGACTTCCTTTCCATTTTTGCTCATGTACACTGATGCACGTTGTTTGTCTGTAACTTTTATATCATGTTACATTACAAGATGCTGTTTTCGTATCTTTCCAGGTCTCCTGAAGAAGAGATTTTTAATTTTAAAATGGGACTACCTGGCGAAAATAAAGACTAAAAATAAAGTAAAAATCAGGAAATGGACAAACTGTATTGTAACTCGATTCCACAGAAGGGACAGAACTTCCATGAATTTGCATTGTTGGAATTTTTTTTAATATATATGTATATCCTTTATAATTTTCTTTCCTTTCTTTTTTCTTCATAGTTTTCTTTGTCGTTTACCATACTTTGTTTATATTTATAATTTTCATACTTGTTAGTGTCACTTCTGCTCTTGTCTCTCTTTATGATGTTGGTTTCTTTCTTTGTCATGACCCTGAACTGGTTGTAATCAGGTTCATAAAGCACTTTGTGTTGCACTGTTGTATGAAATGTGCGACATAAATAAAGCTCGATTCGATTTTGCACTTGACATCCTTCAGCACACTTGTGTTCCCCGCTGCTGCACTGACCCGGTCTCCCCTCGGGGATCAATACTCTTCCTCCTTATCTGATCAGCTCTGCAGCAGCTGAATGAGCAGGAGGGAAGATGCGTGTTTGGATGCAGGAGGTTTGTTTTTCTCACCTTTCTCCTCGTTCTCTCCGGCCAGACACTGGATGAAGGAGAAGATGAGGAGGATGATGAGGGAAGCCATGCCGATCCCTCTGAAGGTTTCTGCAGCGCCTGGAGGGAAAACAACCAAAACCCTCATCAGCTGCTTCATACAAGATGAGACTAAAAACCAAGATCCACTGGAAGAATATTGTCATTTGCTGGACAACTAAATACATTTGGATGTTTGAATTTGTCCAGGAACACAGGAATATTTATTGCTTTTACTGTCTGAACGCTGTGCATCTTAATTTAGTCTCATATTCAGTGTTCAAATCAAATTTTTCTTAAAACGAGTGAAAAATCCTACAAATGGGAGAGAGATTATTCCACTGGTTTCAAATGCAGCTTCACTTGTTTCTGGAGTTTTCTACAATGTTCAATATCTGAAAACAGGCAGGATAGGCGGCTTTAAAATGCAAAAAACGCACAAATAAAAGACAGTTCAACAAATCAAATACATTCAATCATAATGTATGCGTTACTATTACATGTTCTGCATCAAATACCACCTGAAAGGTTCATTTTCTGATATTCAGTATTGATTATATAGAACACTATGTGTAATCTCAGATATGTGGTGAGATCATTGAATTCAGCTTCATGAAACTCTAATTCAATTCCAGGTTTTTTTAAACTCCAGTTCCTCAGTTGAGTTGGAAGACCCTGACAGAAGACCCTGACAGAAGACCCTGACAGAAGCGTGACGATGATGCGACCCGTCGTACCGAAGTAGTTGACGAACACGCCTCCCACCATGGCTCCGCAGCCGCGGCCCAAGCCGAGGTGCAGGCCCTGCAGGATGCCCTGCGCCGAGGTCCGCAGGGCCGGGGGCACCGCCGCGCTCAGGTACGAGATACAGGCTGCCCAAACCGAGGCGTGGGTCACACCTACGGGACACACAGGGTCAGACATGGGTCACTCCTACAGGACTCATTCATACATACATACATACATGAAAAAAGGTTAAAACATCATTCAAGGTTTTTAAAACACTTTGGGCCCGACAGCAAGACTGATGCGGAGGCTTCCTCTCCTGCTGCAGTGGATAAGAAAACAATGAAGTATTTAAAGGATAAGTTCGCCAATTTTGGACCTAGAATTTGTCTCTTGCATCCCTGGAGTACATGGACACACAGACAATATTGGCTCTAGAGTCAAAGTCACTGAACTTATCCTTTAAAAACGGAGAGAAATCAAAAGAGAAGAAATAGATGGAAAAATAAATAAGAAACAAGATTATTAGGCCTATATCAAGTAACAAAGGAAGAATTTAAAATTATTCTGGCTCCGGAGGCGATCCCACACGTTACCTAGGACGTTTTTGATGACACAATTTAAAGATGAAAAGAGATGCACTGTTTGTAATATATAAAGGGAATATTGTTCCAAAATGCGGTGCAACTGTATAAGAGAGATCCAAACCCACGGTGACAAAATGAAAAGAGCAGCGGCGAGGAGGACGGCGTCTGAAATCATGAGTGAAGAGAACTTTACCCGCAGGCAGGTACAGTCTAACAGCATTTATATGAGGATTTATTTACATTCACTGTTCGAATGGTCTCCCTTACAGGAAAAAACAAACAATTCAATCCTTTCAGTCCTTTCTGTCTGATTCTCAATGGAACCGGCCTGGTGTCCCATTACAGATTAATGGATGGGACAAGGTCTGATCTTGTTGAGGGGAAAAGAAGGCTGCGTTCACCAATACAGACTGATTTGTTTGAAAATGCAGCAAAAAAGACAACTATAATTCTGTGGTATTCCACTTTAACGCTGAAAAATCGATTCCAATTACACTAATTCACCCTTACTTTTGCTGAGAAATCATTCAGAGTCAAGTTGTTGTGACCTTTCAACACAAGAACGTTGGTTTGCTTTCGGTTCCAGCGGAGCAGCAGCAGCAGAAAGCAGACAGCGGTTTGACAGGAAGAGCCGCTCTGCCAGCTGTTCAGTTTCTGTTCAGAAATTAAAGTTTCTCTCCTCTCCTCGAAGTTGCGTTGCTCACACACACATTCATTTTGTGAAATCTGCTTCCTCATCTCTCCTTACAGTCTGAATCTATTTCCTTTAACTATGAAATGATCAAT
Organism: Centroberyx gerrardi; assembly: GCF_048128805.1. NCBI lineage: Eukaryota > Metazoa > Chordata > Actinopteri > Beryciformes > Berycidae > Centroberyx > Centroberyx gerrardi. The sequence goes on from NC_136017.1 coordinate 1,806,813, forward strand.
AAGGCTGTTTCTGCTTTGAATTACCACACAAGGGGAACGCTACAAAACTGACTGACCAGACAGAAACAGATGAAATGTGACATTCGTGTACGGATCCGTCACTTTCTGCTCGCAGGCGAGGCGTTTTTTGAAAAATGGCGGCTGCATAATCTGTAAATACAGAAACATGGATATCAAGAAGCGCAAAATCCTTGCAATTGCCGTTTTCGTAAAGCTACTAAAAATATTAATATCGGGATTCACAATTTGAATTATTTGGCTGTATATGCATTTTATTGTGTTTCATTTTCTTATTTAATTGATTGTGCATTTTATTGTATTTGCTTGACCATTGTTTTTATTTTGTGAAGCTCTCGGAGGCTTTGAGATATTGGGCTATATAAATAAATAAAACTTGAACGATGTTTTTGTGTGAGTGTCATGTTTGCATACAACCTGAAGGACCAGTCGCTGCACTAATACAACACCAGGACATGAAAGAGAGAAGGCGAGCTCCACCTTTGTTGACAGATATTTATGTTTACTACCATCAGAAGAAAAGTTCAGCTGGTTTCAACTTTTGATGTACGAAAAAATACAGACAGCGCTGCGTAAATAAGACGGACAGTCCTTCGTTTTCTCCATCATCCGTCAACGTATTTTGACACAAAATCTGTCTGGGCGCCTCTTTAGTCTCCGCCATTGTACAAAGGACAGATAAACTAACCATAAAAATGTTATTCCTGTATCTGGTTTGCATGGCTGGAAATGTGAAATAAGCCAAAAAATAAAAAAAAACAAAAAAGCAGGAAGGAGCGAGTGTGTTTTGGGTTTGTTTCCTTTCCTGGAAGAGACGATCAACACATCCAGACACTGACAAAGATGTAATATTCCAACGTTTGTCTATTCTCTGTACTGAGCACTATTTATTTTTTATTTTTGGCCACATTTGGCGCTCTGGCCAGGTTCGGTGCCACAAAGTGATATTTTGCATCTCTGCTCCTGTGAAAGAGAAGCGGCGTGTCGGTCTCCACGTTGGTTTTCTCGAGTCTTTTGGCTGAAATTTCAGCGGTGAAAATCACACTTCCTTTGTCGGGGTTAGTGGAACTGAGATCACACCTCTGTGTTCCTGAGATCTGCGATGGCAAAACACCACTCACTGCAATATAACACAAAGAAAAGCACAGTACTCTACACTTTACTCACTGCTTAGACACACAGCTATAAAATGAATGTATGAATGTATATACTGTATCATCGCTGTTGGGTAAAACCTTGCAGCTCCCAATAATGTCAGCTTTTAGTAAGTAAAAAAAGAAGTCTTGTTTTCATGCATTTTGGAGTTTGGTTTTGTGAGATTTTTTCAACCCATAGAGGATTGTGAAGTGAAAGTGAAGTGAAAACAGGAAAACCACCAAAATGTGAGTTACAAGTGAAATGTAATCAGTCAAAACTCATTTTAGTCCAGTGAGGACCTTTACATTTCGTCGTTGTTGGGTGAAAACCAATTTTGATTTTCATATATTAAGGATCACATGCTCCTCGATGGGTTGAGAAAATTCTACAGCGATTTGGCTGATGAAACCTTTTCAAAACCAGTTAAATAAACTTAAAAATGCATGGTGGTCATATATTTGTGTCATTACGGTAACTGAAACTCAGTATATTAGTGTCATTACGGTAACTTAAACTCAATATATTAGTGTCATTACGGTAACTGAAACTCAGTATATTAGTGTCATAACAGTAACTTAAACTCAATATATTAGTGTCATAACGGTAACTTAAACTCAATATATTAGTGTCATTACGGTAACTCAAACTCAATATATTAGTGTCATTACGGTAACTCCAACTCAATATATTAGTGTCATTACGGTAACTTAAACTCAATATATTAGTGTCATTACGGTAACTCAAACTCAATATATTAAGTGTCATTACAGTAACTTAAACTCAATATATTAAGTGTCATTACAGTAACTTAAACTCAATATATTAGTGTCATTACGGTAACTGAAACTCAATATATTAGTGTCATTACGGTAACTCAAACTCAATATATTAGTGTCATTACAGTAAATGAAACTCAATATATTAGTGTCATTACAGTAACTTAAACTCAATATATTAGTGTCATTACAGTAAATTAAACTCAATATATTAGTGTCATTACAGTAAATTAAACTCGGTATATTAGTGTCATTACGGTAACTCAAACTCAATATAGGGGGGGAAAACTTTTTTTTTTTTCTACCTCCCTGGCTCTTATTTATTTCCTCTTTGACCTCCTTTTTATAACTGCCACTTTCATTTCTATTGTTTTCTGTATTGTGTTTTTAATTCTTGAACACGTGTTCAGTTTTGTCTACTATATTTTCCTGTTTTAAATCTGTGTCTACCTTAATTTTATTTATGACATTTTGCCTTTTTTCATGCTGCGAAGCACTCTGGAACATACGTTTTAAAAAATGTTACACAAATAATGTTTATATTATTATTATTATATGCTTGTTATGTTGGTGATCTGGGCGATTGAAGCTTATTGAAACTGCAAATGTTAGCTCTCCAATGAAAGTTAATTCATTTCAAATTAGAGTTTTATCGGTTGAATTATCGATTATTCCGGCGTTGCGTTGGATTTATTCCACAATATTTATGCGTTGATCATTTCTAAATGAAATAAACAATTTTTTTCACTCGCTCAATCAGTCACACCTGCAGTGAAAGTTGATGTTGGCTGATCTGTTTCCATCAACATTAAAGCAGCGCCGGTGTTTCACATGTTATTATGAAACAGGTGTGTCTACTTCAGGGACTGCTGTGTTTGACAAAACCACAAAACCTGCAGCTGTCTGCCACAACCGCAGCAACACAGACAGTTCACTACCTGAACGACCGTGCTGCTCTGCTCCAACAAAACCGGTTTTTCTTTTCGTCTCGTGAGCCGTTTACATCCGACACGAAGCATCCGGTCTGACGAGGAAGAGGAGGAGGAGGAGGAGGAGGAAGAGTTTCAAGAGCCTGCTGTGTCCCGTTTCTGTATATCTGATTCTGCTGTTGATCTGACTGGAGTCTCTCTGGATAAGAGAGTCAAGAGAAATTATTCTTTAACTTCTCAATTCTTTTGGCCCCTTTTCTTGTTCTTATTGCTTTTGTTTTGTTCCTTCTGTTTTCACGTAAAACACAACTCTGTTTTTATATATATATTTTAGTTTTATTACTAGTTGTTCACAAGCTATGGGCGTTTATGAACTCAGCATAAGACTCAGTGTAAGTCTTTCATTACAGCTGATTGTTTGGTAATATGTTTCTTTTGTATATATTGAACAATACTTTTGACAAGCTGATAAGAAAAGCACAACACAAATATAACTATTTCATTATTATTATTGTTGTTGCTTGTAATATTGTAATCTAGAAACTGAAGCTTATTCTCATTGTAAGTCAGTCTGGATAAGAGAATCAGCTAAATCAATAAAGTGCATACTGCTCTACTATAAATATATTATAGTAATATTGTAAATTTGATTGATGGGAGTCCAATATGTTGTGTAAATAATGTTTGAGTAAGTCATTACAGTAATTTAAACTCTATATAGGAGGAAACAAAACCTTTCTACCTTGTCTTCCTCCCTGGCTCTTGTTTATTTCCTCTTTGACCTTTGACCTCCTTACTATATTTTACTATCCACTCCTTTTATAACTGCCACTTTCATTTCTACTGTTTTATCTTGCATTCAGTTTTTAATTCTTGAACCCGTGTTTGGTTTTGTCTACTATATTTTCCTAAGTTGTGTGTGTTTTGTTTTGCAGCCCTGTGTGACTTTAACAAACATCCTGTACAAACACCAAGTCAAACTATTGTTTTCGGTTGCTCGTCCAATGAGACACAGCGCCCGCTCTGAACATCCTGAGGGAAAGGGCGTTTTGATAAGCGGCCTGCTAGACAAACAGCCGGTTCCTGTCCGCCGCCGCCGCCGGGCCGGGCCGCTCAGGGTCCTAGCTCCCCCCGCGTTACCTTGCAGGACTTCCATGGGCAGGACGATCCAGGCGTTCTGCAGGTAGGAGATGTACAGGTAGCGAGCCGTGTTGCAGGCCAGGCCGATGTACAGCACTCTGCAGGGAGAGGGAGAGGAAACATCACACTCAGGACTTTAGAAAGAGAGATCACATCTGCAGTTTGTTTGCTTTGGTCTGAACCACAGAGGAAAAGTTAACTTTGTTGTAGTTTTGTATTTGGTTCGTTTAGGTTCAAACAAACACAAACAAACAAAAGTCACATGACTCACAACCCGATCGTTTATTGGACAGTTTGAACCTGTCATCCTGCAGGTTAGAGACTAGACTTCTTGTAACTTTATCTAAGCATCATGGACTTGTCTGTCTCTTCTTCTGTGGTGTTCACACCAGTTAAGAACACATGAAGAAATATCTGAATATGAGCACCAGTCCAGACTTCCTTTTGTTCTGCTAGGCTTTCCGTCTCCTTCTACCCATAATCCCTTGCGTTTCGGGGCGGTTTCCTGTAGCTGGTTGGAGTAACGAACCGCACCGCTGTTCTCTTGTTAGAGGATTTAACGTTTATTTATCCAAAGGAGGTTTGCTGAGCACACTCTGCTGTGGAAACCTCACTGAAAACATGACGACTTTAAAGTACATGACACCTAACGAGCACGCAGAAAAATAAAACTACTAAAAACTCAAACTCTCTCTGTGTTCCTTTCATAAAAAAAAAACCTCATAAAAACATTTAAAATGAGAACACCGGACCATAAAACAACGACCTTTAACACTAGAGTAAGACCAGTGGATTTTCGGGGTTTTTAAAGAAAACAAGCCAAGTTAACTTAAGAGGGTAAACAAAATTATAACTCTTTTCCTGCTCTTTCCAACAACACTGATTTGTCATTTTAAAAAACAGAGACATTTCAATTCCAACATCCAAAACAGCAGCGAAGCAGCAGCAGCAGCAGCAGCTGGCCTTTCTACTGTTAACAGGTGATTTAACACAAAAACCAGGTCAAACCAGGACACAAACAGCTGACTGGAGGGGAAAATCTGGGCGGGGGAGGTGAATTATTAACTCTCCTTCCTCTCTAAAGGACTAGACAACTGTCAAGGTGCTGATGAGCAAGGCACCGAACCCCCAGCCGCTGTAGTGGAGCTGCTAGTGGCTGTAAATATGCGTATACGGTCTTCTAAATAAAGCTTTAAATAAAAAACAGACATCTACTGTGCGTACAGTAAAGTGAGGAGGCGTGTATTCACCCAACATCACATTATTCCTTATGACATGGACAGGAGGCTGTAGTGTAAGCTTTAAGATAGGTAAATATCACTTCTAATGTAAATATAGGAGATAATGGTAATGAGTATTGTGTGGAGGAAGAAGCCACAATGTGCCGTCAGATCCTGATAGGATTATCTGCTGTAACGACACCAGGACCGGTCACACAGTATACAGCCTGTTTCAAACATACTGCCAGTCAAAAGTTTGGACACATTTCGCTTTATTTTTACTGTTTTCCACATTTTAGAATAACAGGAAAGACTCAAAACTACGAAATAACACAATTGGAATTATGCAGCGACCAAAAAAGTGTTAAACAAATCAAAACTATCTTATATTTTAGATTCTTTGCCTTGATGGAAAAGCAAAGGCTTTGGAAAGAAATTCATACATAGGATCAACTTCACTATTTATATTTGTCTAAGAAACTCATTTCAAGCATTTAAGCAGAAGCCTTTAGATCAAAATGCTTTAAGAGAATGAGGAACAGGGAACATTCAGTCAGGTGTCCAGACTGTTGACTGGTGGTGTAGGGATATATTTTTATTTACATCATTAATACTCCGCGTTATTTAACATTTTTCCTGTTTCCAGGGTAATGTATCAATTGAATGTTGAATTACTTTGTTAAAAATCGACTTGTGAGGCTGCAAATAAGTTAAAAATTACACATTATCCTGCTTATTATTAGTATGAATACAAGTATACGTACTTTTGAAACACACAGTATGTTATGTGCGTAGATTAGGTGAGTTTCCTCGGTAAAAACCTGGTCACAGATCATAATAACAAATAACTAATAATAATCAAATAACTGACAACTAATATACTTATTGGACTTGTTATTAAACCAATGGAGGCAGCAGAGAAGCTTGTGACCAGAAGGTTACCAGTTCAAATCTTAAACATACCTTTAATTGATTTTTTATTACTATATATTATTTTATTATTCCTACTTCTGTACCCGTCTTATATTGCCTTCTCTTCAGTTTTATTACCATTATGATTCTTACTTCTGTAGCTGTTCTTAAGTCTGTAGTTTTTACTGATTTTCTGCTTTATCTGTAAAGCATTTAAATTATTAAAAAAGTGCTACATAAGTAAAGTTGATGATGATGAGAAATATTTTATTAAGGGGAAAATTAAGGGGTTTGGTTTCGTAGTGATCCTCAACAGCTACTGCTGAGGCAAATGTTGAAATATTCCAGTAAGGACCATGGTGAGTGATCAATATGAAGCTTCTGCACATTTCAAACACAGCAGGGTTTGTGACGAGCAGGAAGGTTTCACACACCAGGTTTGGTTATTTATGAACTGAACAGGCTTCTGAACGGCCTGAACCTTCCCTTTAGCCTTATTTTCAGGGTCTGCCTCTCCAAAACGCAGGAGCTGTTGAGTGTTTAGCGTTCAGTTTGCCTCCCAGCTGAAACCTAACACCTCGCTCTCAAATGTCCCCGCTGAGCGCGAGGTCCGGCTCGCTCGCTCTCTCTCTCTCGCTCGCCGCCTCACACAGGAAGCCTCGCATCAATGATATCTTTGTTCCAGAGAGGGAAACTCACTCTTCGCTGCCTCGGCTAACTATATACAAAACCTCCCGCTGCTGCAGAGTGGGAGGATTAAGAGGCTCAACCTGAAGCTCGGCTCATTTCACACACACACACACACAGCTTCACACAGCAGTTTGTCATCAGGCCTTATTGGAGGAAGTGACACGGCTGCAGAAGAAGAGCAACTCAGTGATGAATTATGGAGGCCAGGGCTGGAAGATGACAAAAAAATCGAATTACGATTTATTTGACATTTAAACTTCGATTCATAGCATCACAAGTTTTTCTTGTCGTACATTTTTTAGAACTTTAAAATGGTTTAAAGAAAAGTGATTTTGTTAAAAAAAGAAAACTAGATGCGAGTGTGCAGGATTTACTGAGTTTGAGTCTGACGAAAGGTTTTGATTCAAGGACCAAAGATTACCTGCAGCTCTAAAACTCCTTGTTCACAAATCCAGTTTGGACCAAACTCAGACTTTGCGATTTTTGGAAATTGCATAAATTGATATTGCGATTTCATTTTTTTTTTTAATTAATTGTGCAGCTCTAATGGAGGCAGATTGGACGCTTTTCTCTCTCTCTGTGTCTCTCATGCTAATGCTAACGTTTTTCACTCATAGCTTCGATGCATCTATTAATTTTGGAGATCAAAAAATCTTTTAAACCAAGGCAGCATGGACTGCTGAAACGCTGCTTTAAAAGATTTTTTTGACATAAAAAAATAAATCTATGCAGAGCCATGAGTGTGCAGCGACCACAGAACCTGAACGGATAGAACGGTCATTCCCATTCAAATCAACGGTCGGAGTGGCGGCCATCTTGCTGTGACCCGTTGGACTAGCTTCTGCATAAAGCGACTCGCAGCAAGTCACTGAGCTGAGAGGTTTTACAGCAAGAACCAAAGCAGCTTCTCTGTCTCCTTGCTGCCATGGATTGCTAACATGCTAATGTTGACTAGAAGAGCTAGAGAGAGAAGTACAGTCTGTGATGAAGCTACGTTAGCCTCGTCGCTAACGTTAGCTTCCAGTTGAGTTCTGACAGTTTGCTAACAGACTCATCTGCTCAGTTCTCACAGTGTGACAGACTTTACAGCCTTAATGTCCAGACTGTGTTGTCACCATAGCAACTGACACTTACAATTCCATAATCTTTATTTCATGCTGTACTAGCTAAAGTTCTGCTTACTTCCCTTCAGGAGCTGCGATCTTTTCTCTGTCTGACACTGACGTAATGCGCCGCGTGGCTAAAGCTGCAACATGTTCAACTTGGAGTCCAGGGCAATGACACAAAACTCACCATGTCCAAAATGCCGCAAACAAACCATTAAAAATAAATGAAAAAAAGGCACAGATGTGTTAAAAAAAGCGTCCTATGTGATCACAGCCTAATGTGAAAATAGGACGTGAAAATGTGCTATTTGTAAAACGTTATGATCATGAACTTTAGGTAGAATAACGGAACTTCCTGTCTCACCTGACGTGTCCGACCAGCTCGATGAACTTGTGGCTGATGAAGTAGGCGGCGAGCTCCGACAGGTGGCTGAGGATGGAGCAGACCCCGAACAGCGTGGTGGTCCCCTTCAGGTCCTCCAAGTGCCAGTACAGGAAGGTGAACACGAAGCCGTAGCCGAAGCCCATGAACCAGGCGACGAACAGGACGGAGCTGTAGCGCACGCTGCACAGCAGCCGCAGCAGGTCGCTGTAGTGGAACTCCTGAGCGCCTTCGGAGGCGTCGGAGCCGCCGGGCGTCCGGTCCGACGGGCCCGACTCGGGCGACGCCTCCTCCGCCGCCGCTTCCGCCAGCTCCTGCCGGTAGTTGCTGCCTTTCTCGAAGTAGAACTGAGTGGCCACGACGAACGCCACGCCCATCAGCACGCCGAAGACGATGAAGGCGATCTGGTAGTTGTGCAGCCGGTATTCGGGCAGGATGCAGCCCACGCCGTCGATCACCACGGTGACGTGGGTGTGGTCGATCCAGATGCCCACCAGCAGCATGGCCAGGCCCCAGCCCAGGGAGCCCCACATGCGCTGCAGGCCGTAGCGGTCCCGCGCCTTGCCCAGGTACTGCAGCGTCACCGTGTCCACGATGGTGACGGCCGGCGCGCTGAAGAACTCGCCCACGATGATGACCAGCAGGATCAGCAGGAAGATGGTCTCCACCTGGTCCTCGTTGTAGATGATGGTGGGAGCGAGGGTGGTGGTGGTGGCGGTGGTGGTGGTGGTGGTTGTGGTTGTATTTGGCGTTGGCTGGGTGGTGTTGAGCGGCTTAAAGGGAGCCGATGTCGCGTTGGTGTCGGCGCTTCGCTCGTACCTGCGGCGCCCGCTGTGGGAGGAGCCAAAGGCGCTGAGAAGCACATGGAGCTGGAGGAAGTCGTCCAGGCTGCGGCGCTTTCTGGTGTGGTTGGTGGAGTTGCTCGGTTGCGTGTCGTTGCTGTGGGGAAGAGTCGTTACCGCGGGCGCCACGGTCGTCGTGGCGGCGGCTCCCGTGTCCTTGCAGCTCATCTCTGCCGGTTTGACGAAACCGATGCCGCTGTTGAACACCAGCCAGCACAGCACCGAGAACAGCAGGACCGCCTTCCCCTTCTTGAAGCGGTCGGCCACCACGCCCCAGAACGGCGCGCTGCAGAACTCAATGAAGTAGCGGATGCCGACCAGCAGCCCGCTGCGGCTCGCCGACATGCCCAGCTGCTTGTAGTACACCGCCAGCAGAGGGTGCAGCGAGCCGTAGGCGGCGTAGAAGAAGAAGTAGAAGATCTTGGAGATGAGGAGCCGGCTGTTGACGCGGAGGCAGATCCGCTCGCAGCAGTCGATGGACTCGGGCGGCGGGCCGGGCGCCGCGGGGGGCGTGGCCGAGGCGGAGCTGTCCGGCGTCGAGCCGCCCGTCGACAGCGTGTTGAACGGTTCGGACAGGACATACTTCCTCTTCTGCTCCTCCTCGTCGTCTGTCAGGATGGCAACTTTGTCGTCAGCTGCCATATCTGGAAGATAAGGAAAGGAGTCGAGTCACAGAGCAGCTGGGCGGTTACAGCAGGGAGGAACAGCAAACAGATGACGTAAGATTCAGAGTCCGGCTCCACCAGGCCTCTTTACAGACAACCAGCCATGACTTTGAGATTTGGAAATTGCAGAAGTTCATATTGCGATTTCAAATTTTTTTTTTTACCCAATTAATTGTTCAGCTCTAATTTGAAGGGAACACTTTGCCTGCATGGAGAAAGGATTTCCCTCCAGTCCACATTTCAAAAACAGCTGATTCTCTCCTCATAAACAGTTCTTAACATGAATCATGAGGTGTTTTTTCCTGTCGTTACATGTGGCTCGTTGTGTCCGGCTTCATTATTGTGGAAATTTCAATAAGAGTACCCTCTTTAGTCTGGTATTGATCCAACAGTCAGTACTAACATTGATTTATCTCTCTGTAGAGGGACATTTGGTGAGCGTCAAATGTAGATGCACAAGTCTAATTTATCATTCACATATGTAATACTTATTAGAAGCAGGATTATGGGATGTTACAGAGATGATTACTGTCCTATAAATTAAAAAAACAGACACGCATAAAACAGGATATTTAAACATTTTGGCATCTTATTGAACCGCAACATTAATTAACCAGTTGATACGTTTGTGGAAAGTTGACAGCTAAACGAGAAATGCCTGTGTGATAAACAATCTAGGTGATGGGATCATTGCTGTAGTCTAGTCTAGAATCATAAACTTATTTTTATTGTAGGAGTAGAGACAATGGACGGCCATTCCAATAACTTTCTGTCCCAGTTCTACCTTCAAATAAAATCATTTAGAAATTAAACTGCTAATTTTGCTGGGGACCCCCTGGAACCCCTTCAAGGACTCCTAAAGTTCCCCGGACCCCAGTTTTGGAACCACTACTCTACTCCAGTATGATCAAAACAGTCATTTTCCACATTCTCTCATTGTGATAACTTCTAATGAATGAAACAACAGTGAGATTGTACTATGGACCTCCTGGAGAGCCTTCAAGCGACCCCTGGAGGTCCCCGGACCACAGTTTGGGAACCACTGGGTTCGGCTGCTTTTGACGACATCTGTCCGTCACTGACTGTCCTATGCGGAAGTATATGACATGCCGAACATTACTTCAGTCTGTTTTAAAGAGAAAAACACCAAACTGAATGGATTTAGAGGGAGAAAATGAACAGAAGCGACTCGGGATCAATGTTGCTGATTTAGAAGCGACAGATAAGCAGGTGCTTTCTGCAGGAAACGACCCGCGGCGGCTGCTTTCATTTACTGGAACCTATACAGTCATGAACCACATAAAGAAAAGGCTCGACTATGTGCTTTACATTACATTTTAAGACAAATAACATTCATTTTCTTACCTGCTCAAGTCACCGCTCCCATTAAACTATGACTACGCAATTTCTCGATTATTTATCTCTCTCCGGTGAGGCATTTCTTGTAAAAAAAACAACAAAAAAACCCGATAAATATTGCTTTTATTTTCCAAATATTGTTAAAATCCACCTTTATCTGTTCATGTTTAATTTAAATGTGACATAAAGTCGCTCTCCGGCTCGTCTCGTGCTTTATTAGGAACAACAGCAGCTCAATCTCGTCAGACCGGAGCTCCCACCTGTGCGTAAAACACCAGCGTCAAGTTAGCCAGAATATACGGCTTTATTTCCGGTTGCAGCTTTCAAAATAAAGGTCTTATGACCAACATTCGCTGCAACTGTTTTTGTTTTGTTGTGATACAAAGACCAAAGTGAAAATAAAGAATATGTATGAGGATTGATCTGTTTAATTATGTGTTTAAGCCATGAAATAATAAAAAAAAAATTCTAGCCTTAAATTATTCCACCCATCCACACACCACTCTGTCATCAGGAAATACCAATATGCACCAATATGTTTTTAGTATTTGTATATTATATTAATATTTTGGTCATGTAGGTGTATGAAAGATATATATATATATATATATATATATATATATATATATATATAGGGCTGCCAAAAATACACAAAGAAAGACTCAATCACAAAATATATACCAGACAAATTGGAAGAATGTCTACTACTTTAGCCCATATAAAAGTTTTACTACAAGACTACTGAATGGGAGCTCAGATCACCTGTTGTCAAGTTAGTCAAAATAAGCCATTACTAAAATGCCTTCTAATTACCAAAATACATTAACAAATACTAAAATACCAAACTTACACCAGACAATGTGGTAGCTGTCAACGAACTTAAAAAAGTAATTTTTAACCCAGCTGTATAGTTGTTCCAGTGGTTTCACATTACATTAGTATCTATTTTACAGCTGGGGTTTCACTCAATATTCAATCTAATAATTCCATCAACTATTTCGATATGTTTTTTGTAGTTCTGTACATATTTTTTTCTTTCAATTGACAAATTCCATGCTTTTATTTTGACAACATCCGATATTAATTCTGGCTAAATCTAGGTGTTTTGACGCAGCTGGGCAGCAGTGCGTGACGTCTCCAGTGCCTCAATTAAAGGGGAATCTTCCATTAATCACAATGAAAACCTGCTACAGTAATCCTATAATAATTTTTAAAAGGATACTATACAACTATCACATTAAAACTACACCGATATATCGCATCCTGTAGAAATATTATAGGAATGTTATAGTGATGCTTTAAAGTCAATATAAACTCAGTATAAATACATATAGGAATATTATAGGAATATTATTATAGTAAATACCATAAGAAATAAAATTACCATAAAGCACTTTAAACTCATTATTGAGTACTACAGACACACTATGAGTTCCTATAGTGATATTATAGGAATACTATAGAGATACCGTATTAGCTATAGTGATTACATTAGGATTGACAAAGGCTGTGCAAGCAGGATGCCTGTGTGCTTTGTTGACACACACACACACACACACACACACACACACACACACACGTTGTATGGCCTCATATAGACGTTACACATAAATAAACAGAGAGGTGGAGGTGACATAATGAGTGCAAACATAAATGTATGACAAACACTATCATGGTTTATTACTAAATCTCCAATTAGTCGTACAGATAAATCTACACCCTCATGAAAAATTACTATAGTAATCCTATAGTCAATTTCAGAGGGATGCTGTACAAATATCAGAGCAAAACTAAAAGTTAAAGTCCACATAGGCATATTATAGTGGTACCACAGGAGATAACAATACCATACAGTAGGAAAAGTTCTCTGTAAACTCACCATTGAGTGCTATAGACACTCTATAAGTCCCTATATGATTATTATATAAATATTATAGGCCTAGTGATTTTTATTAGGCCAGATATTGGGTACTAACACACTTTAGAAAAGGAAGTGTTTCTTTTCAACACAACAACACATGTTGTGGTATGTGTTGATATTAAAGGTGCTATGTGTATCATTTGTAAACATCAATATATCATTGTCAAATCAAGAGTGATACCTTTGTATAATGACTGTGAACAAATGAGAGGTTTAGATCTCATTTTGGAACAAAAATCTTTAAATCACAACATCGGCTTGGATTTAGGTCTGTGGCTAGTGTTTAATAATCTTTCATAAATGAGGCAGCAGAGCATCTGCTGGTTCTAATATCATCTGCCTATAGTCAGCATTAACAGAAGTTATTTGCAACTAATTGTTAAAATTTATTTCAAGATGCTTGGAGTGCCAGGTGGGTGGGGTTTACAAAATAGGATGATACCAGTGCCCGAAAGTTTTGAAAAAAGTGTTTGAATGTTAATTAAGTAAAAAACTGTATTTGACAGCCTACCTTATGTTACCTGGTTTGTCCTGATGCAACAAACCCCACCCACCTGGGACACCAAGCAAAAAAAATCAACCTCTAAGAATTATTTGCAAAAGCCATTCAGTTAAAAACTCAGTGCAGTAAAGTTCCATTTTCACCTGTAGGAGGCACTGCAGTCCTCCAAGTTGCATTCAAACATTTTATCGTATACTGTGATGTTAATTTTTTCCAGCAATTTATGAAACAACGTGTTCATTTTCCATTCAAAAACGTAGAAACTTCCCACAGATAGCAGTCAGAAACTGTAGACGAAAAAAGGTCACAACATCCCATTTAATATTTTCCACACTTGAATTCACACACAGAATATAAACATCACAGCACCTTCAGTTTATATTTCATCACTTCCATTAATGTAAAAAGTAATATTCTCCATTAAAACAGTTTCAGATCAGCTTTTAATGTAGGAACCACAAATCATTTGACTTTGTTTCAGTTGCGGAAAAATTACATCCGACTCACTTTTTTCCAAACCAAACAGTAGAAAACTGCGATGGAAACATTTAGAAACCCTCAGTAAGAGCTGTGATACTCTCTGCAGTCTTTTTGGGCGACTGTATTGCCTTTATGATTATCATTTAATTTTTAAACAAGATTTCTGATCTTACCGCCCAGAAAATGTCAAGTGGTGAAACCATGTAAAAACTTTAAATGCTCTTTCACTGTATTTACCGCTACTGAAAACATAAAAAACATCATCATTGTTGTCTTTAAAATGCATTTGATTAAGAATTGTATTGAGAAAATGTTCCTTTTTATTGCACTTCTGTTCTCTTCACTTACACGTTCGGACGGTTGCACCACAACATTTTTAGACTTTGGAACACCAGAACTCCACAAATAAATTTAAATAAATTGAAAGTTGCAGAATAATTTGATATATTAGGCTACATGTGTTTCTAAGACTACTCTGCAGTCTTTTTGGGCGATGCAGTTGGGAAATCCTTCCAGCGAGAATCGACAAAATAAACCACGAGTCCAAAATCTCTTCAAATGTTTCCTGGCAACATGTTCCTACTGGGATTAAAGCGACAGTGCTGAGGCAACTCCTTGGGCAACTGTTGCCCATAAGAGTTGGCCAAAAAAGTTGTCCGAATGTTACAATGTTTTATCACAGTCATGTCTAACAGTGTGACGAAAGAAAGAAAGAAAGAAAGAAAGAAAGGAAGAAAGAAAGAAAGTGCTATGCATGCCTATAAAGCCCATTGAACCGAACTGGGAAAGAGCGACAGAGAGAGATCAGGTCAGTTGTGCTCCGACTCGTCCGACACGTCCCCCTGCTGCGTCCAGTGTTTCCCGCTCTTCTTCTTCTTCCTCTTCCTCTCCCCCATCACCATGGCAGCCAGCACGGTGATCACCACGGTGATGGTGATGGTGAGCACGGTGACCGTCTCGGCGATGCACAGCTCCGTGTCCACGTCCATCAGCCGGTAGTTCTGCAGGATGGGCGGCGCCTCGCAGCTCAGGTTGTAGTAGTCATCCAGGAAGAGCCGCTGGATGCTCCGCAGCTTCCGGAAAACCCTCTGCAGGTCGCAGTCGCAGTGCCAGGGGTTCCCCTCCAGCAGGATGTGGGTGCTGTAGGTGTGGATGCTGAGGAACGTCTTGAAGTTGACGGTGGTCAGCTTGTTGTGCGCCAGGTTGAGCAGCGCCAGGCTGGTGAGCGGCTTGAAGACGCCCGCCTCCGTCTGGCTGATGCGGTTGCCCTCCAGGTTGAGGACCTCCAGGGAGCGCAGCATGGAGAAGGTCCCGCCCCTCAGCGACGTCATCCGGTTGTCCTCCAGGTGGAGCTGCCGCAGGGCGCTCATCGTGCCGAAGGACCGTGTCTCGATGGTGTGGATGGCGTTGCTGGTCAGGTTCAGCCGCTGCAGGCCGTCCAGGTGGAAGAAGCTGTTGCTGTCCAGGGTGGTCAGGTGGTTGTGGGCCAGCTGCAGCTCCCGCAGGAAGCTGAGACCCAGGGAGAAGCCCTCGCTCAGGGAGGAGATCCGGTTCCAGCTCAGGTCCAACCTCTGCAGGAACTCTAGCTGCGAGAAGGAGCCGTCCTCCACCACGCTGATGTTGTTGTTCTGTAACAGCAGAACCCGGAGCTTGCGGATCATGCTGAAGGACCGCTCGGGGACGAGCGCGATCTGGTTGTCGGACAGGTCGAGCAGCTCGGTGGAGGGCGGGACTCTGCCGGGCAGCTGGGTGAAGAGCGCCCGAGAGCAGATGGTGAATTTCAGATCGCCTCGACAGTCGCAGCCCGGCTCGCACCAGCTGCCGTGGGACTTGGAGGACGCCTCCGTTGCCAGGAGCAGGAGAAGCAGGAACTCCTTCATGGCTCCGCAGCTCTCTGAAAGAATCGGAGAGGGGATTTTATAATTAAATGGTCTTCCTTAGAGCTTCACTAGCTGCTTTGTAACATGATACAACCATGTCAGGAAACTAAATTGTCTGTCCACCGGCCAAAGTGGCTGATCGATTCCAAAATTCACCGGATACTTTCATCAGAAACAGGATATTTAGAATAGAATTGGACTTTGAATGATGACTGGCTACCTGCCAAAGTAGCTGGTAGAGTAGACTAACTTACAAGCCAATTTTACTATTTTACTAGCCAACTAGATTTGGAGAATACAATAGGACTCCAAATGATGGTTGGTTACCTGCCAACATGTCTGGTAAAGCAGACTGTAACTTACCAGCCACACGCAACATTGACTATGACAAATGTAGTTCTAAGGTTAAAGAGGCAAGGAGTAAGGTTTTCACTGGCCAGTAGCACAAACAGACCATAACATATCTGTGGGGGGTTGATACAGTTGTTGATAAATCTGTCTTTCAAAACTCACTTTCTGGCCTCTGTTTTGGAACATAAACTCTGCACCTAGTGGCATTTTCAACAGCTCATCGATGGAGGACGGTGCCATGAGAGAGGCCAACACGCTTCAGCTACGAAGGCTAAGAAGCCTCGTTCTCAAGCTAAAGTAACTCTGCCAGACTTGTGCAGGAGGAGAAACGTTCTGTCATTGTTGTTGCAGTTCCTACTGGTCACCAGTAGAGGTCAGTAAACGTAATAGATTACTTAATTCCCCCGTTAAGTTCAGTTCCTTTTTTTGCCACACAGCCAGTCCAGGAAAAATCACTCTGATATTTAGACAGAGCAACAAAAACACAACAGATGGACGGTGAGATACAAACACAGGGGAGGGTTCTTCAGGGTTCCTTGGTTAGGGTTGTGGTTCTACAGGAAACCATAATGACTCAAAGACCCCTCTGATCCCTTACAATAATAACTGGCAAATCAGAATTAAGAACCCAGTGCGGTTCTTAAAAGGTTCTTTTAACACTCTGTATTTCCTGCATTCTTAAAGGATTCCTTACAGCACTGTAAAGGTCCCATAGAGAACCTTTCTGAAAGGGTTCTTCACAAAACCATAAAGGTTCTCTGTGGAACTGTTTGAGCATGGTGCTATAGAGAACCTTTCTAAAGGATTTTTCACAGCACCATAAATGTTTTACGTGGAACCATTTGAGCATAGTTCTATAGAGAAACTTTCTACAAGGGTTCCTTACAGCACCATAAAGGTCCTACCTGTGTGGAACCATTTGAGCACGGTGCTATAGAGAACCTCCATAAAAGGGTTCTTTATAGAACCAAAAAGGGCTCTGATAAGGTTGAAGAACCATTTTCTGGTTCAGTGTAAAAGCCTTTATGATTCCTTTATGTTTGTTGCCTTGATGCCTTTTTTTTAATTACAAAATTGACATAAATACGTTATTGTAGGAGAGATAGATAGATAGATAGATAGATAGATAGATAGATAGATAGATAGACTTCACCTTAACAGAAGTATGAGAACTCATGAACTGAAGAGAGTAAAACCAGTTAGAACTACTATTTCTTTGCATGTTTTTGAGAATATAGCAACAAAAAAGTCATGGAAGGACATTTTGCAAGCTGAAATATCTCAACTGTAAAATCCGGTTTGGCCTTTCTGGTGTTAAATTCATCAGGTTTTCTTCTTACCGTCTCTAGCTGCTGGTCAACATCCAGACGGCGGCAGGTGGAAACATGATGGAGGCGAAGGGCTTTTCGCCTGGGGCCGAGCGACGCTATTGTCCCGGCCTGGAAAACCCGAGCTGAGCTACAAAGACAGCCTGATGGAAAGAGAGAGAGAGAGAGAGAGAGAGAGAGAGAGAGAGAGGGAGAGAGAGAGAGAGAGAGAGGGGAGAGCTTGTCAATTATTCACCAGGTTGAGGGAGGGGGTTATGAGAGCAGAGGGGAGCTTTAAGAGATTGACGCCAAACTGGGCCAGCGTCCTGAGAATTAGAAAGCCTGGCTGGATTTGACTGATTGCAGTCTGGCTGCTGCTCTCCAGGATGTGATGGAGTTGTTGTTTTTTTACCCTAAACGAAAAATAAAGGTTATTTTGGAGTCAAGAAGCTTTTTAAATGCTTTAAACTGTTTGATTAGGACATGTATTGAGAAAAAAAGCCTTTTAATTACAGTTTTGTTCTCTTCATGTACGTTCAGACGGTTGCACCACCTGACATTTTTAGACTTTGGAACAACAAAACTCTGAATCATTTGATATATGCATTTCTTTTACTTGTTTTTTTATAATTAATTTGGACACAAAAACTGCATATCAATTCCATATTTCTGTTAATTCTTTGTCTTTCCATTACTGACTATCAGTCCAGTCAGGTTCCAACAGAAAACCATGTGCATACTGTATATAAAACAGACCTATTCCTAAATTATCTTATGCGTTTGTAAATGGGATTTATATGCTACTTTCTTTTACATGTTACTTCTAAAAAAAAAAGAAGCCTACTCCCTCAATCTATACTGTTACATTTTTATATCCTACTTTTATAATTTTTGTTTTATTTAATGTGACCAACCAAGTCAAATTGGCCAATAAAACTGACTGTGATTCTGTAGAAATCTTTTCTTTCTAGCTGAGAAAAGAGAATACGAGAAAAAAAAGAAAAAAGTCATTAAGGAGTTTCGACGAGTTCAGACTTTATGATTTACATTTACATTACATTTTGCATTTTAGGCATTTAGCAGGCATTATTATTTAGAGAGACTTAGTGGCTTACAAGGAGCACAACGGGAGAATAAGATTCAATTCCTAGATCAGCAAAGATTACAAGCAACCGAAACTAAGAAGGTCAAAGGTCAAGCGTCAGGGCCTTCGTTCCCTGTGACTGTAAAACGATTACGTAAGATAAACAAAAAGAAAAGGAACAGAAATCAAGAGCTAAGGAGAGATAGAAGGGATTTTTAAAAAGTTATTTACACACAAAAAAAACGATAAATCAGAAAGGAGGGAAAAACACAGATTACGAAAACGGGATTTAAAAAAAACGGGTTTATAACAAAATCTCACCTGAAGTTCTTTCGGTTCACGCAGCCTTTCCTTTCTAAAGGACGACTAGATGATTAAAAAAAGGCATTAGCCTGAGTGGTTTTGTGAAGCGTGAAATTGACTCGCCGGGGAATAACACACCGAAAACCCAACAGAAACGACGTCTGCGAAGTCTTTCCTTCGTGGACGAATCTTTCAGAATAAAAACGCTCAGAAAGTGACGTCTGTTTTTCTCCGAGGTTCCAGCTGACAAGAGCCGGAGTCCCAGATGTCAGATAGTTTATTCTAACATGTGGGATGAAGCGGGGATGTGTTGGACTTAGATAGATGAACGGACCTGTTGGTCACAGAGAGGAAGATTACACTAATGCCGTCCAAATCCCCAACCCGGATTAACCGCTCCATTCACCGAGACAGCGGGAAGTTTGTAGCCTACTTTGCTGTGACTGTTCAGCCTGCTTTCAGCTGGAGGTTGAGGTTAGCCTCCAGGGCCGGTTTTAGCCTGCTAAATTAGGGTGGGCTGGTAGAAATAATAAGTGGGCAACTTGGGCGGTAGGTAGCCCAGAGGTTAGAGAAGCAGACTAGTAGTCCGAAGGTTGCCGGTTCAAATCCCTGGCCAGATGGCACAACAATTTGGCAAAATGACAGCTGGCAACCGGAGTCAAGATCAGATGCAAGCTCCTGCCATCGTGCCCTCAGGCCTCTCCAGCTTATGGCTGTGTGTTTGGATTGGTTAAATGCAGAAGATTAATTTCCCCATGGGGATTAATAAAGTAATATTCTATTCTATTCTAATTTATAAAGAACAATTTGAAGCAGGGAGATTGGGAGGTAGTGAAGCAGCATTTCTAAGTTTGCTGCTACCCTATGATCTGAGTCAGTGGAGGGCAGATTGATTTACCCTAAAATAAAAAAAATCCTTCATCCAGATCTTAACATAATCAACTCCATAACATTTCTTTACATTGGATGAGCTTAGTTCTCAAATAAAATTAAAACCTAATCCAGTGAGACTTCTCACCATAACCAATATTTACAAAACTAGAAGGCAGTCTTATTCAAACTCAAACTGAAAAGTGACAAAGAAAACAACTAAATCAACTAACTCAAGCCTATACTCAAACTTCAATGTAACTATATATATTTTATTTATTTTATTTAATTTACTTATTTCATTATCTATTTTATTCTATTAACTAATATTGTTATTTACATTATTTTTTGTTAATTTCATTCCTTAACATTGTCTTTCATAATCGTAATTGTGCTTTGGCAACACGTCAAATGTCATGCCAATAAAGCCTATTGAATGGGCGACTTGGAGGCGGGCTGTAGGCTGCCCACCCAATCAGAAGTTAGAAACGGTACTGGTATTTTCTGTGCTATTTTTCCATTGGCTGAACAAAAAAAAAAACGTTTTCTTAACTTTTGATTGGGTGGGCAAGACGCACGTTTGCCCATAGCTACCGCCAGCCTTGTTAGCCTCGCTGCTGTTTCTGTTCTGGACGGATAGATAGATAGATAGATAGAGAGATAGATAGATAGATAGAGAGATAGAGAGATAGAGAGATAATAGACTTCACACTAGAAAGGCCAATGGATTTTGGGATGTACAGAAGTTCAAGAAATCATGAACTGGGTCAATTCTTGGTTTCCTGAAGTCATGACATTGATAACATTTACTATCAAGTGCAATTGAAGAGTTTTGTAGATAGATAGATAGATAGATAGATAGATAGATAGATAGAGAGATAGATAGATAGATAGATAGATAGATAGATAGATAGATAGATAGACTTCACACTAGAAAGGCCAGTGGATTTTGGGGTCTAACAGAAGTTCGAGAACTCATGAACTGAAGAGAGTAAAACCAGGTTGAACTACCATTTTCAGGCATGATTTCAAGAATATAACAACAGAAATTCATGGAAGGACATTTTGAAAGCTGAAATATCTCAACTGTAAAATCCAGTTTGGCCTTTATGGTGTTAAATTCATCAGGTTTTTGTCTTACCGGCTGTTTCCTTAAGTCATAATAACATGGGCAACATTTACTATCAAGTGCAATTGAAGAGTTTTGTTCCAAACTTCTAGATATCCATGTTGGGAAAACCTAGAGCTGGTTTTCTTTGGTCCGAACCACAGTGGTTTTTGTTTTTGGTTCATTTAGTTTCACACTGACCAATTACAAGGGAACCAGGGCTTGTAAACAAAAGTCACCTGACTCACAAGTAGCTTGTTTATTGGACAGAGTTTTAACTTGTCATCCAGCTGGGGAGCGAGGGACTTGTCTGCGCTCTTTGCCATAGTTCACCATCTCTGGTCTTCATACCAGGTCAGAACACATGAAGAAGAAGTTGAATATGAGCGTCAGTCCAGACTGCAGTTTGCCCTCAGTTCATATTGTTAATCTAGGCTTTCCAAGCAAGAGGAACTGCTGTCTATCAGATGTCAACACCCATCCTTATATCCATAAAACCATATGGATCAACGGTCGAACAACATACTCATAAAACCAGATGTTTTGGGGTCGTTTCTTAGACTCCTGGATCTCGTCCCTCCACTCTTCAGATTTTGTGGGGCGATTCAGAGAGTCTGGTATTTCCCTCGTCAACGGCTTGTTCTCGCTCTGAGAAACAATCCAGCCAATCAGAGCCTTTGTGTGCGGGACTTAAGTTTGAACCGTAACATTTGTTGAAATCACCTCCTTAACCAACAGATTGTCTTTGCAAAGATGATATTTTTGTCAAAAACGACCAACCAGGTGACACCAGAGTTCAAATGGAATTGTTCTCACCTGGACAGAGCGTTCGACTCAACCGGTCCGAACATGCTTGCTGTGAACACACCCTTAGTTCATCATTCAATATTTCTAAAATGAAGAGAATTGATTCTATAAAAGTGTCTCATTTCATTAAACAATGCGTTTAGTCACCTACTGTGCCTTAAAAAGTTCAATCATTTGCTTTAATGTTGTGTTGGCAATCATTTAGTCGACCAAGGACTCAAAGTGACCGTCCTTGAGATCCTTGTTTTTGTTATTCAGTCTCCATCTTTGTCCCTCAGCCTCACTGTGGTGTTCCTGCACTGCACTTCCCACAGATCACCTGTCAATCAAACAGTGTGGGCGGAGCTTGGATTTTCTGTTGCTGCAGGTTGAGTTTCTCTTTTCTCTGTCTGTTCAGCCATGGTGGCTATCACTGCTCATGCTAACTACCCAGTTCTTCTTCTTCTGTTGATTCCAAACAAACCAGAAACGTAAAACGCATCACTTCCTGTGTTCCAGAGGATTTTTCCCAGGAAAGAGCTACCAGACACCGGCTGTTTAGAACAGACATAGGTTGAATCACTGTTGTGTTAGAGCAGGCAGATAAAAGACATTTATTTTGATAAAAACGTTGTAGATTATTACTTTAAATTCCCTACTGTCCTTTAAAAAATACCATTTGTTTCCATTTTGCGCTCTTAATCATTTTGTGAAAGCAGAAGGTTCATAGTCTTCACTTCTTTCTTCCAGACAGGAGGAGTGGAAGCGATGAGCGGGTCAAAGGTCACTACTGTACTTTTCATACGATGCGTTCAGGTGAGATCAGGTTTCTGCAGGTTCCAGTTTCATCGCAGCCTCTGAGCTGACCTGGATAACGGTGATGTAACTACAGTAACAGCCGCTGGAAACTACTGTGTCACTTCACTTGATTAATGCAAGAGAACGCTGCTGTCAGATGAAAAAGTTCTCCAAAATGTCAACTTTTATAGTCATAGTAAACAGTATTTTTCAAAACCAGAGTTACAAGGTGCTTCACAACAGGGAACAAGTGCAAGGAATAAAACATGTAGTGCAAAAATAAAAATTGTAAACTGTAACTGTAAAGTACTGTAAAAAGAGAGCAGGGATTACAGTAAAACAGTCTGGGATTATCAGCATGTTCTGACCGCTTTAAACATGATGATACAGCAGGAAAAACGCTCTTTCTTTCTTTCTTTCTTTCTTTCTTTCTTTCTTTTTCCTCATTTTCATCTGTTGCATTATTTTTCTTTAAGCATGACTATACAGCAGGGAAAACACTTTCTTTCTTTCTTTCTTTCTTTCTTTCTTTCTTTCCCTTACTTTCATATTTAACTATTTTTCTTCCCTTCCTTGTTTCCTCTCCCTTTCTTTCTCCTTTCGCCATCTGTACAATCTTGCTTTCACCTGCTAACATTTATGCTAACTTTTACATTTTTATTTTTGTACTGATTTTTACACATTGTGCTGTTGTTGTATTTGCTGTCTTTTATTTCGTTTCTCTCCCCTTTTCTTTGTTTTTGTTTGTTTGTTTGTTTCTTTCTTGCTTTCCCTTTGTCATTTCTCTTTTTCTCTTTTTTCCTATTCAAGCTTCAATATAAATATTTTTGGACTGAAGCTGTTGATAGCTGATATTTTGTGCCGATATTCATGGCAAAATATTTCTGTGGCAAAAATTCCCCAAAAATTAAAAATTAAATGGACAATTTCAGCCTTGTGTATCAGTTTGTCTCACCTTGATGTGTACTGTAATAGGTGAGCTTGTTGTGATGTCATAATCAGTCTGACCTACTGTGTTAATATTGTAGTTTTTACACAGACCAGCAGAGGGCGAAACATGCCTGCTTAAAATACAAGTCTACTGTACAAAAGTAAAGTATGTACAATAATAATTTGATTGATTCCTCTATTGTAGGGAAATTATCTTCTTTCTTTCCCCTTCAACAGGGAGGTCAGAGGTCAAAGTAGCAGTAGCAGTAGTAGTATTAGTAGTACTTGAAGTAGTAGTATTTAATGTCCTCCTTCACACACTTCGTCTTCATCATCATCAAGGATTAGCTCCTCACATGTCATAATTAGTTGTGAGTGGCACATACACACACACACACACACACACACACACACACACACACACACACACACACCTCATTCAGCCGCAGGATAATCCTATAATTGCGGCTCATTAGACAGACTGAGTGTGGACAGATCCCGCCCATCAGCTGTCAGTCACCCAGAGCTGTCAATCAAAGCTGTTGTCAGCCTGTCACTCACACGCTGACTAATAAAGTCAAGTCAAATTTATTAATAAAACACAAACAGGTTTGACACCAAGTGGATTTACAGAGCAATGAAGAACAGAAACACAAGACAGACGTGTGTGTGTGTGTGTGTGTGTGTGTGTGTGTGTGTGTGTGTACGCATCTGACTGCATGTGTATGTGTATGTGCGAGTTCATGTGTGTGTGTGAATGCTTGAAAGTGTAGGTATGCGAATATGTGGGTGTTTACACATCTGTGTTTGTGTGTGTGTGTGTGTGTGTGTGTGTGTGTGTGTATATATTATATGTGTGCATTCATGTTTGTGTGTGTGTGTGTGTGTGTGTGTGTGTGCGTGTCTCTGACTGCATGTGTCAATCTATATGCAAGTGTGTGTATGTTTACATGTCTGAGTGTGCGACTGTGTGTGTGTGTGTATGAATTAACGTGTTTGGATGCGAGCGGCTGGGTGTGAGTATTCACCTTCATGTGTGATGTGTGTGTGTGTGTGTGTGTGTGTGTGTGTGTGTGTGGCGGAGGTGTTAATGAGATGCAACATGGCAGCTCTCACTTCCAGACAGGAAGCGCCTGCAGAAGGTCGGCAGGTCAGGAAAACACGGAGCGAGGCCGGCTGGAACAGACTGTCCGTGCCTCCGCAGGGGCCTCAATCAGGTCCTCAGACGTGGCGGACAGAGACCGCCGCTCCGGAGACGGCGGGGAGTTTTATATTTTATATTTTAGGCGTTGACTGTCTGAGGAACTGATGACGGTTAATTCAGTATTATCCTTAAAGGTCAATATGATGTAAAGCAGGACTCCCTCTCCTCTGTGATGATAAAGGAGTTGGATGTGTATCTAAACATGGTGAAAGTATCAAAACTAAATCCACACAATCCATATTAGAAAAGCGAGCCTCTAAACGAGCCGTTTGGACTTCCGTAACTTTGTGACGTCACAAAGGTTCGCTCATTATCATTTCTGTAAGAAATAATAGACTAACAAAGTGTTTTTTTCAAAGCGGTCGAGCGGTCGTCATCGTTTATTACCGGAGAGTTTTCCCTACCTGTAGCCGCCGGGCCGCGGCGTCTCACGTTTCACTCTGGAAACGGGTTGTTTGTTTTACGTTAATAATTTGTTTATTCATTTATTTATTTATCTCTTTTTTTGTTTGTGGTTTGTTCTGTCTTGTTTTCGTAGTTTGGTAACTGTTTGGTTTTGATTGTCTTTTTGTGTCTGTGTGACGTTTGTATTATGTTATCTGTAAAATATAAATAAAATGATTGGAAAAAAAACAAACAAAACAAAACACCGTAAACATTAGCTAGTAAACCAAATAACAAATTACTGTCAGGTTTGAAACTCAAATGTCTGTCATGTAATTGAATGAAACTCTGTGACGTTTCCTCCCTGTTGAGTGTGAAGCCATTCCTCTGAATAAACATCACCGGCGCTGTCATCATCATCATCACCGCCGTCGCCGCGGGCGTCAGCGTCGTCACGGCGACCGTTATCACCTCCATCATCACGTCAGCATCATCAGAATCGTTTCATCTGATTTTTACTGACGTGAGTTCAACACTTCGGCTTCGTCTGCCCTCCTGCATCCAAATCTCTCTGCAGCTTACTGTTCTATTGAGGGATTAGATTCTAGATTCTATTCTATTCAGATTACACTATCATCATCATCCTCATCTTCATCATAATCATCTTAAAGGACAATTCCAGCGTGATTGGAGTTTTTTGATCATTTATTTTTTAAGTTTTCCATCTATTTAATGTTAATTCAGGTAACAGTTTTTACCTGCTGCACCACATTCAGGAATCTGGTTTCGCATTAATTAGTGTGTGTGTGTGTGTGTGTGAGTGTGTGTGTGTGTGTGTGTGTGTGTGTGTGTGTGTGTTTTGGTTCAGGCTGTCTGTCTGCTAAAAGCTGCAGCTCTCTAACCCAGATGACCAGTCAACCTGACAGCTGAGGGCAGCACACACTCTTATGGGACAGGAAATGGGGCAAAAGTGTGTGTGTGTGTGTGTGTGTGTGTGTGTGTGTGTGTGTGTGTGTGTACGGCTTATGTACAAACACAAAGCATGTGTGTGTCTGCACGTGCACGTTTACTTTTGTGTGTGTACATGTGAACACTGTATGTGCGCATCCATGTGTGCACTTAGACTTCACATTTGCTAGTGCACGTTCTCACAATTAGAGTGAATGTGTGTGTGTGTGTGTGTGTGTGTGTGTGTGTGTGTGTGTGTGTGTGCAGGGAAGCAGCCTGGGGCAGAATGGGCGAAAAAAGGTCAGCGACGGTCTGATTCATACACAAATATTTACATTGGTAGATCTGGAGGGAAGAAGTGACTCAGAGAGAGAGAGGGAGAGAGAGAGAGAGAGGGAGAGGGAGAGAGAGGGAGAGAGAGAGAGAGAGAGAGAATAATGACAGTGATACTACTACTACTACAACTTTTACTACTACTACTGCTCCTGTCTTTTAAAGCAAATCTTTGTGGATTTTGCTGTAGTTGAGTTGAGTGACATGACATCACACATACTGGAGAGAGTAAAACTATTTCACTTCATATTAAAGGTTGTGTATGTCTGGATTTTGCCAAGGGAAGGCTGTCCAGAACTGTCAAGTCCTGAGAACGTTAATGTTAGCATGGAGCTACTGTCACTCAACATAGTGTATGCTAAAGTGTTAGCACGGCGCTACTGTCACTCAACATAGTGGATGCTAAAGCGTTAGCATGGCGCTACTGTCACTCAACATAGTGGATGCTAAAGTGTTAGCATGGAGCTAAAGGAGGGACAGGTGCAGCAGGGGTTCAGTGTGTCACTTCAGCAGGTCAAGTGTCTGTTTCGGGGATCAAACCTGTGACTCTCTCTCTCTCTTCCTCTCTCTCTCTCTCTTCCTCTCTCTTTCTCTCTCCCTCTCTCTCTCTCTCTCTCTCTCTCTCCTCCTCTCTCTCTCTCTGATGTATGTGAACAATTTCTTGTCTTTATGGAACTGGTATCTGTTACTGAGTCTGACCAAAGTGCAACACCTTACACTTTAAGTGTGTGTGTGTGTGTGCGTGTGTGTGTGGTTAAAGTGAATGTGTTGTCCAGTCGAGTGAGCATAGAGAGAGAGAGAGAGAGAGAGAGAGAGAGAGAGAGAGAGAGAGAGAACTTCCAGACAAAACCACAGTCAATAAAGAAAACACCTCCGGGGCACAGGGGGGGACGAGGTGTGTGTGTGTGTGTGTGTGTGTGTGTGTGTGTGTGTGTGTGTGTGTGTGTGTGTTCGAGTGAGATTGACAAAGTGTGTGTGAGTGAAATTGAGTGAGATTGAGATAGTGTGTGCGTGTGTGTTTGAGGTGGTTCTCTCTCTCTCTCTCTCTCTCTCTCTCTCTCTCTCTCTCTCTCTCTCACACACACACACACACACACACACACACACACACACACACAGTCCCAGTAGTCTCTGGTTGTCAGTGTGGATCCATCACACCAACAGGAGGCAGGTCATGACCGCCAGACCAACACTACACTCCTCCTCCTCTTCTTCTCTCCTCTTTCTCTTCATCCTCCTGCTCCTCCTCTTTCCTTCTTCTCTCCTCCTTTCCTTCCTTTCCTCCTTTTTCCTCTTCTTCTCTGGTCTTCTTTCCTCCCCTCCTCCTCTTCCTCCTCCTCCTCCTCTTCCTCTCCATTCCTTCTCTCCTCTGCTTTTGTCTCCTCTCTCTTTTCATCTTCTATCCTCCTCTTCATCTCTTTCCTTCCTCTCATCTTTTTCCACTCCTCTTTTTCTCTTATTCTCTGGTCTTCTTTCCTCCTCCTCTTCATCATCCTCTTCCTTCTCCATCTCCTCGTCTCCTTTCTTTCTTCCCATCTCCTCCCCTCCATTCCTCTCTTCTGTCCTTGGCTTTTGTGTCCTCTCTCCTCCCACCTCCTCTCCTCCTCTTCCTCTCCTCTTTCATCCTCCCTTCCCTCCTCTCCTTTCCCTTCATCTTCCCTCCTCTCCTCCCCTTTTCTCCTCCTCTCTTCTTAACTCCTCTCCTCTAATTTCCTCTCTTCTCTCCTATGCTTTCATCTCCTCCCTCCTTTGTTCCTCTCCTCCTCCCTTATCTCACCTCCTTTCTCTCCTCTGTCTTCTATTCTCTCTCATATCCTCCTCTCCTCCTTTCCTCTCTTTTCTCTTCTCTCCTCCCACTGCTTCTCCTCCTCTTCTCTCCTTTTCTCTGCGTTCCTCTTTTCTCTTCCTTCCCCTCCTTTCCTCTTTGCTTTTACCTCACTTCCTCTTTTCTCCTCCTTTCCTCTCCTCTGTCCTCATCTCCTCTCCTTTACTTTTACCTCACTTCCTTGTTCATCCTCTACTTCTTATCTCCTCTCCTCTTTTCCTTCCTCCTCTCCTCTCCTCTCTCCTGCCACGTTTTCTTCTCTCCTCTCCTCTATTCCTTCTTCCTCTCCTAGTCTCCTCTCCTCCTCCTTTCTCCTTGCAGACTTTTCTCATTGAGTTTTAGTATCTGGGTCAAGGTGAGTAACACAATGAACCACACACATACACACACACACACACACACACACACACATGCTCAGTGTGATTGCCCCTTGAGACATCAGGTCGCTCTGAGCTTCATCAGGTTAAAACCACAGCAACCAAATGAATCAACTGAGTTATTCATGATTCAAATGTTAAAAAGAAGAAGAAGAAGAAGAAGAAGAAGAAGAAGAAGAAGAAATTTGATGTAAACAGAGAAATCCAAACTGGTCAGAATGGGTAAAGACTCCATGACAAGGGAAAACAATCCAGTCATTTCCCATTTATTGCCTCCATTCAATATTCAATAATCCACAGAGTCTGCAGTGAAAATCAGTGAAAAACAGAATCTGAAATCAATAATCAATAAACCCTCTAAATCAATCTGACAATAAACTATGGATCAAAAGGCATGTGACAGGATTTCAGGATTTGTTCCCACTTACAGAATTTGAAATTACAGAATTTTTTTCTCAAAGTACAGATGAAGCTGACATGGTTGGTAAATCCTGGTCATACCATTGATTGATTGATTGATTGATTGATTCACTTATTGATTTGATCTGTTCTCCTGTGATGTCGGAGTATAAATGTGAGGGACTTCTGTGGTGGTGGTGGTGGTGGTGGTGGGGGGGGGGGTCATGTTGATTTTTCATATGATGGAAGAAAGAAAAAATAATAAGAAAATATTTGGTCACAAAAAAAGAGAACAGAATTACAGGACAATTCCAGCAGCATCAATATTTGATGACCTCTCCACCCGCCTCAGCTGCTGGGGCGAAGAAAACGAACGCGCTGATCCAAGCGGGTTTGGCATGTGGAGACAGAGGACGAGGTAACCGGTGGAGGGGGGGGTGGCCGGGGGTTAAAGGTCAAACCGTGCAGGAGAGCGGCTCAGCTGAGTGTTTTCCTGTCAAACTAATTCACTAAATAAAACAGAAAAACAGAAACCAGACGATCAGAAACACTTCAGTTCCCATGTGCAATAAATAGAAAATATTAGAGCTTACTTCCACTTTCTGCTTGTAAACAAAGCAAGTTAAAGCCAACAGGTCAACCGAGTTAAAAATGTTAGTTTTCTTACCAGATATTTCCAATGCATGTCCAGTATAATCCACACTGCCTTTATTACAACGTCCAGTTTCTCCACCGGCACTTTCACCTTCTCCATATTTGCTGTTGCTATGGGAAACGGCCAGCGTCTCCTTCATTGCGATTGGTCGGCTGAGAAAAAAACAATTCACGTCACCCGGCGCTTTTCTGAAAAAATTCTCAACTTTTGAAAGTGCTCCGCTCTGACGAAAAAAACGCAAAAAAACTCAGTGAGGTGTCGCTCTCCTGTTTGAAGACTTGGCGGCTCGGTGTTGCTGGCGCCGACCCACAATGCCCGGCGGCTGTGGTTGTCATGACGCCAGCAGGCCTCCTGCTGAGCGCCGCAACATGTCAGCTTATATCACCTCCTGTCTGCTGGACACTGCAGAGGACTGAAACTTCTATTCTATTCTATTCTATTCTACTCTATTCTATTCTATTATTCTACACTCTACTATATTGTATTTTGATCTATTCCACTGTGCTACACTTAGCCAAACTCTATTCTACTGTAGTCTACTCTATTCTAGTCTATTCTAGTTTAGTCTATTCCACTGTACTACACTATATTGCATTTTACTCTATTCTATTCTATTATTGTACAGTCTAAATATTGTATTTTACTATATTCCACTGTGCTACACTTTATAACACTTTACTTAACTATACTCTATTCTATTCCTTTCTATTCTATGCCACTGAGCTACAATTTACTACAATTTAGCTCACTATACTACACTCTACTCTATTCTATTCTAGACTATTCCACTGTGCTCTACTATATTGTATTTTTTTCTAAGCCACTATGCTACACTCTATCACTCTAATACACTCTATTATTCTATTCGATTCACTGTACTACCCATTACTACATTCTATTATTTTCTTATACAGCCCACTACTTCCTGTTCTACTGTATTTATTTATTTACTGTATCAGTGCTGGTTGTAACACAACGTAAAGTGTTAGAGTAAAGTTTTTTAAAAGTAAGTAGAAAAAAGTGAAAATGAAATAAAGGAACCTTTTACTTTTAACAGTAATTCTCTCCAACATCGCTCTATTCTACTAGACTCTATTCTGTTCAGTTCTAGTCTATTGTGTTCTATCCTGCTCTGTTCTTTTCCACTCTACTGCACTCTATTCTGCTCTGAGATTGATTGGTACTGAAGTCACCCAGGGGAAAAATTAAATTGTTTTTCTTCAGTTGTCCCGTTAGCGGTGTTAGCGATCCTAATGGCAATCAAATTAACAGCTAGCTGCATCGGCTAATTAGCAGCCAGCAGGGATTATGTCATTCTGAGGACAGTGAGGCATCCTGGGAAACAGAATAGTCAGTTAAATCGACCTGGAAAAGCAATAAACAGAATCAGGAAGTACAATAAATGTACACAAATTTGTTTTGGAAGCAAATTACTTTACAGACAGCAAACTGTACATGTCACTCTACATATAGCCTAGAGGCTTTGTAGTTTTATCTCCAACCTGCTCCCAGCAGCCAGCTGTGTCTCCATGATGGAGGAACATGTAGAATTGTGTTAGTTAATAAAGTGTAAATCTGTATGAAGCAGCTAGAAGCAGAGAGCAGCTGAGTCAGCTTGTTGTGGTGTGGCTGTAGATCCATTCAGTAACGTTCTCAGTAAAAGTGAATAGTGTGATAAGGTGGATTTGGTTACTGTGACACAGTAAACTGTCTTGTCTTTAGCCCTAGTCTCTACTCCAAAACACTCTGAGTTGTAGCTTGAGAAGAGTCAGCTCAGTTAACCTGAACAAACTGTTAGCTTTCTTCCTGCTTTCCTCCATTATTGTTGCTGCTGTGACTTCCTGCTCTGCGGCCGCTCGCCTCACCTTGACGGACACAACCGGCTCACCGCTGGCTCCGCCCACAAGACACGCCCACAGGAAATGGTTTACACCCCAAAACACTCCAACATCACTGAAAAGACAATTTCAGGCAAACAGGGGATTTAGACCTGAACACAGACTGATAATGTAG
This sequence comes from Centroberyx gerrardi, assembly GCF_048128805.1. Classification (NCBI taxonomy): domain Eukaryota; kingdom Metazoa; phylum Chordata; class Actinopteri; order Beryciformes; family Berycidae; genus Centroberyx; species Centroberyx gerrardi. The sequence continues at coordinate 1,838,447 of NC_136017.1, forward strand.
AAGATATAGGCTAATATTTTTATTGGTATTTTAATGTAAAAAAAAAAGTGACATATTGCAGCTTTAAGGACACAAAAAGCCTCGTCTCCAACACACACCTGGATATTTTGATCGGTGTTTGGCCCCGTTACTCTGAGCTGTCACTCAAACCACACCGGCACCCTGCTGCCCTTGTATCCGTACAGTACACTTTCATCTGTGCGTCATGCTGAGGATGAAGACACAAAGTAAAGGTCAGGACAGAAAGGCTTCCTGGTCGCTGACATGCTGCCTCTCCATCGTCCTCTGGAGATTTACTGACATTTTACACGACAGTGCAAAACGTGCAAGTAGTATTCAAACTTAATTCAGATGATGACCAAACTGTGTTTTATACAGTAGTACATAAATAACAGTATCTATAACAACGTATGTACAAATGTATGTAAGTATTAGTAAGTAGTAGTATTATAACCAATGAAACCTGAATGTGTATTTCTACTCGTCAATTCAACTTTTCCCCTCGATCTCGTGTCCTTGAAACCTTGTGATCGACCGCAGCAGTGTGAGTGATGACGCATTGATGTTTCCATCTTAAACCAGCAATAAGTGATATCAGACCTTCTAACCAATTAAAAAACTTCCCTCTCTGTTTAAAAGTGGCGCTCTTCCCCTCCCATTCCTGGAAATTTTCTCATAATGGCAGAATCGATGAAGCGAACGAGTAAACTTGTTGATGATGTAGTAAACTTGTTAAACTAGTAAATTTGTTAAACTAGTAAACTTGTTAAACTACTACATTTTTAATTTAGTAAATTTGTTAATCTAGGAGGCGAAACTTGTTAAACTAGTAACTTTGTTAATCTAGTAAATTTGTTAATATAGCAGGCTAAATTGTTAATCTAGTAAATGTGTTCATCTAGTAGGCTAATCTTGTTAAACTAGTAAATTTGTTAATCTAGTAAATTTGTTAATATAGCAGGCTAAATTGTTAAAGTAGTAAATGTGTTCATCTAGTAGGCTAATCTTGTTAAACTAGTAAATTTGTTAATCTAGGCTCAACTTGTTAAAGTAGTAAACTCATTAAGATAGTTAACTTGTTAAACTAGCTAACTCGTTAAACTAGTAAACTGTTAAACTAGTGAACTTGCTACCTGCCTCTTCACTTGTCATTGTGGGACATGTGACCTTCAGCAGGAGAGAGATCTGTCAAAGTGAGACTGGTAACCGGTGACACTTCTCCGTAGTTTCGGTTAGCTTGGCTGTTAGCCTTTATGCACGCTGCTTTGTAATGTTTGTCCCTGGCTGGCCTCCGTAGTGCAGTGGAGGGAGAAGTGGCTTTGCTGTGAGTTAATTTACAAATGTGTCGCTGTTTTTGTCTCCCTCTAGTGGTCAGAAAAAAATGCATATTGCACCTTTAAGGTTTCTAGTTTTTTACACAAATACCACAAAAAATGCCCAAAATAATTCTGAATACTTAATATTTTTTACATAAAAATGGTCAAATTTGAGAATTTTGATTATTAGCACAAAATATCAATCCAAAAAAATATCAACTATCATCCTTTACATAGCCGGTTCTCCCTATAGGCTGAATAGGCTCCTTTAATGAATTTTTTATACTTTTGAAAAAATACAAAAATCTTACCGTTCTTATTGGATACATTACATGCCAGTCATCATAAAACCAATCAAAAGCACTGATTCAGGGAAGGCCCACACCCAGCAAGAGATGGATCTTATTGGCTGAGGCCCTTGAAAGTCTTCATTTTAAGCTCATGTCCAAGTGGAGAGAGACACATTCACCTTTGTATTTGTTATAGTTTAATTTGATATTCATGTGCTGTATCTTATAACATGTAATAAACATACAATGCTTTAAATACTACATTTTTATTCAGTCTTTATTGTTTGATGGTGGGTAGGATTTGTCTGAAATGGGGCCTCCATAGAAAATTTGCCTAGGGCCTCCAGCTGTTTAGAGCCGGCTCTGGTCCATTAAAAAAAAAAACCACATTGGTCGAACCCCTTTTCAAACCAAGAACACTTATTTCTGTCAGTATTAACATTATCTAAGCAGCCTGGGCGTTTCGGCAGCGCTGCAGGAAACCTGGATCTGGGTTAGGTTGGGGGGGGTTCATCCCTAAAAGCCTCCCTGCCTGTTCACACTAGCCATTAGCCCGCTCTTTAAACCTTTATGACAGCTTACACTGCGCTCTGCAGGCTCGTCTCGACGTTTCTGTGTCAGTCTGCAGAGAGAAGCAGCAAGCTGCAGACCAGCGGCCTTCACATCAACACACCACACACTGCAGAACATCCAACACACCACACACTGCAGAACATCCAACACACCACACACTGCTGCAGAACATCCAACACACCACACACTGCAGAACATCCAACACACCACACACTGCAGAACATCCAACACACCACACACTGCAGAACATCCAACACACCACACACTGCTGCAGAACATCCAACACACCACACACTGCAGAACATCCAACACACAACACACTGCAGAACATCCAACACAACACACACTGCAGAACATCCAACACATCACACACTGCAGAACATCCAACACACCACACACTGCTGCAGAACATCCAACACACCACACACTGCAGAACATCCAACACACCACACACTGCTGCAGAACATCCAACACACCACACACTGCAGAACATCCAACACACCACACACTGCAGAACATCCAACACACCACACACTGCAGAACATCCAACACAACACACACTGCTGCAGAACATCCAACACACCACACACTGCAGAACATCCAACACACCACACACTGCAGAACATCCAACACAACACACACTGCTGCAGAACATCCAACACACCACACACTGCAGAACATCCAACACACCACACACTGCAGAACATGCAACACACCACACACTGCAGAACATCCAACACACCACACACTGCAGAACATCCAACACACCACACACTGCAGAACATCCAACACACCACACACTGCAGAACATCCAACACACCACACACTGCTGCAGAACATCCAACACACCACACACTGCAGAACATCAAACACACCACACACTGCAGAACATCCAACACACCACACACTGCTGCAGAGCATCCAACATACCACACACTGCAGAACATCCAACACACCACACACTGCAGAACATCCAACACACCACACACTGCAGAACATCCAACACACCACACACTGCAGAACATCCAACACACCACACACTGCAGAACATCCAACACACCACACACTGCTGCAGAGCATCCAACACATCACACACTGCAGAACATCCAACACACCACACACTGCAGAACATCCAACACACCACACACTGCAGAACATCCAACACACCACACACTGCAGAACATCCAACACACCACACACTGCTGCAGAACATCCAACACACCACACACTGCAGAACATCCAACACACCACACACTGCAGAACATCCAACACACCACACACTGCAGAACATCCAACACACCACACACTGCTGCAGAGCATCCAACACACCACACACTGCTGCAGAGCATCCAACACATCACACACTGCAGAACATCCAACACACCACACACTGCAGAACATCCAACACACCACACACTGCAGAACATCCAACACACCACACACTGCAGAACATCCAACACACCACACACTGCAGAACATCCAACACACAGAAATACGACTGAATTTAGCGAGTTTCCTCTGGCAGGACGACGAGTCAAACCGAGGTCGAGGCTGAAGACCAAAACTGACCGGACACTTTGACTTTGGAAAATATTGTCGAAATCCCCTTCATCTTTAAAATCGCGCCCTTCTTCTTCGTATTATTATAATTTTTTTAATAATCTATTTGTTTTAATGTAAACAATGTCAAGAACATATTCACTACATACAATCATATCCCCCCCCCCCCCCCCCCCTTCCCTGTGTTACATTACATGATAATGGAAATAATAAATGAAAACAATAAAATCAAGTTGTAGTCATATCAAAGCAAAATCAGTTACATATAAGTACTAGAAAATAATAATAATGATAATGATAATGATAATGATAATGATAACAATAATAATAATAATAATAAAATAAAAATAAATAAATAAATAAATCAAAAATGCAAGTAACATCAAGTCCATGGGTAGTAATTGTGGGAAACTAAATTGGGAAAATAAAAATAGTGGTAACAACATGTAATGCAAAACAAAGTAATAAAAGTGTATAGTTATCTGAAGTTATTATGCTAATGAGCTATACAATACAGTAATATAGTAGTAGAGGTATTATTCCAAGTATCAGTGGGATTAAAATCGCTGCATAAAACACATTTTGCCTCACAGAGTTTCGTAAAAGTTGTTTCTTTTTCGTATCTTTTTCATTCCTGCTGCATTTTCCGGTTTTATTCTTTTCTAATCTTCACTTCTGACTTCCTTCTTTCTTATCGACTTTATTTATTCATGTTTTATTGCCTGTTAAAACACTTTGTAACTTTGCTTTTTCGTTGAAAAGCGCCGTACAAACAAAAGCTCATTTTTATTATTTATTATTGATTTTCCTGTGTCTTTTTTATCAGTGAGGAGTCTGTTCTGCGGCGAGGAAGGAGAGGAGAGGAAGAGGAGTGGGATCTGTGTTTGTCGGACTGGAGGTAATGCACACTGACAGCCTGAGGGTTGGAGTGTGTGTGTGTGTGTGTGTGTGTTGGGGCTGTAGAGAGAGAGAGAGAGAGAGAGAGAGAAGAGAGAGACATCACCGTCTCCAGTAGCAACAGTGTTTCCTGGTTCCGCCCTGCGTCCAGACAAATAAAAATAAAAAAAAAAAGAAAACTTAAAATGGAAAAATCAATCTGTCAGCTCACATTGCTGATATCGATTTCAGGTTTCAAGGATACGAGATTGAGGGGAAAAGTTGAATCAGGACATGACAAGTAGAAATACACATTCAGGTTTCATCTATATGGGTTTTTCAATGGTAATACCAGATAATACTAATATTTACAGTGTTTCCTCCAGAATTTTCTTCTCATCAAGGTGGAAAAGCCTCTGAAACAGAATTCAGAGCATCATAGGAAACTAAAACTCTCCACTGAAACCAGACTGATTCAATTCTTTTAGTGTTGAAGGATAAGTCTGGTGTCTCTTAATGCATTTCTTACCGTCAACAAATCCTATGAAAATAACAAAATCAGCAATGAATTTGTTTTGCTAAAAAGTCTTGTCCATGTAGCTGATGCCCAATATGACTATATGAAATATATATATATATATAATATATATAACAAATGTATTTAAAAACACCAGCCTATCCTTTAACAGCTGTCTCCACCCTAAAACAGAAGGGGGCATTGTTGAAGGGCATTCTGGGAAATGTAGGAAATCACTAAATGCAGTAGAAGTAGAAGAGGCAGGTTGAGGGAAAGTGGGTACAACAAAAAAAACTAAATTACAACACTTCACAAAATATCTAAAATACTAAATAACTACTAAGCAACATCACAGATTGATGATATTTTGTATTTCAAACCACCAATTTAAATTCATTGGTGCTTTTCCCACGGAGCAGCTTAGTGAGATGATGCACTTCGTCAGATGGCCTCTAGAGGGCGTTTTTGACTGTGAGATGCAGTGTTTCTCATACAGAGGCACAAAATCAGAAGTTGGTCAGTGTATGTGTGATCTCTAACGCACCTGATGTCACATACACCTGTAGTAACTCGTCTTCTGCTGCCCTACAAACTTTAACGGTAGGTAACGTTATTATCTTGTGGTATTTAAGTAACATTAGTGGAATTAGGTAACTGAACCGTGTCGCAGTGCTTCAGTAGATAGAACTGAACACGTGCCGTGGGTCTGTACAGGATCTGTGCTTGTTTGCTGTTCAGACTTGAGAAAACTGTATCCGATTTGAGCTGTCTGTCTGAACGCAGCTTGAAAACACACATATAACACATATAAAACACACATATAAAACACATAGAGCAGCATTTTACTCAACAGTCCGCTGTGTGTCGTCCCTCCTTACCTGGAAGCAGGTCAGCAGGCAGCAGTATCTGCCATTAGGGAATCAGCCTGACTGTATAGATGCTCATTCAATATTTCATACCTTTTCTCTGCAGCCTGAGCGACGTGGAGCCGGAAACACTCCTGACTAAGGTGTTACATACAGTATCTGAGGGAGAGGAAGTTTATTTAATATTTTACGTCTCCACAGCCTCAGCTGAACTGTCTCTAATGTTTTCTCTACTGAATAAGAAAACCAGCCCACTGAGCACTAGACGCCGTTTCAACATCGTGTCTCGATAAAGATTTGACCAACTACAAAATCTGCATCACTGACTGCGCATTAACTTTATTAGATAGAAAATATTTCAACACATTTCTATCTTTAACATAAAAATTCCCTTGAAGCAGAGGTGGGGACTCGAGTCACATGACTTGGACTCGAGTCACAGTTTTAACTGCTTAAAGGATAAGGTTGGTGTTTTTAATGCATTGCTTACCGTCAACAAATCCTATGAAAATAACAAAATAATGCGTTTGCTCTACTCCCGTTACTTTCTGACTTCCCACATACAGTTTTTAGCCGTCAACCCAGACGTCATTGGCTCCAATTGTAAGCTAAAAACCTTGAAATACAGCTCACAAAGACATAGTTTCAATTTTAAAAATCGCTAACTGTTAGCACAAAAAGTCAGGCTGTTGTAGTTATTACCAAATCAAATTCAAATGGGAACAAATTCTTCATTACGCCGGGGACTATTTTCTGTGCTACGGAACTACTTTCCTGAGATGGAAAACGTGTTTACAGCCGGTTTATTAAGTTGTTTGAGGAAAAAGTCGGCCGGCCCGGTGCATGATGATGAAATATGCTGCAGAGCAGCAGCATGGCTCTGTGACGGGTTTTAATTGTTTTTTTAATACAATGGAGTTCTATGGCTGCTGGGACATGAGGCTGCACTGGGCACCGGCTACATGGACGAGATTTGCTGGCAAAACAAAATCATTGCTGATTTTGTTATAGGATTTGTTGACGGTAAGCAATGCATTAAAAAACACCAGCCTTATCCTTTGAGACTTGACTTGACTTGGGTTCTGGTGACTTGGGACTTGACTCTGACTTGTACTTTGATGACTTGAAAAGGTTTCTAAAGTCTTGACTTGAGATCTTGTGTTTGTGTAAATGACTTAGATTGAAAGTGATGAGATTTGTTCCAGCAGACGACTGAATTTAAATTCTGTTTTCTGAATTTGTATGGAATGATTGAATTTATTGAAGTTGAAACTGATTCTAGAAATCAAACTCATGATGCTCTTACTAAGTTTTTATCCTATTAAAACCATATTGCATTGAAAAGTCCTAGATATTTAGTTTTCTTTAAGATATTAAATTGATACTGGACTCTTGATTTGTTCTGACTTGACTTGCTGTTCTACATTTAGACTTGAGACTTGTATGTGTTCAGCTGTGTTTGTGCAGTGGAAATCTTCTCCGTCTCGCTGCATTATCTCAGTAACCAACACAAGAACATTTCCACTCCCCAGCTCTCCGGTTCTCCTCTGCGTCTGCCTCTCCGTCGGTCCCGGAGTCTCCCAGCAGGCCGTGCGGCGCTCCGGCCGGAGGAAACCTAAAGTGGGACACACAACATCTTGCTTGGATGATTGATCACGTCACAAGCGGGCACAGTTAACCGGCTGAAGACGGCGGGGGAAGAAAAACTCTCATAAATGATTCTGGGCGCGTCATTAAAGATGTAAACTCCGCCGCTGAAGGGAGCCGACAGTTTTCTTCCCTCTGGAAAAGAAGCTTTATGTGTCTTTTACTGACTTCTTCTTCTGTTTTTAAAGATATCTATATGTTGGGAATCAGGAAACGATCAGGAATTAATGTTATTGCTCTGTTAATTCCTGAATAAATTTCTAGTTCTAGGTTCTAGGTTTTGTGTTGAGGTTCCCATGAAAGCAAAATCTGTTTCATCTTGTAAAACAGTTCCTTAAAACTCAGTTTCACAGTCAGGCTTTTATATAATTTGCTATAAAATAACTCAATACTGGGGGTAAGAATATAATCCCCTCAATAAAACACCTGGCTAAATAACCAAAAGGCCTGAATTGAGGGTGAAGTCATCAAATATTAAGCAGAAATCAGTTTGGATGTGGGGGAACATGACTCAAAAGAACAATCTTGGAGAGAGAAAAAGAAAATGGATCCTGTTTCACCTCATCCTCCGGAGCCCGGATGGATGGGGGAGGTTTGATTCGAGTCACGGTGAGTCCCTCTTGTCGGGAGGTGAGAGTTGTTTTACTCTCCAGCTCCATCAGGCTTTTGTGATATTTGTAAATCTCCTGCTTCCCCCTGTTTGTCTAATCTGAAGTAATTAAAAACTGGGGATTAAAAAGTGATTAGAAATTAGCCTAATTTACAGTTTTTTACGATTGCTAGCAACCTTTTATCAGTTCTGTAGTCACATTTTCATAACTCTTAACACAGTTAGCACAACATCGGTCTGTTGCGGGCCGTACCATTAACACATTTCTTGTTCCTTTGACACAAAATGCATTCAGTGAACACATTTTAAAAACTCTTGAATTTTTTTTACACACAAGCTCAACCAAGACCAAAACTATGGATTTTTACTGCCAAATTTACAAATGCTTGCACACTGTATGTCAGAACAGATAACCTCATGTTCTAAACCTAACTTATAGGCTAAAGTTGAAGTGAACAGCAGTTCACATTGTATATTGAAACACAAATATATGTCCTATATTTTTTTTTTTATTGCTATTGAGAAACAGCTGATTGAAGTTATGCAAATAGACCCATCACAGCTGAACACTGCCAGGGGTGGATAAGGCACGCCAAAAGATACTTCCCAAGGTGCATAGCCAGAGAAAATATAAGGAGTGATGTGGACGAGAACATGTGGCCAAATGCAGAAGACCGGGTAGATTAGAAAAGGACTGTGTATTTTATTTTTTTTCTTCTGTGCCTTTTTCTGTTTGTATATTTTATTTTTACACAACTGTAACCAGCAGGTATATTGCAGATTTTTGTTGATCTCTTGCAGTAATTTCCTATTGCAAATAAAGCCTTTACTGCAGCAATTCTGTCACTTATTCCTTTTTCATATACTGTACATTCTATAAAGTAAAGATGAGTCATTCACTTTTGATATAGAATGTTTGCAAAAAAGAAGAAAAAAATGCATACATTTACTACACTCAACAAAAGAAAAATGTAGAGTGACTTCAAAAGAAACTGCAGTGCGAAAAACAATTGACTATCAATATACTGTCTATTGTATAAGGGTAGAACTGACACATGTAAAGTAATGCATTTTCTGTAATACCATCTGCTGTTAGTATTTTGTATGTCATTGTGCTGTGATTGACTCAATGTTCCTGTTGGAAGAAAACATGTGCTAGTGTTTTGAAAGAATTATTTGATTTTGAGACATGTTTGCAGTGTTTTGGTAGAGTTCGTGTATTTTGACAAAGTATTCTTGCATTTTGAAAATTAGTGTTGGTGTTTAGTTTACAATATGTGATTTTGAGCATAAAATTAACTGTTTTGCCAACTGTGTGTTGTAGGTGAGTTTGTGTGTGAAGAGTTTAGAAAAAGTATTATAAGTATTGAAAAACGCTTGCTAGCGATCGTAAAAAACTGTAACTGCTAATTTGCCACTGAACAGGCCTCTATTTTTTTTGGAAACATTTCACGTTTTCTTCATTTTCTGGACTCCAGGGCTGCACTGGGATTGGGGGACGCTTCATTTTGATCACCAGAAGTCCCTGCTGTTGGTAGGTAATAGTTGTTTTTTTTGTTTTGGGCTTGTCAGTGTGTGTTTGTTTGATTTTAAGCTTTATTTTAGAATCAAGCTTATTCTGGAAAGCCCCTGTTTCATACTGTTTGCATTTTTCTCTATTATGAATTAACTGGTATTGTGAATATTGGGGATCAAAATATAGTCCAAGACCGGATCGGGGTTGGGGGGATGCTTGATTTTTATCACCAGAAGTCCCTGCTGTCAGAAGGTAGTAGCTGTTTTTGTCTCCGGTCGGTTGCCTCTGGTATCAGTGTGTGTTTGTTTGCTTTTGGCCGGGTGCGAGTTCACACATCTGCTGGTGCAAAAAGCGCAAGAATAGAGGGGTGGAAATGGACGGTGGTGGTGGTGGCGGTGGTGGGGGGGGAGGTGTGTGTGTGTGTGTGTGTGTGTGTGTGTGTGTTGGGGGAGGGTTCAACATCAAGAGCTAAAAGCGTCCTCGGAGAAGCGGAGCTGCCTCAGCTTGCTGGTGGCGTGCGTCACTTCGGTGTTAAAACCCGGTCTGAAGTCCCTTAATGCAACACATGCAGCGCTGACTGAGCCAGACTGCTGCTGCTGGGTAGTTTGGGTTTTTAGTTGTTTAGTAATTTAGTTTTGGTTTTGTTAGTTTAGTTTTTAGTTCAGTTTCTCGATTTCATGCTCCTTAAAGGGGATACAGGATGATTTTGGAGGTGATACAAGAGGGTTTTCTTCAAGGTGCTACGTTTTGCATTTTAACAGAGGTGTGACCAAGTCAACTTTGCTCGAGTCCCAAGTCAGTCTCAAGTCTTAAGGCACAAGTCTCAAGTCTAAATGTAGATTACCAAGTCAAGTCCAAGTCAAGTCCATGTCATTAATGTCAAGTCTCAAGTCTAAATGTAGAACAGCAAGTCAAGTCAGAACAAATCAAGAGTCCAGTATCAATTTAATATCTTAAAGAAAACTAAATATCTAGGACTTTTCAATGCAATATGGTTTTAATAGGATAAAAACTTGGTAAGAGCATCATGAGTTTGATTTCTATAATCAGTTTCAACTTCAATAAATTCAATCATTCCATACAAATTCAGAAAACAGAATTTAAATTCAGTCGTCTGCTGGAACAAATCTCATCACTTTCAATCTAAGTCATTTACACAAACACAAGATCTCAAGTCAAGACTTTAGAAACCTTCTCAAGTCATCAAAGTACAAGTCAGAGTCAAGTCCCAAGTCACCAGAACCCAAGTCAAGTCAAGTCTCAAGTCTTCTCTTCATGCATCAAGTCAAGTCTCAAGCAATTAAAATTATGACTCGAGTCCCCCCCTGCATTTTAATATCAATAAATCATTTCCACATTAAAGCTGCACTGGGCAACATTTGGCAGGAAATCTGTTGAATTGCTTTACGGTACAAAACAGTTTTTACTTTGCAAGTAATCCATAACTCCCAGTTCCACTGTTCTAACTCCATAGGTTTATTTTTACATTAGCATAACTAGCTTAAACATGTTAGCTTACCTTGTCAGAAGGCATATTAGCTGTCATCGGCTCTTATTCTTCTTCTGGCTCTTCAAAACAAATGGAGTGATGCCAGGGAGGGGGAGAGGGGAGAGGGGATATGTCGCAACATCCCGAGAGGGTTTATGGGAAATGGGAGTCTCTTGAAACTCTGGTGGGTGGGGAGTTGTTCCAAAACAGAAAGTGAGTTTTGAAAGGCAGAAATCTCTGCAGCTGGTCAAGTAATCATTGAGTCATTGGTATTGATCAGTAACCCTATCAACCCCCGAGGATATATCATGGTCATTTTCTGCTATGGGCTTAATTGCCCTTTAATTTTCAAGTAAAAAACAGTGGCCAAAAGATAAATAAAAATAAACAGATTGGAAGTTCCTTGAATACATGTGAATGCAGTGAAAGTTTATTAACGCTACATGTAAGCACACAAATGAAAAATAGTGCATAAGTGAACAAGGGATGAACACAAAAAAGGTTTGTTCATTTGTGCGCTGATATGTAGCATTAATATTTAATATTAACCCTTCAATTTTGAAAAAACATAAAATTGTACTTAAAATTGCACCTTTAAAATGAACCTGTCACCTGTCTGTCTACAGTGCAGATTAACAGATGAGACGATTCACTGTGATTGCACTAAATCTTTTATTTCCAGGATCCAGGAGTACACTTCAACACTCAGCCCAAACACAAACTGACCCAACTGCTTTTCTTTTTTCTTTTTTTTTTTACGTACAACGACAACCTTCAGTGTTAGATAGCAAAATAAAGTCTGTGTGCCTTAGAAAAAGAAACCAAGACAAAAACAGTATATGGAGAGTTTGGTTCCAAAATGAGAAATTTGGAAAACTGACTCCTACTCTTAGAAAATAACTGACAGCACAATGAAAATATTATAAAACAAACAACAGTATTTTTTAAAGGACAGCAGGTAATCTGAGTCCTTGGTTGACAAAATAACACTTTCACAGACTGGATCCTGTAGATTTTAGAGACACTGAATGATGAACGTCAGGTATTTTTTTTTACCTAAAATGAATGTAAAGTGTTTTGGAAAATAACTCTTCATTTACTGAACCTCTGAACTTAAAATGATGGCAAGGCCTGGCTCACCCGTATGGCACCATATTCTTTTGAGCTAAAGTGACAAACTGTATTCAGACATGACAGAAAGATAAAACACATGACTCCAGGGAACAATATTCATACAATATTGAGTCGAAAATGCTTTCTACAAGCCTACCTCGAGTGCTAGAGAGAAGAGTTTGTAAGAGCAGTGCAGTTTAAAGTAGTGCTTGCAACAATTCCATTAAAAAACACATACAGTAGTTATTTATACAACCATTCTTTTTTTTAAAAGCGTCTTGGAAAATTATTGTCACCTGGCTTTCTTTTCATTTTTTTTTGTTCATACAGTATTTGATCTCACAGTTGGTTTTAAATAATCTGTTTTTATAAGAAAAGTCAGTTTACAAAAAATGCAAAAAAAGCAAAACAAACAAGAGGCAAATCTGTAAATGCATTTCGTCGTGACATTTGTCATCAGCTAACACTAACAATATCGACAAATCACTTTTAAGCACCTTTTTGAAATGAAATAAAAAGCTTCATTTTTAAAACGCCTTTACAGTATACACAAGACATTCAACATTGACAACTGCAGAATCTCTGTTCAGTTATTTCTCATTTGGTTTTGGATTCGGTGCTAAATGCTCTGCTGTCCGCTCCGTCATCGATCCTCGGGCTGCTGTGAGTGAAGCCCTTTTTTTAAAAATTATTATTATTTTCTATTTTTTTTTTAGGTCTTTTTAAAGTGAGTAAAGCTGCGTTCACTTCATATCAGAAGAGCGGAAGAACAGGATGAAATCTAGGAAGCGTTCTCATGTTTAACTCGTTGGAACGCCCAAATCCAGGCAAACTTTTTATTTCTGAATTTAAAATCGTTAACCGTAAACAAACTGCGGCAAATTTTGCTCGCTTTTTCGCAATTACAGTTGATTGATTAGGTGTGAATAACTTACAACTGATAACTGAGACGACGTCGGTCGGCAGGTCGTGATGCTAAGAGAGCGATACAGATGCTTACAAAAATGTCACATGAATTTTTGGACACATGTTGGTTTTCATATGTGAACAATTTTTTCATGTTATTTTCTGACAACACGTTACAGTTTTACCGTCAGGGCTATAATTTCAATTAATACGTGGGTTTTTTTTCCACATGTGAACTTTTTTGTTCACATTTCCACCTGCCATTGCATTTGACAATATTTGCTCGACGTGTGAAAACTTAATTTCACATGCAAAGAGACAATTCACAGGAGAAAATGTCAGTTTCACATGGGAAATGGGAAATTTCACATGTTCACATATGAAAAGCAACATGTTTCAAACAAGCACATGCGCTTTTAATTCACATGTGTTTTTATATGTGAGTTTTTTTTGTCTTTCTTGTAATTTCCACTAGGAGGTTAAATGTTTTTTCCCGGTTGGCAGCTCGTATTTCCGATAAATCTGACATGACATGAACGCAGCACAAGCCTCTGTGTCCACTTTTTTTTGTTTAGCAAGCACTAAATAAATGTTTATAGGAAGCGATGCTGTTGCTACAGATGCAGCTATTGTAAAACTCCCCACTTATATAATGCTTCATGCTTGTCAAACTACTGCTGAAATTTTTTGTTCCTTCTCCATGAGGAAATGTTTGGAAAACTCAGGTTTTGCTCTATTTTCAGCCTTCACAAGCAGCCAGGAATGGTTTAGCGGTTTAGTTTTATCTGAAGAAGAGGCCGGCGCTGTGAAGAGAGGATCCTGATGGACACGCAGCCTTAAACTCTACTTGTTGCATAACGCAGGACAGAAAACCTTCCTCCGCTCTGAACCACAGTGAACCACAGAAAGGTGCGTTCACTGTCAGCCTACTCTACTGTAGAGCTTGCAGCTTGTCTTAGCTCTGTTCGGCCCGGCCCGGCCCGGCTCGCCGCGGTCTGGCTTGGTTTGGTTTGAGTCTCCGTTGGTAATCCAGCTGGCCAAAGAACACCAGGATTTGAAAAGAACATAAAATAAGCGCCTCACCTGGGGCTCAGGTAAGTGTTTAGTTTCAACAGGAGAGCGAGAACAGTGAAACAAATTTTACAAAAAAATGATCGGTTAACCACTAAAACTGAATGCTGCACAAAACGTTCCTCTGATAGACAGGAAACATTCGATTTTGAATCGGTAACCATTAATTATTAGTGCTAGAGCTTGTTTACAGAGAACAGATGAGTGTGGTTTGAAAGACAGGAGGGAAACATATCATTGTTATTCGGACTATGCTTCATTGCATGTAAACGGGAATATAAATGGAATAATTATTTACACAACTCATGTAAACAGCTTTATTGGATTATTGTCTTATATATAATAATTATTATTATTAATAGCCTAGAAATTTGATCTTACTATTCAAGCATTGGAGGAAACATTGGTGTAAAAAAAAAAAAAATGTATTCGATATTGTAGAAAATATTGCGATATTCATGAAATATTGTGATATTTTGCGCGATATCGAGTAGCGATATTTTCGATTGGCGGCCCAAGCCTAGAATGAAGACAGAATAAAGACAGAATAAAGACAGAATGAAGACAGAATAAAGACAGAATAAAGACAGAATAGAGATGGTGCAGGCGTCAGCTGGGAGCCAGACGGAGGCCGCAGCGTGGATAAACCCCGGCCGGCGGAGACAAGGCAGTAACGGAGATCTTCACATTGTCTCCGGTCAGGAAAAGAAAATGCTTTGACGTTTGCTTTCAGTGCCATTGATCGACATATCAGATCCTTTCTGATAATGCCTGTAAATACATGTAAGTGCACAACATCATTGTAAACCTCAAATAGGCTAAAATGCAGCATTGGATAAATGTCGCGATGCCGCTGCCGCAGGAAAACCACGCACCTGAAATTTTTAAGGAATTGAGAAATTAGTGCTTATTTTCTCACTGATGCCCATGCTTTTTGATACAACAGGGTTTTAAGAGATTTCAAGGGTTCAATGGTCATGAAATTGATTCAACACATAAATCACCATGTATGTAAACTTTCAATTGTGGTAAGACAATAAAAAAAACACCAAAATTGCAGGTATGTGGTTTTTCTGTGACAGCAGCAATAAAAAAAACCTTTCCACTGCTCTTCCTCACTGATTTTAATCTTTTTACCATATGGAATCTGTTTAAATCTCATCTCAACAATATGAAAGATAAGAATGAAATGCTGTTTTGTTGACATGTAAAGCACCAGGACGAACAATATCTATTAACCTACAGTACCATCTACATCTAATGGACAAGTGACAAACAGACACTGACACTTAAATAATCTGTTGGTGCTTTCAGTCCGTATCTCACTTCTGTTTGTAGAACTGTCTTTTCAGAAAAATCACCTCTCAGCGTTACATATCGAGCCTGCTTAGCATAGCAAAGCATTCACATTCCCTAATTATGAAAAACAAAAAGCAAGAAGAGTTGGAAAATTACTAGCGGACATGTTGAGTAGCTTGTTTCCACCCTTGTAACATTTATCTTGGGTGGAAGTTAGACTTTGCTTACTGTATTTTCACTGAGTGATTGTCATTTACACACAGGCACCGCTCCAAATATTCCCATTTAAAATAAAATGTAAAAAAGAAACTCGGTTTCAAACTCAAAGTCATAAGCACATCTTCTTAGGTGCTGCGTTGAAGATAAATCTGCAAACATGAAGAGTAGAACCCGCACACTATGCTGCAAAACCACGTTTCAACCTTTCCAAAGACCTGAAGCCTAAAGATCTTTCAGGACCTGATGAAGACCCTAATAGGTTGAAATGTGGTCTTTTAATTAATAAAAGTGATTTTGGAGCATGGTGTGCGGGTTCTACGCTTCAATATTAAGAAACTCTGTCACATTTTATTTGGATAGTGCACTGCTGATACTCTTTCTATTTACTTTCTGTCAAGTGCCTATAATGTGGCACTAAAAGGTCTTCTGAGTTTCAGGTGATCCAACAGTTAGTAGATATTCAATGCCTGGGTTAGGGTTAATCTCAGGGTTAGAGTTAGGGTTGGGTTTAGGGTCAGGCTAAAGTCAGGGTCAGGGTTACATAGTCTGTAGAAATGCAGCAAATAGGCAAGAACCAATTTGTTGAACATCTAATTTTGGTCATCCGATAGTTAGTTGAGAATCAACATTAGACTGTCCAAAAAAATATAACCAAAAAACACTTTGACCCTCTTTCCACCTGCATTAACATGCATTGTGGGCGATTGGATTTGAATCAGGTATTTCATAACCACAAAAAATACAGATGGACTGTAGTCCAAACGCTCAAATCTCCTCCAGGGGTTGTCAGAGATGCATTTGGCCACATTACAAGGAGTAAATGCAAATCCACATCTAGGCAACGTTAGTGGAAATACAATTTGCATGTGGATCCAACCGGCAAGTGAATGCAAAACACACAGTAACAAACTACCAAATATTGATTGTCAGGATACTGGTGGGATGGGAAACAAGTGAGACAAGATGTTTACTGTCAGTTTTTAAGAATGTTACAAGAAGTGATGTGTGACAATCTGGTGAGGGAAAGAAGAATGGGATTTCAGTGTGTATGCATTTTAATGCCAGGCGGAAATATAATTCAGCCACATCAGATCTTGACGCAATCTGGATACTAGATGCATGTTAATGCCAGGTGTAAACGTGGCCTCTAATAAAGCAACCGTAGTTGTTACCAGTGTCACAATGGCTAAATGACCTCTCTTTTCCTTGTTCAGGACTTATAGTGTATATACAAATCAAGAGGGGATTTTGTCCAGAGAACAAAAATCCAACCAGGCATACAAGTTCCAGTGAGCCAATGAACTGGAAACGCCTTAATGACAGTAAATAGCACAATCTAATCAGAACTTCTGTACAAAACTTTAAGTGAGCGCATCACTAGAAATATTAAACCACTCAGTGTGACACATGACAAACAGTTAAAATTTTTCTTTGTTTTTTGTACTCTATCCTGATATCCTGAAGTTTCAATGTTTCCTCTCTTCTTTTGTTTCCACTCTGCTTTTTGTACCCATCTGATAATGTAGCTTAGTGATTGTTTCTGCAAAAGAAAGTTTAGATTTTTCCTCTCTGTTTTTCTTTTCTGTGCCCCTTGGATCCTGCTGACAGTCCTTTCTGGAAAACAAACCTCCCCTCAGAGGAAAAATCCAGTTTTCTGCGAGTCCTGCAGGGCGGCGAGGCCGTCGGGGCACGAGGCAGGGGTGTCTCCTGATGCTACTCCATTTCCATTGGGCATCAGACAGCTTCTGATGTAGGCTGCATTGGCGGTGCTGAGGATGCAGCCGTTTTCCAGCTGAAAAAAAAAAAAAAGAACAGAGTAAGCAACAGTCTGATCTCCTGAAATTTCGTGAAATGAGCCTGATGTCTTAAAATGCGAATACATGCTCCGTGCGGGAAAAGGGAAATACATAGACCTATTCCCACCATGAAAGGATTACGTGAGGAACGCATGAATAGAAACAGGAAGTAATTCGACATTCAAATAGCACGGTGGAAAGTAAGGAAGTTGTGGTCGGACTGGTAGATGGGCGTAAACACTTGCTTTTAGCTCCGATGACCCGGGTTCAATTCCCAACTCATACCAAGAAGATTTCTACTGTGAGTGAAGTTTTAATTTTTAGCTAAAGTTTTTCTTATTTAACCATGACCAAAGCCTTTCCCAAACCTTAACCAAGTTGTTCTATAGTTGCCTAACCATAACCTTAACCCAAACCTTAACCAAAGTTGTTTTACTTGCCTAAACTCTAGCTGAAAATGCCGCGTCCACTTTGTGCTGTTGCCACAGAATCCAATCCATGTTTTTGTCACAGAATCCAGTTTGTGGTAGAGGAACATCATTTTCACATAATTCGTCCACAGGACATAAAGCTGTGTTTCAGAGTGCTCAACTTTTTCTGAGATCACATTGAAGAGGAGAGATGCCGGGAAGGAGCAAGGGAAGGGGAGGGACAGAGAAAAGGAG
Source organism: Centroberyx gerrardi (assembly GCF_048128805.1). Lineage (NCBI taxonomy): Eukaryota > Metazoa > Chordata > Actinopteri > Beryciformes > Berycidae > Centroberyx > Centroberyx gerrardi. The sequence goes on from NC_136017.1 coordinate 1,856,776, forward strand.
GGGTGGGTAGAGAGACAGCAACAGAGAGGGAGGTAGAGAAAGAGAGAGTGGGAGGAGTAACCTCTAACATCACTCTGATTGTAATCCTCCAGTGAGTCTAACTAGATTAGATGAGTCATCGTCCAAGTAAGCACACCTGCCCCCCGCAGAGAAGGGCAGGTTCAATGCAACCCTTATACTGAAGCGACTTACAGCGATTCAAACAGCAGAATACGCTTCAATTAGATTCAAATTCAATGTAGAACAGGCTTCAAATAAGCTTCTCCTGTTCTCCTTTGGTTTCCTTTAGTATAAAGCATCACAGACTGCTTTACTGACCTCACCACACAGGATTTTGGGGTAATGAAGTCCTCACAATTCAAACAGTTATGTCTCGCTGTCACTACAGAGTTGCCTGGTTCAGCTTTAAGTAAGGAGCACTATTTGGAGGCTCCATTGCTGTTACCAGCGCATTGTTGTTACACTATAGAGCTATAAATAGGCGTTTGCATTTATCATCATCATGACATAGGCCTATTATCTTTTCTTTGTACAGTCAACCTTCGGTCAATCTTCCACAAGACAAAAATCCCTCCTGCTAGACTGCATCTTCATCCACAACGAGAATTTTTACAAAAGACACAGCCAATAAAACGAAAGTGAATCAAATCGCAACCAAAGTAGATTCCAGCTTCTGTCTGAGCTGAGAAACGTCTCTCAGTGCATTGAGCTGCACCCCTCCCCCCCCCCTCTCACAGCATTAGGTAATGATGACAGTCAAATTGTAGGTCAGCACAGCTCATGCTTGACTGGCTAGCCTGCCAGTATTTTTCTTTCAGCAGCAGTCACTGACCCTGAAGAATAACACAGTGGAGGCTGAATGGATGCCTGCCGGGGTCGGCCATCGCCGGGGCCGCGCTCCCGTTAGTGGCCCGTTCCCGACCTTATTCCATTCATTATTGTGCGCTTTTCCGCTACTGGCTCTTCCCTCTTTTTCCTCCCTTATGCCCATTCTGACATTTTTCACTCTATCTCCTTTGTTGTCTCCGTTTTGGTCTTTCGCCTCAAACACCAGCAATGCTTTTCATGCTTGTGAAAACATGACCGTATGACCATATAAGATTGAAACATGCAGGACAAGGAGGAAAAGATGAGTGGAGGATCTAGAAGAGGATGGGAGATGTTACAGAGGGACCATCTGGTCCTTGATTGGGGTTGAACTAATAATCCATTGTGGCCATAATTGTGATTTAAAGCAACACAGTCTCATAAAATTTCGGGAAATGAGCAACTCTGCAACATGGATTACATGTTGTGGACATAAATAATGTGAAGCCCTCATTGCTTTGTCATTACTGGAAAAGTCTTTGTTGGATTTCAGAGACTGCCCTTCGTCTGAACATCATAAAATCTCATTAAACAACCCAAACAGACATATTGGGATCTGGGTTCACATGCTCAGCTGCAGTGAGACTGAGCTCAACAGTCCACTGAGATCCCCATAATTACTTGTGATCGGAGGACACTGGCATAGCAAAGAGTCCATAACAAGTGCGCTAACGCTTTCTCTTTGCTCGGTTGAAGGGGTGGGTGGGGTATGCATCAATGTAGTGAGTCAAACTATTTTGAAGTGCTGTGGTAGTACAGTGTTAGAAAATCAGCAGCTACTTCCTGGTCTGTGGATGTTCAACCACCAGCCTCCAGCCAGTTGATGCTTGTTTGACTTCTACCGTACTGCCTGGTGTACGAGCGCACACTGGATCTCCCTTCTGCAGGACTCTGAACACTACAGACCATAATTCACCTCAACACTGCACATGGCAAAAAGAATTACATACAAAGAAACAAACGAACGAAGCAACGAACACACAGAGCCTGGCTCTTACAAAGGTGCTCACAAGCATCTAATAAATCCCTGTTATTTTTGCAGATTGGTGGTGATCTGCTACTTTGACTTCATTCTTGTACTTTTGGGGTTTTTAACTCTTACCGATGTATGCACTTTTTTGTCATGGGTCATGTGTTTTCCTCATGTATTTTATCATGTGTCTTTTATGTTACATTATGCTTGAGGTCCTTGTTGTTCTGTTATGAGCACACTGAGACAAATTCCTAACAACTAAGTCGGTATGGCAATAAAGTATTGAATCTTGAATCTTGAATCTTGAGAACGTGCTGCAATAGATTCTAATAGACTGGATTCTCAGGCTGTGTTGGTCTGACCCATCTCTCCCCCTGTCTTATTTACATGGCATGTCTGGTCACATCATGGCAGTTTACACTGAACTCTATACTAGCCTTGGGCCTCTGTGTGCTGACTCGGAAAAAATCTATTTTCATGACAGTGAAAGAGAGCAGCGTTGGGTTGAACTGTAGTTCCTGAAGCCCTTGGTTTGTTGATGTTCTGATATTTGAGGACAACGTAGACTTCACACTAAACAGTTTTAAGGAGAGTTGGCAGCTTTGGTGCTTTTGAGACAGTAAGAAGGAAGAGAAAAAGGAAGAATAGGACTGACAGGACAGAAGGTCTTAGCGGGATTCATTTTCAGGACAAGTCTTAAGGGAGGGGAGAGCATTCATTCATACATATATACATACATTTGATGGGACTAGTATTATGTGAAGACCTCAGGTAATTAATGAATTACCCCCCAATCTCTGTGTTTCCTGAAATGCATTTGCACAGGATAATTAAATTCACTGAAGTCACCGGCACCCTGGATACAAAATGCAGAGTGAGAATGAGAGTTTGATTTGGACAGGATTAGTATTATCAGGGAACGTCTGTCACGGTTTTCATCAAAATTTGTAGAAAATTTGCGCTGGAATTTTTACTAGATTCGCATGGGATTAAAATCACCAACAATCTCCACAATTATTACAAATCACTTCACATCCCTAGATAATAATACTCCAAATAGGGCTATAGTTATTGTCCTAGTCAGTGTTTGCTCTAACCAATAGATGTCAAAAGTCCTCTCCGGATGGCATTAGTATTACCAGGGGAGGTCAGTAATTTGATTTTGACCATGCACATTGGTAATTTCAGTCAATCATCTGGACAGTAAAATAATTTACTGGAAGACTGTGGTAATCCAGGGACACGCCCATGTAAATCTGTAAATCTGTAATCCAGATGCCGGGCGCCCAAGTCGTTGATTGCGTTAAACACCAGACATCGATCTAAAATTACCCTAGGACAAGTTCTCTCAAAATATAGAAGGTAATTTCAGCAAAATCATTGACACTTTCGTTCTGGATGGGATAAAATGAGATGAGATAAAAAGACCTTCCACTGGTAGTAATGCTTTCCAGAGAGGGCAAAAGCGTATAATCATTAAAAATATTCATCATATGACATCTACTCCCTACAGCACATGGGTCTCTTACCTTGCTGTGAGTGGCATCTTGGGTAACGGTGGTGTTGAACATGCCGCAGGCCTCTAGAGATGGCAGGCTGTGCTGCGGCTGGGACAGAGCCAGCTCTAACGCCGGGCTCTGGGTTTGGCACTGGGGCAAACAAGATGGCGGAACCTGAGTCTGCTGCAACATCTGCTGTTGTTGCTGGTGTTTCTGGTGACCTGGCAGCTGGTAGGGTTGGGTGGCGGACACCACGCCCTGGTAGTGACAAACATCCAGTACGGCCGTCCCATTCATTACCATGCCGGCTGCATTCGGTGCGTCGGCTATATTGTAGTCCGTGCGGCCAACGTGTGCGGTTTGCATTAAGGTGGTGTGTCCATTTGGGATGTAAGCCCCGTTCGTCGTCAGTCCGAGCTGATCCTCGTAGTCCGGCCACAGGAGTTTGGCGTGGGCCCCGTTGAGGTCGCCCTCACTGCCTGCCTGCTTGAGCTGCCGATGGGACTGGAGGCAGAGCAAGAGCTGGTCCTGCTGAAGCTGCCATGGCTGGTTTGACTCCCGAAGCTGGTTAAGGTGTTTATGTTCCCCATTCAACTGAGCAACCTTGAGTACAGTTTGTGGGTGGGTGTGGTTGTTGGGGTGACAGTGGTTCTCCATCGCGGCCACCCAGTGACCGTTGTGAATCCCAGTCAGGTTGTTGGTGCCTGTTGTTCCTGGCTGGGAGAGAGATGGGATCTGCTGCGCGTTTACCAGCTGGGCTGAACTCATGTGTTGCTGCATCTGTTGCGACAGCTGGACTATGGGCGGCTGCTTGGACTGCCTGCTGTTGGGAAGGGGTTGAGGAAGAGCAGGGTGGGGGGCAGGTGGAGGGCAGGGCTGCGGTTGGTGGGCGTCGCTGTGGGCTGAGGCTGGGGTTGGCTCATGGGTCGGAGGTCCGAACCCACCCCCGTCCCCCGGTTCCTCCCCTTCGATCCCGCTCTCCAATGAGTCGTGAATGTAGGAGAGGATTTCGTTGTTAGTGAGAAGGTCGCTGAGCGTGGGGATGTGGTTGGGGTCCAGCTCCACCTGGATCATCCTCTCGTCCAGCAGCAGCAGCTCCAGGTCCTCGGCGTTCAGGCCCAAGTTCTCCAGGGCGCTGAAGAGCTCGCTGTTGGAGCACGTCTCGTCTCCGTCCAGGGACAGAGAGTCCAGCGTGGCCAGCAGCGGGTCATAATTGGACATTTCGCTGTCGTGTCTCGCTGTCAACCCATTGGACACCACATTCCACCCTTCACCACCTAGCAAACCTCCAAAACCGTCCTTCTCTCCTTGCGGCTCGCTGAAGAGGCTGCTGTGGTAGGACATCTTGGGCTCCACGGCCGGCTGGCACACGTATACCGACTCATCCTGACTCATCAGCGCCCCCAGCAGGGAGTTGGGGTCCAGGTCGTCCGCGGAGCCCCTCTCCAGCCGGCCCTTCTTGGCCTTGCTGCCCTTGGTCTTGCCCTGGAAGGAATCGGGGAAGCCGTGCAGCGGGTAGCTGGTGTGGTAGAGAAGCGCCTCACCGGTGGCGAAGGTGAAGGGGAGGTGCATGGAGCGCTTCCTCAGGTGTTCCCCTCCTTCCTCCTCCCTGTGGAGACGGAGATGTCAGAGTTTACTTATTTACACATATAAAATGATTAAAAAACAAAGACAGGGCTCAGAAAAACCTCAAAGAAAACAATCAAGATGAAGCAAAATAACAAAATTATTAGACAGCATTATCAGAATCAGACTTCTACATGGTTACAGTAAGGCTTTGAAAAGACGTAGACTTTAGGGATAGGAGTAGTTTTGTGGTGTTAAAGATGCCTTAATTTTTCAGCCATCTAATTTTTCAACTAAATTCTAAAAAAAAAAAAAAAAAATTATCATAAACCTGCTGAAGCAAGAACGATGCAGTTGACTCTGGTGTAATACTGTAGCAACTAAACTAACATTTTATGGACAATTTTAATTATTTGCGTTTGCAACATACATTAGAGATGGCACCTTTAACTGAGTTAAAAAAAAATCCAGTCCAGTTGAGGGTGCACTTCTGTAGGTGGCCTCTAGGTGACAATAATGCACAAAAATAAATAATTTTTCCACTACAGCAAATACAGTGCAGTAAACTCTGGAATAATACTGTATCAGCTGAAATTCATTTTCATAACCAAAATTCTGTGTATATCAGCCAGCCAATTTCATTGCACTCCCAACACACAGTATGGATGGCACCTTTAATTTGGTCAAAAAAAAAAAGGACACTTAAAGCAGAGGTGAGATATCTTCAATCAAATTGTGTGCATGTAAAAACAGTCACAATTAACATTAAAGGGATGGAAAATATACAAAATGAGCAAAAACTCAAATCACACTGGAACTGTCCTTTAAGCACCAGCAGCAGGTTGCACTTACACCAGCGGCCTCTGGGTGGCGATGATGTAGTCCGGCTTGCCGTTCTTGTAGACGAGCCTGGCGTTGGCCTGCACCCACTTCCACCGGTTGTCCTTGGTGAGCAGCCTGAAGACGGTGAGGCCGCTCTCGCCCGTCTTGATCACTGGAATCACATCAGACGAGACATTCGAGGCTCCGTGTCACTACTGTTTACGCTCAGGACGCCCCGCGGTCTGCACGCGCTCACACCGCATCTGCTCAGCCGGGCGTGCCGCCGAGGCCGCATGCTGACGCTCACTTTGGCTGCATGCACATGCTGCGTGTTACAACTCCTGTTTGCACACATGCGCGCGGTCCAACACACACATACAGCATCACAACCTCCTCCCCTCCCCCCCAACCCCCCCAACCGCAATCCCTCGTCTCCAGAGCTCAGTGTGGTGTCTGCCGGTGTGTGTGATCGCAGCATAGGTCAAGTTTCTGTGCTGTCTAGTTTCTAGAAAAGGTTAATGTTGGAGGACTCAGGTGCAACGCTGTTTCTTCGAAGAAAGACAATGTAGATAGGGTTAGACTGATATATCAGGTGGTACATATTGGCCTTTTGTTAAAAATCAAAGATCAACCAGTCAATATCGTATATATGATAAGATCGTCTATATGATAAGATGGTTTTTAAATGTATTATTTTTTTTTTTTATTTCAGATGACCTTTGGAATCATTCCAGTGTAATGTGGGAGGATTTGACTCAACTGTAAAACCTGCAGTGAAACGCTTCAGCTGATAACACAAAAGGAGTTTTAGTGTCCCATGACCTGTACATGCTGTTTCAGAGGCTTTTCAATGTGATCAACTCTACAATAAATATGAAATCTCTCAAACTGCATCATATCCATCAGATCATACTGGACCAGATCCAGTTTCAATAAAGCTTTTAATTAAAAATCTGATTTCAGCCGCAGGCAACGTCATTCACCTCCAATATGATGGATCGTATTAGTATAGTAGCATTATCCTGGGTTTCAGTGAAGAGTTTTAGTGTCCCATGATGGTCTAAATGCTGTTTCAGAATACAATCAAACTCTGGGAGAAACACTGAATACTTTCTAAACATGGAATGGTAAAATATAAAGATATTTAATAATAGCGGCTACCACAAAACATCAGACATCAGACAGGAACATCTTGTTGCCAAGAAATATTTGAGCGACCATTTGACTCTATGGCTCGTCAAGTTGCCCGTGGCTGGAAATGTTGCCTATGTTGCCCCCAAAATTGCCTTTTTACCTGTACTATCTACCCCTGAGAGGGCGAGCAGCTCCACATTTCACCTGCTGCTGCTGTACGACTGAGATTCACAGTCAGTCAGTGAATCTGTTCAACAGGAAAAACAGATCTGACCTTTAGAAGTAACTGCAATATTTATTCCTGTGGACAAACTCTTATCTCCGTCCTGAAGGAGAAATAACAGTTTAGCTCTGAGATTCGTTGACCTATAAAGTTGCCAGTACAGCGCGGGCCGTTAAACTGTGTCACTTTCACCAAACAACGACTGGCGGTTCAATTTCCCGTACGTAATTTTCCCGTAAATCTTGCGTACGGATCCGCGGCCTCGCTCCGCTTTTCTTTCCTTTCACCAAATGCACAGAGCTTTGGACAGTCTCTTCCATAATCTGAGGGATTATGGGAGGAAATGTCAGACAGAGTTATTTGAGTTTGTAGCGTTCAGATTTTTTCTTCCCATTAATTTGAACAGCATTTTTACTGATAGAAGAGAACACAGCAGAGGGATACCATTTAGGAGAGATAGTTCCTGTTTGGGAGACCGGATCTACTTTTATTTTTAAATACTAATTTTAGTGTAAACCAAGAATACGGACCCAGGATGCTTTGTTGTCTTAAAAGCAGGATCTGTTGTCGAATCTGCTCACCAACGTGTCACTACTACTTTGTTTCCATGCCCTTTCCTGCTGTTTTGGACACACCATATTTTTCTTTATGTTTACTATTTTCCACATTTTAGAATAACAGCAAAGACATCAAAACTATGAAATAACACAAATGGAATTATGCAGCGACCAAAGAAAGTGTGAAACAAATCAAAACTATCTTATATTTTAGATTCTTTGCCTTGATGGAAAGGAAAAGGCTTTGGAAAGAAATTCATACATAGGATCAACTTCACTATTTATATTTGTCTAAGAACCTCATTTCAAGCATTTAAGCAGAAGACTGTTGACTGGGAGTGTAAATAAAGTTTTTTATTATTATTATTATTATTACTGTGTCCCTGGTCATAATGCGTTATAGCATAGTCTATAGTAAACAATGTCATATTTTATTGATTATATGGATTCTGTATGAGTGTGTATGTGTGTGTGTGTGTGTGTGTGTGTGTGTGTGTCACATGGAAAAATGCATTCCCATTTATGTATGCATGAGAGCATCCTGTACATGTATGTATCTGTGTGTGTTTGTGTGTTTCTGCCTGCTTGTATGCCTATAGACGTGTGTATTCCCACTTCTGTATGCATGACTACACGCATATGTGTGTGTGTGTGTGTGTGTGTGTGTGTGTGTGGTGAGATCTGGTAGCTGTGGATGATAGAGTGCGGTGATGCGATGCGGGTGTTGCGGGCGCCATGGTTACGACTAACGGGGTCATCCGGTACACGAGCTAAGTAGGACAGTCGTCTCTCGCTCACAGATTCCCCCCATCAACAAACCACACACACACACACACACACACACACAGCTAGCGTCTCCGTTTGTTTGTTTGTTTGTTTGTTTGTTTGTGGCATCTGTTACCGACATGTTGAGCCAAACATGACACAGCAATCAAAACACTTTAACTCTGAATACACTGCAGATAAATGGGTTTAAAGCTGCAATATGACACTTCCTTGACATTAAAATACAAATAAAAACCTGGAATTGGCTTTTTACTGATGTCAGAAACACGGTGAACATCAGCGTCAGATTGGCTGTGGAGGCGTTACCCGGTTACCTGATGACATCATTAAGATGACTGACAGGTGGTGGGGAGGGGAGGAGGGCGGGGCTTATAACACGCTTACTGTCTCAAGGAGGAAAGTGGCAGATTGCAGCTTTAAAGGAAGATTCCACTGTTTTCAATGTTACCCAAACTATACTAAAGTGTTTATACTTCCACCAGTATGTGTGTTGGTACGGAAGCCCATCGAGGACATAATTCATACGTTTGACCCCTGATAACGAGTTAATGTGTTTCCATTGTTTAAGTAAAAAGTACAAAAGTCAGACATATTCCGCACAGTCAAAAATGTTAACCCTAAACCCTAACCCTAAACCCTAACCCTAACCCTAACCCAAAAACCTAGCAAGATTACACATTTCTTAGCACAAATGCATCGTGACAAACTTGCACGATGCATTTGTGCCCCCGCTCCTCCTGGGTAAATCTCTGACAGTTGTGACTCACTGCGGACGTGGTTTTCGGCGCAGTACAGCATGTCGGCGGCGTGGATGAACTGGTAACCCGTACCCCGGACTCTCAGCTCCGCTTCAGTGTAGCCCAGCACGATTTTCCCCCTGAACACACACAGATAAAACACACACAGCACACATCAATACAGATAAACAACAACAAACAACTTCACAACAACCTCAGCATAGATGGAGATTCAGATGTACAGTAGATGGGAGAATCGGCTAAATGCCTAAAATGTAAAACAATCCGCAGTATGAACCAGACTGGGCTCAAGCAGTATTTGCAAATTATTATCAGTGTTTGTTTTAATCTGCTTGGAGTCCTGGATGGGTGGAGTTTACCATATCAGGACAATTCAGACAGTATCTGGTAAGTTGTTGATACTACACTGAGTTTCAAATATATTTCTGTGATTGTCTGAACTTTCTGTCGCTCAGTGTCTCGTCCTGCGTGTCAAACCCCACCCACCTGGCACTCCATGAGGACCAAAACAAACGCTGAGAATGATTTGAAGAGTTTCATTCCAAAATGAGAAATCCACCATTTGATTATAAAACCAAATCATTATCTAAAGACTTTTGGTTACATAAAAGTGCAGCTTTAGATGATATAAACTGTGGTAATTAATACATTTTCAGCAGTGTCAAGTTTAATTCCAGAATTAGATCTCCAGGTTTTGAAAAAAGCAACGCTAACTCTTACAAAATGATTGAGAACACAAAATATAATCAAATTTAAAGTATTATTTTTTAAGAGTGTAGTTATATTCAGTCCTCCAACTTTTTTACAGTCTGGATCCTCTATGTTTTAGAGATACTGAACAGTCCAATTTGGGTAATGATGTTTTATTTATAAAATCGATACACAGCATTTTGGAATAAAACCCTTCATTCACAAATTCAGTCCCTCCCAGGTTTCGTCTTTTCGTACTTTGCGTCGCAGGCCATGGGGGTGAAGTCCAGCTTGTGTTTGGTCCTGAAGATCATGTTCCTGGTCCTGATCTCCAGGATGGCCGGCGGCTGGAGGGGCGAGGCGATGGCGAACAGGGCGAGCCGCGGCGGGGCGGCGCTGACCTCGCCGTCGCTCTGCCGCCGGCTCTGACCGTGGAGGAACTTCAGCCGACCCTGGAGGTTCATCGCCTGGAGGAACATGGTCAGTTACAGCTGGTCTGAGATGTTTCAACATCAACCTTGAACCTCAGTAGCAGAGGTGTGACCAAGTCAACTTTGCTCAAGTCCCAAGTCAGTCTCAAGTCAAGTCCCAAGTCTAAATGTAGATTACCAAGTCAAGTCCACGTCATTAATGTCAAGTCTGAAGTCTTAATGTAGAACAGCAAGTCAAGTCAGAACAAATCAAGAGTCCAGTATCAATTTAACATCTTAAAGAAAACTAAATATCTAGGACTTTTCAATGCAATATGGTTTTAATAGGATAAAAACTTGGTAAGAGCATCATGAGTTTGATTTCTATAATCAGTTTCAACTTCAATAAATTCAATCATTCCATACAAATTCAGAAAACAGAATTTAAATTCAGTCGTCTGCTGGAACAAATCTCATCACTTTCAATCTAAGTCATTTACACAAACACAAGATCTCAAGTCAAGACTTTAGAAACCTTTTCAAGTCATCAAAGTACAAGTCAGAGTCAAGTCCCAAGTCACCAGAACCCAAGTCAAGTCAAGTCCCAAGTCACCAGAACCCAAGTCAAGTCCAGTCTCAAGTCTTCTCTTCATGCATCAAGTCAAGACTCAAGTCTTCTCTTCAAGTCTCAAGCTATTCAAACTGTGACAAACCAACAAAAACCAACACTGGACTATCCAAATAAAGTTTGACCAAAGATCTGACACGAATGCGTGAAATGAACTCGACTTGTTAACACCAAATGACGTGTTGGTGACACGTAACGAGTTAAAACTCTGACAGGACTGTAACAGGCAGCTCAGTGACAGTCAGGTGTTGTGGTCGGGTGCTGGATAGAAGATGAGTTTCACTTCAGTGTCGGAGACTAGAGTTCAATTCCCAGCTTGTAGGAAGGAAATTTCTACTGAGAGTCGACCAAAGCCTTTCTCAAACATTAACCAAGTTGTTTTAGTTCCC